>NW_017731779.1:492285-511470 GCF_001890085.2 Hipposideros armiger
CAACGTCCTCCACAACTAGACTGAAGAACAAAACGACAGCAACTTGTCTGTTCCCCTTTCCCCAATTCCCCAGCACTGTTCCCATCCCCCCAATTTCCCAATAAAAAAAAAAAATCAAAAAAAAAAAATTAGAAAGAAACACACTAAATTTTTTTGACAGCTATTCTCTCTGAATCCCAGGATTATGAGTGATTTCAATTTTCTCTTATATAATACCAATTTTTTATATTTAACATTTATATTAACAAAAGGTAACTTTTACCTTAAAAATTCATACATTTATCATCACAGACTATAAAGAAAACTGAAAATGAAAATTAGAAAGAGGACCTCACATACACACCCATCCATCAAGTACATGCATGGCCTAAAAAAAATTTCCCCAGCTCTCAAGAAGAAATATACAGTATAAGAACTTATATTTTTGTTTTGAAGTTTGCCAGAGTGTTTCTCAAACTGTTTTGAATTTCCTATCAATTGTCTATTAATAAATATCTGGATGACAAAAACTGGCAAATTGATATTAAAAGGAAAATCTTGAAAATATAATTCCTTTAAAACATTTTATATTTTTTCAGATGCAGGGACTTGAGTTCACATCCTAAGTCCATTTTGTGCTTGTAAAACTTTGCCTGAGTTATATATCAGAATATATGGCATGATGCTCCCCAAAGAATTCCATAGCTGCCAGTTTGAGAACCACTATCTCCTGATGTGATTACGTCTGTGAGGTACATATCAAGGATACAGTTACCTGAAGGTCAGTAAACAAGAATGGAACATCTTGCCTCAAGAGCCCTACATCATCTATGTAGAACAAAATCAGAGAATGAATCTTTTGCTAAATATCTTAAGGCAGCGGTTTTCAAAGTATTATCTGTAGACCATTGGGAGACACCCAGGTCCCATCAAAGAGTCTGTGGCATCAAAACTGTTTTCGTAACTATACCAGGGCAGTATTTGCCTTTTTCACTCTCAATCTTACATGAGTGTAACATGGAATTTTCCAGAGGTTACATGATATCACAGCAGAAGCAGATAAAAGAATCCAGAGGTCTTCTATTAAGCTAGACATTAGAGCTTGGGGGGAAAAAAAGTAAAATAATGCTGTTCCTCTCACTAAATTTTTTGTTTAGGAAAATATAGTCATTTTTTAATAAAAATAAGTTATTTTTAATTAATTAAATATAAATACTTTTAAACATTCTCAGTTTTAATTTCTAATATAGTAAGTGAGGATAGGTGTAATCTACATAAACAAAAGCTCTTTGAGGTCCACAATAAATTATTTAAAAAGTAAAGGGAGGGCCGGCCGAGCGGCATGTTGGTTAAGAGTTGGCTTGGGACGCCAGCTCTGAGCAGCAGGGCCCCGGTTCGGATCCCACATTAGGGCCAGTGACGCTGCACATTCTACAGCTAAGATGGTGAACAACAGCTCGACCTGGAGCTGGGCTGCTGTGAGTCGCCGGTGACGGCATAGGCTGCAGTGGAGCTGCAGTGGGCTGCTGTAAGCTACCGTGAGTAACTGATAGCCAGCATGAGCTGCAAGCAGCCGGCATGAGCTGTCAAGAGCCACCATGAGTGGCCGGCCGATCTGCCTCACCCAGAAAGAGCACAATGATAATACCAACATGGGCCAGTGAAGTGATGTCCTCCACAACTAGACTGAAGAACAAAAGGACAGCAACTTGTCTATACCCCTCCCCCAATTCCCCAATAAAATCTTTAAAACAAAAAAAAAAAAGTAAAGGGGTCCTGAGACCAAAAAGTTTGAAAACCACTATCTCAGGATATTAGTGTTCAGAAAAACACACACCAGAGAAGATTACTCTAACCTCTCTCTCTTCCTCCTCTTCAATGCACTTTCCAAGGCTCTTGCTCTGACAAGTCCAGCTTGCAGACCATTATCTGAACACTTTTCAAAGCATGATTCTGATCCTATCACTTCCCTACTAAACAATCTTAAACGATTCTTCAAGGTGTACAGAATAATAACCAAAAACATTCAGGAAACTCCGTAATCTGGCCTCAGAGTATTTTTCCAATGTTACACACTCATCAATTCTACAATTACTTAGTTGCATTTGTTGCAGCAGACACCATTACAGGGGCAAGAGAATCTATGAGAAATGGTACCTGCCATCACTGGACTTTGAGTCTCTGAAGAAGAAATAGTCACATAAATACAGATACCCTTCATTGTCTGTACTTATTTTCCAAATATTTGTTGTAATAACATATATTTCCTTACCCAAAATTCACTGTCCGAATCAAAAACTCTCTATAATGACTGAATACCCACCAACAGAATCCTTTCAGTTGTGTACAAACCCAGGTAAAAGAATGTAGACGGCAGTTCACTTGCACCTCAGCTATTCTTCCAACAAAGAATAAGGTTATGCCTTGTGCCCATATTAAATGTATTAGGCATCACTGCTGTCATCTTCCAGTCATAATTAATGAAAACATCTTCTGAGAAAGTGGAAAAGCCCAAGAAGAAGGTAAGTGGGCATAAAAGGCCACACATTAGAAAGAGTTGGAGGTGAGAACACATATGGAGGGAGGGAAGCACCTGAGGCGTGATCTTGACATGTCTCCATCTACTGAATAGCAATGTTGTTCCTGGGAAGCTTAGCCTTATAACTTGAGCCAAAATAATATTTGAAAAACTAGAGAAATTCCTTGTGCAGTGGACTGACAGCCACTCTCAGGGTAGGAGACCACTGAGTCCCAGGCTGGTACAGGAGAGGGCGGTGGACAACTTCAGGTATCTGGAGGCAGCTGCAATGGGGGAAGAACATGATTCAGTGAAAGAGCTGAGTTTCAATGCAAGTCTGGGAGATTTAAGAAGTGACGTAGCACAAGTTGTAGATCACGGGCAAACCAGCTTCCCTTCACTGTGAGACACAGCTATCTTCCTCCAGTGAACTGCTGAAAACTATCATCAAAGACGATAACACACAAAGGAAATTTTCAATTTAATGTAATGCCATTTCATAGATTTACTTCAGAAGGAAGAAGTATCTGGTCATAAAGCATCCACAGAGGGCTAAAGTGCTCTTAAGTGGGAACTATAATGATCAACATAAGCTAAACTCTTGGCTGCTGCACTACTCTGAAAACATTAGCTCAAAGGGCCATTGCAGACTGCATTGCCTGTAATGATATGAGGCATTCAAACGAGAAAGCCTGGGTGACAGAGGAGGTGGGTGGCTTAAAAGGGAGGAATTATCTGTCACCACTCAACTAATGGAAAATCTTGCAAAGACAACTTGAAATGCGACAATACTCTTGGAGAGCCTTCTAGTGTTATGGATTAGGAAGATAACAGCCAGCCTAAGCAAAGTATATGGAACTTCATTTTAAACCTCGGTTCAATGAACCACTATCATCATTAAGAGGATGACCATTATACTCTATGACACGTATTAATAGAAATGCAACCCAAAATAGCATAAAACACAAGCCTGAATGACATTCTGAACTGCAATAGTGTAAGTAAACAATGTTGATGCCTCTTCTTAGCTCTCACATGCAGGGCAAAGAGATGCACTCTGCTTTCAAAGGTCTGCGAAACTACACGTAGTTATTGGTTACCCCAGAAATGTTCTACCTTCTGCTATTTCCTACAGATACCTGCTGACTTTCATGTCCGTTAGCCAAGTCAAATCATCCCACACAGTTATAGGACTCTTTTCTCCCTGTTCCTCTTTTTTATCTTCGTTTTTGTATGTCTCTGTCCTAAAAAAACTGTCACACTTCTTTTAACAGAGGGCTAACTGTTAAATGCACAGTTAGCAAAGGGTATCTAAAACTTTCTTTATCGGTGGATCAGCCCTTAGCGAAACATAACACAAAAAAATTCAGATCTTAGGACTCTTATGCTAATGTTACTGTTATCAAGGAACCATGTAGGGCCACTCAAAAACACAAGTGGCTCTACTTCTAAATTCAGGATCTTCTTTAATTACAGAAGTTTCCTGACATCAGCACACACTTCAATTTCATCTCCTCGAGGTATCAATGCGGTCAATGTGTATCAATCTCATTCTACTGAGAGAACATTCAGAATTTTATCCCATCTATCTCAAAAAGGTTTTGAGCATCCTTCCCTGAGAGCAAATAATTATGCCTCTATATTAGGGGTTGGCAAACTTTGCCTGCAATGGGCCATACTGTAAATATTTTCGCTTTTGTGAGCTACGCATTCTCCGTCACTACTCAACTCTGCCTGCAGTGCAAAAAAAGCCATATATAATATGTAAATTAATGAGTAAGGCTATGCTCCAATAAAACTGTATTTACAAAGAAAAGCAACAGGAAGAATCTGACAGCCAAACCCTGCTCTGTGTCATAGACATATAGGCTGGGTTTTGTCACTGCATGCCTTTGATAGTCTTGGTATTTTGGTTTAAAAAAACAGTAATTTGTTTAAATTGTGTTACTGTTACTGCTGCTATAGGCTACTGCCTATCATGTTGACAGATTTTCTTAGTATATCCCAACGAAATCAAGCTTTGAAAGCAGCAACAGAATGAATAAGAGGCCAAGACTCATACCTTGGGATCTCTAAGCCCTTCTCCCTTTACTATCAAGGCCAATTGTTCTCAAGTGGTCCTTCATGAACACCTCTCCCCCAACTCCTGCGCTGATCAACACCACAGTAGCACCTCCTTGCCTGATGCTGCAATACAAGTATCTCAGCAGGAGGGGCCGCCACAGCACCATAGGGGCCCAGGCCCAACCCTGCCTCCAGCCTGGGACTGATCCCACAGCCACTAGTCTCTGTCTGCCTCACCTTCCTCACGCCCATGTGTGGCAAAAAGCCTCCAAATTCAGTAACAATACAGAGATTACTAAGGGTGGCCTTATCCTCAAATTTACCTAGTTCCTGCACTATCCTCCTCTCTTCGTCCTTTACTTGACTCAAGCTTACTCATCTAGGCCAAGTTCAGATATCCCCTCTCCTCCAGAAAGTCTTCCTTCAGTTCCAAGCTGCTCCAAGTGCCTCTCCTCCAAGATTCATGGAACCCCGTTCTTGCCTTATGTCCAAGTTCATTACATCTTACTGCCCTATTGCCCCTTCCTTTGCCCCTCTGGAAATTATTTGAGAACAAAGATCCTTATCCATCTTTGTACCCTGCAACAACTATTTCTCTTACCTCCCCACACCCTCTCCAGAACTCCTATCCCCACTCCCACCCCCGCAAAAAAAAAGCTATGGTTTTTCAATCATTCTTTTCAAATTAAAAGAAATAGCCATAACTAGAAATTAGAGGGAAGTGGACTGCAATTTGATGACTATAACTCCTTTCAAAATAATGCCATGAACCATAACAAGCCAGTTTCCAGTACAATTCAAATATTGAGCTTAACAGTTAAGCAATGCAAGGATACAATAGTAAAGAGCAAAACAATATACGTATGGGCTTTTTCAACGCACACTCATTGCAAAGATTTCGGATTTTCCTGATAGTTATAGGTTAGTCTTGCACTCACTCGTCAACACTCTAATGCACCCATTTTTCTTGTTACACTCTATCTACCTCAAGGGGGCAAACACCAGTCATTTTTTGTTTGTCTGAATTTAGATGTCTTTAGTCTGATTGGTTTTGTTTACCAGTAGCAGTTTACAACATCTCTCTCATGACTTCCTTTATGCTACAAATGCACTGAAAATGTAAGCTCAACTCTGGAGCTACTAAATGCTCCCACAGAGCGTACAGAAATTCCGTGACATACTATGCCTTATAGGTCCTACCAAAGTGACAGATTCCTGGCTCCCAAAACTGTAAATGATGAAGATGTTTTAAAACTGCATGTTTACAAACCAGTGGATTTTGTTCATTAGATTTTAATAACTTAAGTTACTCAAATTTGAAGCCTAAAGTCAATGTTCCCTTGAAGCAAATTTTCAAACACTAGCAGTAAATTGATAAGCAGAGCAAACCAAAGACCGCCTGGCTAATCTGTGCAGGAAACAACTGTTAGTTCACTATCAGACATAGAAAGCTAGTTTGGGGCATTTTTAGGTCAATTGTTCTGAAAATCGTCCCAAATATGGTGCTTCCAACTCTTAATTATATATGGAAAAAGGAATAAAGAACTCAATAATCCCAAGGGGTGGTTAGAAAAAAATAACTGAGACTGAGTTTTATTTTATTTTAGAGCACTCAGGCACACACACATCCTCTCAGCCCTGGATCTGAATGATTTTCCTCAGCTCAGTTTTCCTTTCAGAAGCCTGAAAGTTTGCCAGGATACCACAGGGAAGAAACCACAGAGAACGCACAAAATAAACCATCAGCTCAGGGGGAACTGGTAGTTGACTTTGACCTAGTTTAACACATTTCCACAGCTATACATAACTGCTTCCTTAAAACTGGTGTATGGGATGAGCCCACCTGGCAGTCCCTCTGCTGGCCTCAGAACTCTGGAAAAGCAATTTAACCTCTCTGGGCCTCAACTGTAAAATATCAACAGTATTTACATGCCTTCACCCATCCCAATGGCAATCCCCCAGAAGCTAGTTCAATAAGACGAGGTGCTATGTTCTATAAGGGAGACTTACAGAAGCACTCACTTTCGCAATTGTAAATAACCATTACATGTTAAACTTAAAAAAGATCTGTTATCATTAAAGAATAAATCAATAAGAATACGCTTGGAATTGAAATATCAAAAAAATAGCAACGATTTAATACAAGGTATAATTTGAAACTGGCTGTCTAGAAATGGCTGAAGTTAGAATACACTTAAATGATCCTCTGGAGAGCAATATCGAAAATGCTTCTAAAACCAAAATACTGTTAAAACCTCCTCAGCTCTTCAGTGGGGAAATACATACACATATGCAAGCACAAGAATACACAAATACACACACACACACACACACACACACACACGATAAAAAGCCAAAAGGAAATCATAAAAATATTATTTCTGTTTGGTAAGCTTATGAGTAATTTTTATTTTTTTCTGCATATTTTTCCATTTTTCTACATGGGTATGTGCTATCTTAATAATAAACAAAAATTATCAATACAGAAGTTATTTATACTAGAGAAAATCCAAAAGGAGAATGGAGAAAGGATGTTTTCTCTTTTTCTTA
Organism: Hipposideros armiger; assembly: GCF_001890085.2. Lineage (NCBI taxonomy): Eukaryota > Metazoa > Chordata > Mammalia > Chiroptera > Hipposideridae > Hipposideros > Hipposideros armiger. Next base: position 499,397 of record NW_017731779.1, read on the forward strand.
ACTTTTATTTTTAATATTCTAAACATATACATATTTAAGACATCATATAATCTATCATCTAGCTTCAATTACCAATATTTTGCTACTCTTCATTCAACTATATCCATTCCACTTTAGTTTCTGAAGTATCTTAAAAATAAATCCCAGACCCCATGTAATTTCACCTGTATAATTTTCAGGTGTGCATCTTGAATTATTAAGAAATATATAAGGGGCCGGCCGAGTGGCTCAGTTGGTTCAGTGCGAGCTCTGAGCGACAGTGGTTTGATGCCCGGCCCGAGCTGAGTTGCCACTGAGCTGCCAACAGGTGGCAGGATGGCTCAGCCGAAAAAAGAAATATACATACACACACACACACACACACACACACACACACACACACACACATACATATACATATATCCACCATGCCATCAATACATTAATAGGACAACAGTAATTCCACAATATCATCTAACACCCAGTCCATATTCAAAAATAAGAATGGTCCATTCAATACCTGGAAATCCATACAGAAAAACTGAAATTACAACACTACCTCATATCCAGATTGCATAAAAACTATAAATCAATAAGAAAAGCAAGATGCAAAAGAAAAATGTACAAGAGGCTTGACTAGACACTTTGATAAAGAGGAAATCCAAACAGCCATTGAAAATAAGGGGGGGAAATCATAACACAATTTAAAACAAGAAAATACTATACTATACACACCTAACAGAGTAGCTAAGATTAAAAGACTGACAATAATAATGTTCAGGGAGCAATGTGGAGCAATAGGAACTTGCAAACATTGCTATAGAAGGTGTGAACTGGAAAATAGTTCTTTTCTAAAGCAAACCCACGTATATATATCTTACAACTACTACCCAGGCATTTGCCCAATAGAAATGCATGCTTCCATACCCTGGGAAACGTGCAAAACATTCACAGAAGTTTTGAGCATAAAGCCTAAACTGGAAGCAACCAAATGATCATTAGCAGCATAACAAATAAATAAACTGGTGCATTCATACAATAGAATAATATACAGCAATGAGAATAAATGAACTACAGGTACACACAATACATCAAGTTTAGAAATGTAATAAGGTGTGACAAAAGGCAGACATAAAAGAATATATACTGAATGACTTGTAGTCATATAAAATTCAGAAACAAGATACAATGGACAGGATTTCTAAAGAAAAAAGGAAGTGATTACCATAAAGCCTGAATGATTCTCCTTGGAGAAAGCGGGGAGAGTGTGATAGGTAAAGAGGGCATGTAGGGGGCCAGCAGAGTAGCACGCTGGTTAAGAGCTGGCTTGGGATGCCAGAGGGCCCCGGTTCGGATCCCACATATGAGGGCCAGTGACACTTCCCTCTACAGCTAAGATGCTGAACAACAGCTCAACCTGGAGCTGAGCTGCCGTGAGTCGCCATTGACAGGTAGGCTGCAGTGGGTTGCCACGGGCTACCCTGTGTAGCCAGCAGCCACAGCCGTCCAGAAGCCAATGACTGATCTGCCTCTCCCAGGAAAAGCGTAATGATGGTGCCAACTTGGGCCAGTGAAGCAACGTCCTCCACAACTAGACTGAAGAACAAAAGGACAGCAATTTGTCTGTTCCCCTTCCCCCAATTCCCCAATAAAAAATCTTTAAAAAATAAGGCATGTAGGAACTCTCGGTGCTGGTAATGTTTTCCCTAATTTCAGTGATGGTACATAGGTGCTCACCTGACAATAATTCATAAAGCTAAGTTTATGTTTTATGTACTTTCCAGCTTGTTTTATATTTCAAATTATAAAAGGTTTAAAAATACTTAATAACTGACTCAGGCAAGGATTATCAATGGATGCAAATTCACCAAGTAAAAGGCTAGTGGGAAAAAAGATATTTATCTAGTACCTAAGTACCACCCTATAGGTCACTTATTAATGATATAGATGTCCTTGGCTGAATCCCTCAAATGGGGGAAACAAGTAGTTTATAAAATACCTTATTGGGACAATTAAGGATCTATGAGTATGAACTGTATATTAGATGATATTATATAAATGAATGTTAAATTGCCTTGTAATTAACAGACACATGCTGAAGTAATTAAGGATGAACTGTCATGATGTCTGCACCTTACTTTCTAATGTTATAGCAGAGAGACAGAGACAAAGACAGAGAGACAGAGAAACATAAAGCAAATTTGCCAAATATTAGCAACTGGTGAAACTAGGTGTAGGGTACTGGGTGTTCCTTGCATTACTTCAACCTTTTGCTAAGCAAGAAATTTTTCAAACTAGAACAATGGGAGAGGAATAAAAGGTTTCACAAAGGAAAGATTTTTAGAAATATGGTTTACAAGTATCAGGTAGAGACAAAAAGGATTAGATTGTATCTAGTGGATTATGCTCTCATGAAAAATAACTTTAAGACTAATAATATGTGCTTTTCTAAAAAAAAAAAAAAAAGAAAGAAATCTCATAATCTGTGGAAAAAAAAGAGACTATAAAATATAAGCCTGTTCAAATATAACTTTTTTAAAGGATAAGGGGGAAAACTACTAGAAGAATACTAAAATACTGCTTTTGCCTCAAGGTTGTATTATGGATAATATTCCCTGTTTTCTAAATATTTTTATAATGATCTTTTCTTTAAAAGAAAATGTAATGTAATGTAAAGATTAGCCAGAGAGCCACATACTACACTTACTGCTGAACAATCAGGTATTTGTACAATCAGCTGGTTTCAATTTGAAAAGTACCAGCTGCTGAAATCCCACTGATGTGTCTGTATTTTCTCTTGTCCTGTGAGGAATTATGAATCACACAAAGCATCACAAATGACTACTTCTTAACTACCTAAAATGGTAACAAAAATAGTACCATAAAATGATCCTTTACAAAGCCTATCACACTATAAATGTACCTCATCATATATGCTCCCATTAATGTCCGCGCCATAGATAGGTGCCACAAAGGTTAAGTTCTTCCAGTACTTGCGCTCTAAGTCTTCATAATCCAAGTACCTTGGGGTACAATATCTGGAAAAGGTAGATGAAAATAAGGGACAAACTAGTAAGATAATTTTAAGATTTTCCCCATCCACTTGATTTAAAACACTTTCTAAAGAAAATTCTGTCAAAATGAAAATATCGTAAGCAACTCTTGTCAAATCTAACAGGTAAATATACAAATGTATTTGTCACAGATATTTGAATACTCTTTTAAGATTCCTAAATAACTCTATAAAAATTTCATAATTTGACTAATAAGGAAAATACTTTGCTGAAAATATCAATAATAGAAGCAGAAAATTAGTTAAAAATTCATTTAACTAATGAGTGGCTGGGTGGCTCAGTTGGTTAGAGCACATGCTTTGAACAACAAGGTTGCCAGTTCGATTCCCGCATGAGATGGTAGGCTGCGCCCCCCACAACTAGAATGAAAACAGTGACTGGACTTAGAGCTGAGCTGCACCCTCTACAACTAGACTGAAGGACAACAACTTGACTTGGAGCAGATGGGTCCTGGAAAAAACACACTGCTACCCAATTTAAAAATAATAATAATATTAAAAAAAAAAGCTGAGAAAATCTTTAAAAAAAAAAAAAAATTCAGGCAGGCCAAGTGGCTTAGTTGGTTAAGATTTGGCTTAAGAGCGTGAACTCTGAGCAACAGGGCCACTGGTTCGATTCCCACATGGGCCAGTGACACTGTGCCTGAGCTGAGCTACCACTGAGCTGCCAACAGGTGGCAGGATGGCTTAGCTGATGAGAGCACGTGTTCCTAACAAGACTGCCTGTTTGATGGTGGGCTACATCCGCCCTCAACTAAGACTGAACTTGGCACCTTGAGCTGAGCTGCCGCCCAGATGGCTCAGTGGATAGAACATGCACCCTTAACAACAAGGCTGCTGGTTCAACTCCCACATGGGATGGTGGCTACGCCCACTTGTAACTAAGATTGAACACAGCACCTTGAGCTTAGCGGCCACGAGCTGCCAACAGGCAGCCAGATGGCAACTGGCGCCCTCCACAACAAAGATTAAAGAAGAACAACTTGGCTGGTTACCTTCCCCAATTCCCCAACACTGTTCCCCTCCTACAATTCCCCAATAAAATCTTTAAAAAAAAGAAAAAAAAATTCATTATATTAGGGACAGCCCATTAGCTCAGTTGGTTAAAGTGCAGTGCTCATAACATTAAGGTTGCCGGTTCGATCCCCACATGGACCACCACTGAGTTGCACTCTCCACAACTATGATTGAAACAACTACTCGACTTGGAGCTGATGGGTCCTGGAAAAAACACACTGTTCCCGAATAAAACTAAAAATTTTAAAATTCATTATATTAGCTTTCAAAATCTTTTTTTAAAGGGCCGGCCAAGTGGCTCAGTTGGATAAGAGCTCGCTCAAGAGTGCAAGCAAGCTCTGAGCAACAGCGGTCGAGTCCCTGCCCGAGCTGAGCTGCCAACAGGTGATAGGATGGCTCAGCTAAAAAATATATATATATATATATATTTTTTTTTTAATCTTTAACCAATTACAAGTATATTATATAGCCATCCTTCAGTATCCACAGGGAATTGGTTCTAGAACCCACCACGAATACCAAAATCCACAGATGCTCAATTCCCTTATATAAATGGTGTAATATTTGCATATAACCTACATACATCCTCCCATATACTTTAAATCATTTATAGATTGCATATAATACCTAATAGTGTAATGCTATGTAAACAGTTGTTATACTATATTGTTTAAGGAATAATGACAACAAAAGAAAGTCTGTACATGTTCAGTACAGACACAACAATCATAGGCCTAACTAACTACATAGTATCGTACATGTCAGCAGCAACACAACATTTTTTAAAATATTTTTCAATCCGCAATTGGCAACTAATATAATAATGGTGGCCCTTCAAGTGATTCAAGGATCTTTTTTAAATTACTCATCCTCTAACAATTAATTTATCATTTAAGACTTAAACACTGTCATACAAAGAAGAAATTTTGCCTAACAAAGACAAATCATGAATATAATCCAAAACTCATGACAGTGAAAAGATTTTTAAAAACCCATTTACAGATATTATGAATGAGATGATAACATGAGGAACAATTTTCTTAGCAGTAAACTAAATGTAAGTAGGCAACCACCTAAAAACAGAAAACAATTAAATTAGATTCCAAGAGATTGTACAGGACATTCATTTCATTTTCATTGCAAGCTCCTCTATCTACATAGTTCCTGGTCATGCCCATGTATATCTTTGAAAGAAATAACAAATGCAAAGTGAATCCACTCACTTGCCACTGTTGGCCAGTTGCCTGAACTCCTTCACTGTCATGGCTTTTTTCTGGATGTTATATTGAGTGAACAGTCCTGATTGCCCTGTGACCATCTGCTGAATTGGTGCTGGAATGAGCAAATTATCAATGTCATCATAGCACTTCCTTGGCTTCCACTCCTTAGGAGGAATCACCTGAAAATAAAATATTATCTTGAAAATATTCCAGGTAGTTATTTAGCTTTCATATTCCAACAGAATACAAATGAAGAACTGGTCAGCATTTCTATGACAAATGTGTAAAAGAACTGTGAAGATTCACATTAAGGGAAATGCTCGCATTCTCCCAAATATTCATGTTACTGATATGATTTTTTTAAGCAGCAAAATTTATTGAGTACTCACTATATCAAATACTGCACTCGTATTAACTTCACTTTTTAGTTGATACTGTTAACCTCTCAATTTTAAATGTAAAATTTTAAATGTAAAATTGAGAGACACACAGAAGTAAAATAACTTCTGAAGATCAAGTACTATTTACATTAATAAGAAAAATAAGTAAATATTTGTTTAGTCAATATTATTTTCTTTAAATACCTCTCACACAATATGGCAAATAGCAGAATGTTGTGCTAGTAAATGTTTAACAACAGCTTTCTGGGAAGATGGAGGAAACCTTGACTTGTACCTTTTGTCTGTTTCCATGGTAACCACTACCACCATGGTCAATTTGAGTTGACCAACATGAGTCACTGAACATGGAGTAGAAAAATGATGTGAACTATCAATTCTTATATACCTGTATGAGGAAGTAGCTCAGCCCACCACTATTTTCCCATAGTATTTAAACACTTAATTACTAATAATGAAAAGACGAGTAAACACTAAAACCAAAAATACATATCCATATAATTAAAAATTAGAAGGGACAAAGTTATGAATTAATTCATGATTTATAGCTGGAATTTATCTATCTTTAGAAGCTGTTTATATTTAAAATAAACTTTTTTAAAAAATTAAGTGCTGTGAGCGGCCGTCCAATGGCCGGCAAGCAACTGCCTCACCAGGAAACAGCACAATGATCACAATACCAACAGGGGCCAGTGAAGCGACGTCTCCACGAGACTGAAGAACAAAAGGACAGCAACTTGTCTGTTCCCCTCCCCCAATTCCCTAATAAAATCTTTAAAAAAAAAAAATTAAGTGCAAAATATAAATAGCACACATACAGAAAATACATAATCATAATATGCAGCTTTGTGAATTATTATAAAGCAAACACCAAAGAACCCACCACCTGTAACCTGAACCTGTAAGAAGCAGGCTCTTGCTAGCACCCCAGAGGCCCTCCTAGTGCCCTTTTCCAAACATATCCCTCTGCCCTAAAGGTAACCACTCTCATGGCATTTATGGTATTCATTTTCTTGTTGGGCTATATAGTTTTATGCCTGGGTATGGATCTCTAACATCCGTTTTTGAACTGTATAGAAATGTAGTCATCCATATATACATATATTGTTTGAGGTTTACCTTTTGTATTTCACGAAATATTTTTGTGGGATTCTAATATGATGGACTATGTAGCTGAAGTTCATTGACTGCATTCCTACTCAGTGTCCCTTCATATAAATATTTATTTATAAGTTGGTGACCACTGGTAGTCACTTGGTTTTTTCTAATTATTGGCTATTGCAAATGACACTGTTATTAATATTGTTGTACACATCTGTGGCTATATATGCGCACACAGTTCTCTAAAATACACATATATACACAGACGTTCCTAAGCCTGAAATTACTGGGATATGTGTAGATCAAATTTACTAGTTACTAGCAAACTTTTGCCTAAGTGGTTGTATCAATTCACATTCCCACCAGCAATGACTGAAAGTTCCTGTTGCTACACATTCTCATCACTGTGTATTGTTGCTCAATATAATTTTAGTCCTTCTGGTAGTAGGTAATGGTACTCAAGTCTGGGTTTTATTTGCATTTTCATGATAACTAAAGAAACATTTTCATATATTCACTGTCTATAAATATCCTCTCTTGTAAAGTGCTTATTCAAGTCTCTTGCCCATTTTACTACTGCACTGTCAGTCTTTTTCTTATTAATGTATAGGGATTTTTTTATATATTCTGGTTATTCTTGGATGTGTATGTGTGTATTACATCTGTAAATATCTACGTATATGTGTATCGAATACTTTGTATTGCTCCGTAACTTTCCCTCCACCCTTCTTGAGAGTATCTTTTGAAAAACGTTAAGTTCTTAATTTTAATGTAATTCAATTTGTTCATTTTTGCCTTTATGGGTATTGCTTTCATCTTCTGTTTAAAGATATTTTTCCTACTCCAGGGCATGAAAACATTCTATTTTATATTCTAAGAGTTTTAAGGTTTTGTCTTTCACATTTAGATCTATAACGTACCTGCAACTGGTTTTGTGAAAGATTTGGGTCAAGATTCATCAGATGAAGAAACTGATGAGTGACTTGGCCAACGTTACACAACTGGCAAATGACAGGATTAACTCAAACAAAAATATTGAATATAAGCTGTTAAGTCTAACATTAACTTAATTTTCATCAGCAATATGGGAATATTACACCTTTTATTTCCTCCAAGGTATATTAATTTCAAATGAGACTACAGACAACCACACTACATGCTACTGAGAACACATACGTACATACTATAGTGCCTGGTACATAGTATGCACTCTCCATACTTGATGAACAAATAACTGAAAACAAAGTAGAACAGGTAAATCTATACGACAAAGAAAGTAGATTAGTGCCTAGGACTGGGGGCATAGTAGGGAATAAAGAGTGACTGCTAATGGGTATAGTTTCTTTTGGAGGTAAAGAAAAGTTCTTGGAATTAGATATCAGTGATGGTTGTACAACTCTTTGGACATACAAAACACTACTGACTTGCATACTTTAAACTTAAAGAAAGAAAGAAGGGAAAAAACAGAAGGAAAGAAGAGAAGGAGTTGGGGGAGGGAGGAAAGGGAGTAGTGGTTAAGCTTCAGGTTAATAACTGTCCTCTGTGAAAAACTGATGAAAGTTATGAATGCTCTCACACCTCTGAAACGTATATGGATCTCTTTGGTTTCCATGAATCGTTTTTGGTTTAAAAAAAAAAATAAGCCCTATAAAGAGTTAAAATAAAAATGAGATAGTTATTCTTTTTTGGAAAAAAACAAGTGCTCCATATGAATTAACAAGAACTAAGGTTCTGCAAATATCTTCTGTTGGAAGAAACAATTTCCCACATCATGAAGACTAAGAGCACAATTGAAAGGCCAAATGACCATTCTGGTTTAAAAGATCTGAGGACAATCACCTTTGCAAGCCCTGCTCGATGGGCTCCTTTAGACTCCATGTATGCGAGGTATTTATTGAACTCCCGGAACTCCTCCATGGAGGGTCTGAAGGTCATGATCTTACAGCTGGGATTCAGATGGCTCTCCACCTCAGCCACCTCCATCATGGCTGGAGTAGTCTCTGCAGAGAAGATGATGTGGTCATCAGCAACGAATTATTACACAGTTAAGGCTGGTGGTCATTTCCCCCACTGGTATGTAAGCCCCATCAGGAATTCTTTTAGTTACTTACCATTCCCTTCTATGACCTATTATTCCTCATCTCTCCCTGAGCTGCTGAAAGAAAAACTGCCTCTAGTCACTCCTCCCAAGCTCCTGCTCTTGGGATTGAATCATTGACCTAATTATATCACTGGCCTCCTCAAAATTCTTCCTAGTAAGAATGAATTTTCTGACTTTGCAAATTTACACAAGGTGATGTTCCTGTGCACCAGTTCTGAGACAGACTCTCATGTATGCACCTGTATAACGGCCCAGTCTAGGTGGAATAGAACATGGAAAATGTTCAACATCCCCAACATGGTTTACTCAGGTGTGTTTCCACCTGTCAAAACATGCTTCTCTATAATAATTTCCAACCATCCATTCAACAAAACTGCCAGGAACCAGGCTAAAGTACTGGAGACACAGGAAAGGGTAAGGTTTGTCTTCACTGCCTACTCTTACTTTCTAGACCCAAACAAACTGCAATACAAAACTGTACACAGGAAGGAATAGCTAACTCCACTTGAGTTACTCAGAAAGGGGCAGAGCTAAGACTTACAAAAAGTTATAGGAGTTTGCCAGATGAAAGGAAGAGTAGTCCTGGCAGTAAAAATACTGGAAGTATTGCAGATATGGAGAGGGGAAGTTAATTTCTATGGGGCTTAGAAAGAAACAATTACATGGAATCAAAGTAGAAAAGTAGGCAGGGGGCCAGCTGAGTGACTCAGTTGGTTAAGAGTTAGCTTAAGAGCGCAAGCTCTGAGTAACAGGGCTGCTGGTTCAAATCCCACAGGAGCCAGTCACGTTGCGCCCAAGCTGAGCTGCAGCTGAGCTACCAACAGGTGGCAGGATGGCTCAGCTGGTGAAAGCACGTGTTCCTAACAACAAGACTGCCTATGCCATGGTGGGCTATGCCCACCCACAACCAAGACTGAACTCAGTACCCTGGGCTGAGCTGCTGCCTGGATGGCTCAGTGGATAGAGCGTGCGCTCTTAACAACAAGGTTACCGGGTTCAACTCCCGCATGGGATGGTAGCTATGCCCGCCCACAACTAAGATTGAACAAAGCCCCTTGAGCTTAGAGGCCACAAGCTGCTGATGGGCAGCCAGATGGCAACCACAACTAAGATTGAAGAACTTGGCTGGTCCCCTTCCCCAATTCCCCAACACTGTTCCCCTCCCCTAATTCCCCAATTAAAAACAAAAAGAAAAAAGAAAAGTATGCAGTAGGTTGTGCTACAAAAACACAAACCTAATCCTGCTGTCAATAAACAGAATGATTCCTCAGCAATTACTGAATATCTAGTATGTGCCAGGCAGAGGGAATGCAAAGATGAAAGGAGCACTGGTTTGCCTGCCCCAGAAAGGAGTCCCACCCAACCCATCCTACTTCCAGGTGCAGTAATAGTGCCTGGCTTCCAACAACTCAAACAACAAATCCTCTCAGAACGAAGCTTGCCTTTTATTGTTTATTTAAACTAAATGTAATTTGCCCGACAAATAAAGAAATTGGGAAGTGAGGGATGGGTTAAATAAAGGGAAAACATGTAATGAGATAATAACAGGTTAAAACAGATCGGGACTATGCGTATAAAGAGGTGATCATCACTCATTTAAAGTTTAAATAAATGTCTGTCTCACAAAGTATATGTGAGGAAAATGACGTACATCAAAATTAAACCCTGCAATCTAAAGGAGAAAATACTCTGCATGGAGATACATTAATACATGACAGAAAACATCCTGTATTCTCCCTGCCAAAGGGAGGAGGCACGCAAAAAACAAACCCTCCAGGCCACCTCCCTACCCACCGCTCTTCACACTTACACAGACACACACGCCAAATCCGTGGGCTGCAGGATGAAAGTCTCGCCTCTGTAGAGGACACACAAACTCCTTTAGAAGCATCCACACCAGCCCGTGCATAACTATCATGGCCTTGCCCACCACCACAGCCTGCATTATACTTTACACTCCAACAATACTCATCCATTTGTGCTTCTCTAAATAAGTACAGCTCCCTATGCCTTTGTCCAAATTATTCCCTCCCATAGAAGCATCCTTTACCTGTTTCCTCACCTGTTTCCTCCTGCTCACTGTGGAGATTCCCAACCCTCTGGAGCAGGCCTAAACCTGTGTGTTTCGACCTCCCTCTATGCATTCCTCCTGCAGCAGGTACCTGTCCCATTGGCTGGCACTTCCGATGACACACAGAACTTCAAGCTCCTCAAGGGAAAGGCAGGCTGTCCATGTCTTTAAACCCTGACATGCAGTCTGGGATCCACTCTGGCCCATTATACCTATTGCAATAACTATTTGCTAACTGAATGAAGGAATAAAGGCCAAAATGTTATTAAAGTATTTACATAAAATGATACCAAATGCAGGAAAAAGGAAAGTATTGGTCCCAAACACAGAAAAGTTCCTTGGAAAACAGATGCTTCTGCTTGCCTGGTAAAGAATATAAAACTCTGCACAGTGAAAAAGGGGAGCAAGCTCCCAGATTACCTTTGTAGAAGAAGCATCTAATACAGGGAAGGCAGCCTTACTTTTCCCCTGGCCAAAGAACAAAAGTATCCTGCATCTTTCTTGAGGCAGAGGAAGAAGCCACTAAAGAAGGAATTGAAAACCCAGCCAGTCATTCAACAAGTAGTTACTAAATGCCAAACTGTTGGGTGGGCACTCAGGAAGGAATGAAATGAAATCCTAACAGTAGTGGAATGAAGCACAATAAATAAATAAGAAGTGCTCTGAAGAAGAAACCAGGGTAAGGGAATAGAGCACAAACAGGGGGGGAAGCTGTTTATAAAGGGTAGGCAAGGAAATGCATTTCAGAGGCCTGAAGGGGAGAATAAATCAGAGGATACCTGGACGGAGACAGTTTTGGATGAGGCAACAGCAAGGAGCCTCTTGGACTCTTTACATTAAGGAACTGAGTGTGGCTGGAACTAGGTAAAGCAAAGGACAGAATGGTGAGTGAGGAGATGGGGGATGAAAGAGGAGATGGGGGTGAGAGGGGAGAAGGGGTGAGAGAGGAGATGGGGGTGAGAGAGGAGATGGGGTGAGAGAGGAGATGGAGGTGAGAGAGGAGATGGGGTGAGAGAGGAGATGGAGGTGAGAGAGGAGATGGGGTGAGAGAGGAGAAGGGGTGAGAGAGGAGATGGGGGTGAGAGAGGAGATGGGGGTGAGAGAGGAGATGGGG
>NW_017731779.1:511953-520533 GCF_001890085.2 Hipposideros armiger
TTGGCCTTTACTCTGAATGACAAGGTAAGTAATCTTGGGCTTCTTCCCTTTCTCACACATTCCATTCTTGATACTCTAATACGCATTTCCATTCAAGGAGATGACATTGCTTTCTAGGGAAATTCTTGAGAATTTTAAGAAGTGTAGTGAGCAGGGTCATCACTCTGGCTGTTGTATCAGAAAAGGACAAGGATGAAAGACCAGAGGAAATTTACGTCAATCCAGGCAAGAAAAAAAAATGGTGACTTGGACTAGTGGTGAGCAGTGAGAAGTGGTCAGGTTGCAGATGTATTCTGAACAAAATTTCCTGATAGAAGTAAGAGAAACAGAGAAGTCAAGATTTTTTATCTAAAAAACAAAACATTGGCTCTGACAAGAAATTGAAGTAATGAGACTGTTAACATATACAGCAAATTAGTAGCAATCAGAATTAAACCTCAGCTCTTGACCTAGTTTGCTAACTGGTCTGTAAAATATACTTTGCCTCTTCCTAGCATCCTATTCCCTTGATTACAGAAATCTAGTTCTACCTATAAATCAAGCACATACTGAAGACCTAGGTGTCTTATGTTTTAGACCTTTTTCAATCTATAAGGCTTAGATTGAATCTATAAATATTATATGATCATCATAAAATTTTAAATATGTGTAAAAATTTTTAATATGTTAAAGCATCTAAAAATTTGACGTTAGTCCCATCATTCAAATCTTTGCCAATATGGCAGGCAAAAAGAAGTCTGGTGTTAAGTTTCATTTTTTCAATTATATAGTGATATTAATCAATTTTGAACATTTCTAACCATCTTCGTTTCATTGCCCACTTATATTCTTTACTCTTAAAAGGGTAAATTTTCTGTTCCTTGAAGTTTTCCTAATCCATATTTGTTATTAAACTTAATCATGCTGCTAAAATCAAATTCCCAGACCCTCCCTTTTTCCTCTTTTACCTTTATTTATCTGAGTCAAGCAGAAAAGCAGGTTTAAAATGCTCTTGCAATGTTTCCTAGTCAGAGAAGGGCTGTTATATTTTGTGAAAAACATCTCTATGACCTTCAACAGAACATGATGCAATAATCACTTTTAATGCTACACCTCTTTAGAGACTGAATCCCCATAGTGAGTGACAACAATATCTGTGATGATAACTTTGCTATTTTGCTTCTACAGAGCTGGTTTCAATGTTTTTGAGACACCTAAACAAAATAACCATATTTATTATAAGTACCCTAAAAAATTTTTCTTAATGAACTAAAGATATTTTTCATTAACTGAAGATAAGTCTAGCACTAATTAATACTTACATAAATATCTCTCCCAAGCTTCTTATCTACAAATTTTACTTTCTCATGAAGAAAAAACATCTACTCTCCTTATTCTGATAACATGTCTTTCCTTGGTAATAAAAAAGAATCTGAGGCTGATGCTTTCCCTCCAAATGTAAATCTATATCCTATACTGCTTTCCTTGTGCACACCTGTATTTCTGACCTGTGTCCTGTTATTTAAACGATTTATGTGAGAAGAGTAAGCTGATGGCTCTCATCACGGGAGTACCAGTTTGTTAGACAATGCCTGCCACAGAGCCCGTCTGCACTGCTAACTGCCTCTGAGGAGAGTATTTCAGGACCTGCTATGAGGCGCCACCCCCTGGGAGACGCAGCACTCGGGAGCAGTTCATGCACTAGGCTAGGAAGAAAATGAACCAAGGCACAACCACCAGCTGTACTAGTGTTAGGAGAGGACACGAGTCCAGCCTCCCCCACCCCCGGCTCCTCATGAGGCCTTGCCCAAACCCTGGAAGCCATCCTCTCCAGTCCTCACTCACTTCTCCTTTCCTACAGTGAGATTTTCAATGGAACTAAGCAGCCAAGGCTCAGGCCAAGCAGGTACCACCACCCTGCTCGACTCCAGTTCCCTGGGCTAAGTTCACCAGAAGCAGCCCAGGCCCCACCTGAGGCAGCGGGAAGTCTGACCTTTCAGTTTCAACACTGCAGCTCACAGTGAGCCAAGTCAGTGTCTGTTTTGCAGACTGCCTCAGTCAGGGATTGTTATGGGGATACCATAAAAAAGACGTGTTGAAACTTAATCCCCAATACTTGTGAACATTTGGTCACAATACTTGTGACCCTATGGAAACAGGGTCTCTACAGATGTAATCAAGTAAAGATGAGGCCATACTAGACTAGGGTGGGCGCTAGTCCAATATGACTGGTGTCCTTATAGGAGAAGGGAGAAACACAGAGGGAAGAACACCACATGACACCAAAGGCAGACTAAAGCCACACAGCTGCGAGCCAAGGAATGCCAGCCATCACAAGAAGCTGAAAGAAAGGTCCAGAACAGATTCTCCCCAAGACCCTTTACAGAAAGCATGGCCCTGCTGACACCTTGCTTTTGGCCTTCTAGACTCCAGAACTGTGAGAAAACAAATTTCTCTCATTTTAAGCCATCCACCTTTGTGCACTGGCAAACAAACACAGGCATCAAGGGCCAGGTTGGAAGGAAAGAAGTAAAGCGCCACATTCCCCAACTCAGCTTTATCAGTAGTGAAGCTCATGCTACTCTGACCTCCCGTAGGACTCCTTCATCTTTCTCAATTAGTTCTAGACTCAGGTGGAAAAGGGAGTGGCAGGCCGCCTTTAAAACTCTACATTAGCCATGAGCACACCTATGCAGGTACTGAACTACAACAGGGACATCCAGCTTTGAAGGACGCCCTTTTCTGCCATCTCAGGGCACCATAACCTTAGGGCCCTAAGTTAGCAAGACAGCAAAGAAAAGCTCTTTGTCTACTGATCATTTTTTGCTTGAGCCAGACCTCATTCCTCTCCCAGATGCCCACACGGCTTTACTTTATCCTTTCAATCCCATTCAGATCACCACTCCATCTTGCTTCACCAGCCTACAGAGAATGGAAAGGATGGACTCAGGGAGATGGTTCTGAGATAGAAAAGCCAAGAAAAAAATAAATCTGTGCAAAAGTTTCTTTTATTAAAGTTGAGAGATTCTAGGATGGACCCCAGGAGAAGGTTCCTGAAGAGAAATGATCCAAGTAAATATGTAAATTCTCTCCATCAATCTATGCTGGCCAATTCACAATCCTGATCACACCCCTTTTATACCCTTGCTGGATGGGAGCAGGCCGAAGTTATCTTCCTGGGCAAACTGAGAAAGCCTTCCTCTACTCTAATTCACCAAAGAGCAGGCAAATTAAGATATATGTGGTCACTCAGGCTGTCATCATCTCAGAGTGAGTATGCAGAAGAGGGTGTTGGAACCATCAAAATTACCCTGAGGATTCATTCATAGCTGCACCTCGTGTGACATCCTTTCCTGGGTCAAACTATATCCAGGCCTGGACTTCAGTGGGTCAGGAGAAGCAATTGTACTTACATGAAATGCTCACAGGGTTATTGATTCTTGTTGTAAACCTGCAACTTCCTCCCAGGACTAAATCTTACATACAATATTTAATTTATTTATGTGTGTCCACTTGAAGCTTGCATCAATTTTTCAAACACACTGAGTCAAATTTTAATTACATCTGCCATTTCCTGGTTTTTCCCTTTTCTATAGCTTACACTACCTTAAGTGTCCAACAGCAGGGCCTTGGTTGAATCAAGTTGGTTCTTCCAATACAGGACAACAACATAAGAGAAATGAGGACAATCTCTAAGTACAGATCTGGAGTAATTTCCAAATTATACTGTTAAATTAATAAAGCACAGTACAGAACAGAATTTATAATATTCTACTTTTTGTATAGGAAACAAGGTCAAAACCAATAAAAATGGTTACTTATAGGGAAGAGACATGGAAGAAATCAAAACTTCTGTGAATGTAGTTCTGTAATTTTAACTCTTGAATCATAAATGATTTATATAAGTTTTTTTTTAATTTTTAAACAGGCCTTAAAAACTGGAAAACTAACCTAACTATATATTAAGTCAGTGGCATAAGCAAACAGAGAAAAGAATTGTTTATGTAATTTTGAGTCACAGTATTTAGTCTGTAAATCCTAACGGGATATATTTTGAGATATACAACTATCTAAAAATATATTAAATTGTACTTAGTTGTCAGACTGTTAGCAGTAATGTTAGTATTGGGTTTTAAAAAAAAAAAAGAACAAGGGCCAGCCGAGTGGAGTGTTGGTTAAGAGCTGGCTTGGGACACCAGCTCTGAGCAGCAGGGCCCCGGTTCGAATCCCACATGAGGGCCAGTGACACTGTCCTCTACAGCTAAGATGGTGAGCAGTAGCTCGACCTAGAGTTGGGCTGCCATGAGTCGCCAGTGACGGCGTAGGTTCCAGCCCCTGCTGCAATAGGCTGCCATAAGCTACCGTGTGTGGCCAGCAGACAGCATGAGTGGCCAGCAGCCGGTGTGAGCTGCCAAGAGCCACCGTGAGCAGCCATCCAGAGGCCAGCGACCGATCTGCCTCATCCGGAAAGAGCGCAATGATAATACCAACATGGGCCAGTGAAGCGACATCCTCCACAACTAGACTGAAAAACAAAAGGACAGCAACTTGTCTGTTCCCCTTCCCCGATTCCCCAGCGCTGTTCCCTTCCCCCAATTCCCCAATAAAATCTTTAAAAAAAATAGGGAAGGGGGACAGACTTACACTCAGTCATAGCATGTGCAACATAATAACCACCTAATTGTTAGAAGTCTTATTATTCTTTCACTTGGGATAATTCCATTCATTCGAAAATACAATGACCAACAATCATGTTGATTAATGAGGCCATGCCCAAATCCTTAGGTTTAAGCACCAGACTAAACAGAAGGTTACTATAACAGATTAGTTACTTAGCTTTCTAGCAGTTAAATTATATTGACATTACAATGGTAATCTCAGCCAAACAGAATGACATCTTATACAAAGTTATCATCACAGTGGAAGCTGAACTTGTAAATCACCTTGCATATTTCTTTCAAATGTCTCACTTAGGCAGCCAGGTAAAGACGCAAGACTAGACCTTAGAGCCAGACAGACTGGACTCTAATTCCTCCTACATGCCTTCCCCGCTTAATTAATAGCTTTGGGACCTCAGGAAAGTTACTTAAACTTGGCCTCTGTCTCCCCATCAGTAAAGTGGGATAACACTACCTCCCCTACAGCACTGTGATGGGGATTCAAAAAGCTGCCAAGCTGTAGTAAGCACACAGATGTTGGCTGAAAAAGAAACAAAAACTATTCAAATTAAATCCTTTCTATTAGCTTCTTCCCTACATATAATACATGCTCAGATCTGTCCCATATAATTTTTAGAGGTTCCCTGAACATGTTCCCTCCTAGACAGACCCCGGCACAGCATTCCCTCCATGACCCCTCACAGGTAACCACCCCCAGCAAACACCTACATTCATTCTGTCCACTTCATCTATTCGATCCTCAATCCCTCTACAATCTGACATCCCCATCCACCAGTGCACTGAAATCATTCTGGAAAAGGCTGACAGTGACTTTCTAATTGCTGTATCCAATATATTGTTTTCAGTCCTCTTACCAACCTCTCTACAGCCTTAACAGCTGAACAAGCCAAGCCCTCTCCTGGCACAGTTTCTTCAGATGGTGGAACACACCCCATCCTCTACTCGCTCTCTTATGGTCACTCCACTCCCTGAACTCCTTTCTGTGCTTCTCCTTAGCCAAACCTTATATACTTCAAGGTTCTTTCTGTGCTAGTCTTCTCCTTCCCGGACACAGACACTATGGGACATTTCATCCCCACTGGCCTCAACCATCTTTACCAATGCCTCCGAATGCACCATCAAGGACCTCTCTCCCCTGAATCCAAGTCCAGTAAATCTAAGTACCTACTGGGCATAGGCATTTGGAGATCAAGCTCAACAGAAACGACACTGAACCCAAAACTTAAGGGAAAAAAGGCATCTTTCCTCCAAAATCTGCTTCTCTGTCCCACAATCTCAATTAGTGGTTCATTCAATCCATCCACAGTTTTGTTTGCCTTTTGCGGCCAGCACTGACCAGCACCAATCCTCAAAGAGCTTACAAGTCCAAGAGGGAACAAATACACTGGTGGTATAATGCCAGAGTCCAGGTGCTGTCATAAAGGGAAGCACAGAGCACCACAAACCCTTTAGAACAAGAGCAGAATCCAACCCTTTAACAAGGTAAAAGGTGGAGAGGGAAGCTGGAAGGCAGAGCACCTCCTACACAAGCCCTGCTCTTCACTGCAAGGCCCACATCAGAAACCCAGGAGCCATACTGAGCCCTCCCTCACTCTCCATTCCTATGTGGCCACCAGTTGTTGCCTATTCAACTTCCTGAATATCTTTCATATCCATTATCACCTCCATTCCCAATGTTACTAAGTCAAGCTTAGCTCCTTTCTTTACTAAACTATTCCAAGAGTCTTTGCTGCTTTAGCCACCTTTGGTTCAACTCCCTCAATTCTCTTCTGTACATCTACAAAAACATAGAACGAACTTTCTAAACACACTAAGATGCAGCAACGACTTCTTGCTCCCCAGAACTCAGCCAAGGTGCTATGATCCTGAACACTAATTCTTCAGTTTCCTATTTGTGCGAGAGGTTGCAGTTCCCATAGCAGAGATGGCAGCCCCTCCAAGCAGTGGTGTTATGGGAGGCATCCCATCAGATGGGTCCCTGGGGACTCAGACAAGATCCTGCTCTCCAAGCTTCAACAATGCCAAGAGCAAACCCCTTCCTGCTTAAGTTAACCAGGGCAATATCCATTATCTGTAACTGAATCATGACTGATAAGATTATCAAATATAAGCTGATTAACAATGGTGAGTGGGAAAGAAACCTGGTACAGTATACAAATACCAGGCGTGAATCAAATGAAGGTTTTATTCATACCTATTTGACTTTTGCCAGCAATCCTTTCTAATAATTAGTTCCTTGGTGTATCTTAATAAAATCAGAATTCATTTGGTAGTAATTAGTACGATTACTAACTGAGCCATTTAACAAAATACCTAGCCACTCACAGCTACTTACTCTTACTGGCCTACTGCAGTAGCTCTCAATAACTTTCTGCTTAATGGATTTACCAGATAAGTAATGCTACTATATATTGTTTCTGAAAACACCACTGCTATTCACAACACAGGCAAGGCTAGTAAGCTATGCCTATTATATCTAAGTACCAGTTGAATTGCAAGCTTACCAACCAACAGTGTTTATTTCCAATCCATTTATGTCAGTTGTGCCATTATATGATAATTAAATATCATGTTACTAGATAAAGTGTGAATACAACAATGTTATTGGCTTCACAAAATTTAAGGCGAATCTTTTGGAAAGATCAAGTGAAGATGAGATAATAATAAAAAATAATAGGGCCGGCTGAGTGGCTCAGTTGGTTAAGAGCTCGCTCAAGAGTTTGAGCTCTGAGCAACAGCGGTTCGAGTCAGCCCGAGCTGAGCAGCCGTGAGCTGCCAACAGGTGGCAGGATGGCTCAGCTAAAAAAAATAAAAAATAAAAAATAATAAAATAAAATAAATAAAAGATGTCAAATGAAATATGGGAATTGCAACAGTAAAAAGCTAGAGGGTAGAGGGATTTGTAATATATGGAAGGATGCTGGCTCATAATACTTGAAGTGTCTTAACTTTCACTGTACTTTAAAAAAATAAAAACTCTAAAGTGGCAGATGCCATACAGCGGGTGCGGTTTACGCAAAGAGGACACGCAGGACTAAGACTCCAGCCTTTACTCCAAGAAAAGGCTTTGCCTGACAACAAAAAATAGGTAAATATATAACGTTTAAGTAAAAATAAAATAATAGATGTACATATCTTTCTTGGTGATTTATATCTTTAACCAAAATAAAAATTACCCAATGGGGGGAGGGGGTTTGTCACTTTGTAAGGGGTAAAAAGGATAACTATTGCATTGTTTTGTACACCTAAAACTAATAATTTTTTTTAAAAATACCCAATAACTTTTATTTAAAAAAAAAACTACTGTCTTAGAGACAGACAGGTGGTGCAGTTGGTTAGAGCGCAAGCTCTAAGCAACAGGGTCGCCGGTTCAATTCCCACATGGGCCAGTGAGCTGGGCCCGAGCTGAGCTGCCGCTGAGCTGCCAACAGGTGGCAAGATGGCTCAGCTGGTGAGAGCACGTGCTCATAATAACAACATTGCCAGTTCGATTCCCACATGGGATGGTGGGCTGCGCTCCCCCCTCCCCCCCCCCCCCCGCAACTAGATTGAAAGCAGTGACTGGACTTGGAGTTGAGCTTGCACCCTCCACAACTAAGATTGAAGGACAACAATTTGACTTGGAGCTGATGGATCCTGGAAAAACACAATGCTCCCCTTCTCCAATTCCCCAACACTGTTCCCTACCCCAATTCCCCAATAAAATCTTAAAAAAAAAAAAACTACTGTCTTATAACACAGGCATAAAAATAACACAAGGTCAAAAATTGTCAATCTCCCCTCCAATTGGGAATATAAGTCACCCACAACCTCTGCCACAGTTGCATAAATTTGTTGATGTACTGAAGCAATAAAATTATTGTTTAGAAAAAAAAATAGAAGATGTGGTACATACACACACACACACACACACACACACACA
>NW_017731779.1:520873-544094 GCF_001890085.2 Hipposideros armiger
AAAGAAAGAAAGAAAGAAAGAAAGAAAGAAAGAAAGAAAGAAAGAAAGAAAGAAAGAAAGAAAGAAAGAAAGAAAGAAAGAAAGAAAATTTGTTTTACATAGAACATTTCTCATTTTGGTATGGTATGTTTTAAGCTAAGTATTTTTCCTTTTGTGACTGGTACATTAAAATGCCTTTTTTAAATTGATCTTGCTAATAATCTCTTGCTTCCAATAATTTGTCTATAGATTCTTTTTTCTTTTTTTTTTTTTTAGCTGAGCCATCCTGCTACCTGTTGGCAGCAGCTGCTCAGCTCGGGCTGGACTTGAACTGCTGTTGCTCAGAGTTCAAACTCTTGAGCGAGCTCTTAACCAACTGAGCCACTCAGCCGGCCCCTTGTCTATAGATTCTTTAGTGACTCTATCTATACCATCGTGTGAAAATTATCAGAGAATAGTGACTTTTTGTTGTTTCCTTCACAATATTCTTTTTATTTCTCTTTCTCATCTACAACCTGGCTAGGACATCCTAGTGCTAAAGAGAAGTAGTGACAGTGGAATGTCTTATTATAAGAAAAATGCTTCTAAACTTTATTCATCAGAATGTTTACTGTGGATAGACAGGTACAGGTTATAAAATTTCTCTTTTATTCCTTTCTCTAGGAGGATTTTTTTGCTTTGAAATCACAAATACATGTAGCATTTTATCAAATACTTTCTCTGTATCTGTTGAGTTTTCATCTTTATCTATTATTGTGATTAAATACGATTCTTATGTTGAACCAACCTGTATTACTAGAATGCACCCAACCTGATGATAATATATTATCAGAATTGCACACTGTGGCCTTATCCATGCTAGTATTATACCTTAGGTTTCATATCCTATCTTCATAAGTGAGGCTAGCTTGTATTCTTCCTTATTTACATTATCCTGACTGGTCCTGGTATTAAGACTTACTAGTCTGAAAAAAAAAAGAGTTCATAAGTGTTCCTGAATGAGGGAAACTTTGAGTTTGTGAGGGCTGAAATTATTATTTGAATACTTTGTAGAACTAGCCTCCCAAACTATCTGAACCCAGTATTTTCTTTGTGGTAAGACATGTAAGTACAGAATTAATTCTCTTAAATGGCATATTTCTACTACTTCTTGAATCTGTTTTAGCGTTTACATATTTCTGAAAAACTATTCATTCAAAACTACATTGGCATGAGCTTTTCATGCCAATGTAGTTCACTACTCTTTTCAGTCATAATGTTCCTGTCCAATTTTTCCCCCAAAGGTGAGGCTCTATATAGCTCCTATCACTCTCAACATCACACATAACCCAAAAAAATAGTTAAGGACCACTTAACTATATCTCAGCCATAGAAGTGGGCTGAGCTGTGGCTCCATCAATACCTGGAGGTATGACCTCACCTAAGCATGTCATCCTTATTAACGTTAAGTCTTAATAACCTATGAACTTAGGAAATTAAACAAATTCAGTGTTTACACAGGGGAGCAGTGGTTCCACCAGCCCACTAAAAAACAGGAAAGAAAGTGCTCTGATTTTTCAAAGTTCCATCTTTTATTCTTAGAGAATGCTCTTTCTGCTTTGATGGTATTCCTTGGATGTAACATTAGGTAGTAAGTTTACTTTGATAATTTTTATTTTGGAAAATTAAAAATTAACAGGACTATACAAGGTGTGATCAAAACATACAGTGAATGTTTAAATTTAAAAAAATGATTACAGTAAAAGACACATTGCTTTAACCCCCTCAAAAGACTCCCTCTCACTTCAAACACACTTATCCCATCATTCTTGCCACTTTCCGAAGTAGTTCTGGAAGTCTTCTTTCGTGAGTGTCTTTACTTCATCCTCCATCACGACA
Source organism: Hipposideros armiger (assembly GCF_001890085.2). NCBI lineage: Eukaryota > Metazoa > Chordata > Mammalia > Chiroptera > Hipposideridae > Hipposideros > Hipposideros armiger. Next base: position 522,731 of record NW_017731779.1, read on the forward strand.
ACACTCCGTGTCTACACATCACTTATGGTGTGGCAATTTTTGTCAAATAAAAACATTATGGTGTGTTCTCATCCACCTTATTCACCGGATCTGGCACCATGTGACTTCTGGCTCTTCCCCAAAGTCAAAATGACCATGCAAGGAAAACATTTTGGGTTTTTTTTTGGGTTTTTGGTTTTTTTTTTTAGCTGATCCATCCTGCCACCTGTTGGCAGCTCAGCGGCAACTCAGCTTGGGCCAGGAATCGAACCGCTGTTGCTCAGAGCTCGTACTTTTGAGCGAGATCTTAACCAACTGAGTCACTCGGCCGGCCTGAACACATTTTGAATTGATTTAGAACATCAAGGCAGCCACACAGTGCAACTAAAGACATGAAAGAGGACTTCCAGAACTACTTCAGAAAGTGGCAAGAATGATGGGATACATGTGTTTTGAGGGAGACTAATGGCAATGTGTCTTTTACTGTAATAATTTGCTTTGGTTTTTTTAGCTTAAACATTCACCGTATTTTCTGATCACACCTCATATACATTTTTTCAAACCTGGAAGCCGGGACCCAGTGAACTAAATAATCTCTAAGGTCCTTCATGACCCCAATGTTATACATGAGTGAGAGAAAGGAAGAGAGGGTGAAAGGATGGAAGAAGCTGATTATTTACATTAACAAAAACCAAGTTACCTACTCACGTTCAGGACCTTATTTATCCAATACCTTCCTTGTTTCTGAGCTTTAAACTCTATAAAATCCCCAACCTCCACCTAAATGCATGAATCTTCCAAATGTAACATTCTTAACAAATCACTCTCAGTAAAAATGGCTTTCACTAGCAAACCACTTGAACTTCAAATTCTTCAGCTTGACAAGATAACTAGTACCATAATTTTCTCCAAAGCATATAGGTTTTCAGACCTTTCTAACTATCCCTCCTAAATCATTCATTCATTCATTCATTCATTCAACAACTCTCTGTGTCTATAGCTAAATACAAAGATTAATTAAAGAATTTGTCTGACAAAATTCTTTAACTTCAAGGACCTGGAGGCAATAAGGAGGAAAGAAAATACAACTTTCTTATCTAGCATTGGTAAAGGTAAGAGAACTATCTCAAAAATGTAAAACACAGGCAGTGACTATTGAAAGAGCCACACCCACTACCACAAAGTCATCCTAAGACTGCCTATCAATACCTACTGAAGTGTCTAAGTAGAAGCAGAAGGAAGTATCTTTACATTACTAACAGCAGAGGCAGCTAACATTTAAGCACTTAATATAACATCAAGAGGTTAAAAAACTCACTCGAAGTCACACAGCTTTGAAAAGATAAACATAGGAGTTAACTGGGATTTTGCTGTAGAGAACTAAATGATCAGGTAGGTGGAAAGGGAGGCTTGGATGCTTGAAATCTGCTGCCATCTGGCTCTATGTGCAGAAGCCAAGAGCAAAAAGAATTCCTCCCTGGCTAACTGCTTAACTTGACCAAAATCAGAAGAAAAACAAGAACAGTAATAAAGATTGGAAAATTGACCAGGAATTTCTTCCCTTTGTCAGAAAGTGAAAATCCAGAAGCATGGGGAATCCTAGCAAAACTGACAATACAAAGCAGTATGCAACTTCAGACTCGACTTCACGGTACAAACATAAATGTTACAGGAGTTCCTCAGAGGAAAAAAAGGCCACAGATGGGCACAGTGGAGGAAGGCATAGAGAAGAGGTGCGTTTGAGATGGGCCTTGAAGGTAAATGGGATTTGGGTCAAAAAAATGGTGAGCTATCCTTCTGCAGGAAATAGGGAGCGCACAATAACAGCAGCAACATAAGAAATATTAAGTCATTTAATCCTCCCACGGGCCCTATAACATAAGAATTATTATTTATCCTATTCTGTATGTGAGGAATTAGAAGCCCAGACCAACATTCTCCAACTTTTTGGTCACAGAACCCCATATACTTTTAAAAATTATTGAGGAATCCAATAGTAAGAGCTTTACTTATGTGGGATATATTTACTATAACAGGGAAATTTTTAAATTATAAATTAAAAGATAAATTAAAATTTTCCCCTATGAATGAAAATTTTAGGATAATTTTAAATTCTAATTTTAGGATAAATTTAAATGGGTCAAAGACAACAATGGTTCTCAACCAGGAATGATTTTAGTCCCCTTGGGGGCACAGGCAATATTTGGAGTCATTTTTGTTTGTCACAAGTGGAGAAGTGCTAGTGGCATCTAGTGGGTATAGGCCAGGGATGCTGCGTAACAGCCTACAATGCAGAGGAAAGTACCCACAACAAAGAATTATCCAGCTCTACAATGTTAACAGTGCAGAGGTTCAAAAACCTGGTTCTAGGGCCTAGAGAAACTCTAGCATGTGTTCAATAATAATCATGTACAATAATGCGCACAGCAGCATTTTTGTAACAGCTGAAAACAATTCAAATGTCAAATCTAAAGAAGAATCAATATATAAATCAGAATATATTCACCCAATGGAATACTATACAGCAGTGAAAAATTAACAAACCAAAGGTACTCCCAGCAATATGGATGAACCTAAGAAAGTTTAGTCTTGGAATATTCAAAGCAAATGTCCATTTTTACAAATCTAAAAAATAAAATTTAATCTGTTCTTTAAGGATAAATGCACACAAAATAAATCCATTTTTTGTTTGTTTTTTTAAAGATTTTTACTGGAGAATTGGGGGATGGGAACAGTGCTGGGGAATTAGGGGAAGGGGAACAGACAAGTTGCTGTCTTTTTGTTCTTCAGTCTAGTTGTGGAGGACGTTGCTTCACTGGCCCAAGTTGGCACTATCATTGCACAATTCCCGGGCGAGACACATCAGTCGTCGGCTTCTGGACGGCCGCTCACTGCGGCCAGCAGCCGCTCACGCTGGCTGCTGGCTACACAAGGTAGCCCATGGCAACCCGCTGCAGCAGAGGCTGCAGCCTACGCCGTCGCTGGCGACTCACCGCAACCCAGCTCCAGGTTGAGCTGTTGTTCAGCATCTTAGCTGTAGAGGGCAGTGTCACTGGCCCTCATATGTGGGATCAAAACCTGGGCCCTCTGGCATCCCAAGCCAGCTCTTAACCAACGCGCTACTCGGCCGGCCCTAAATCTATTTTTTTAAAGCAAGGGAAAACTGAACACAAAAATCAGAACAAGTTTCCCAAGGGAAAAGTTCATGGGATAGAAAAGAATCACAATATCTGGGTGAATTCACAGGACTGTACCATACATATCTTTTGCATGCCTCAAGCATAACATTAAACCATTTTTTTAATGATGAAACAACCAATACAAGTGGTGTGTTTCTGAAAATACCTGGAAAATTGAAAAAATATTTAAATTGTGGGCCCTAAGAAAGATTCATTTGATGTAAAACCCAAGAAGGAATTTATCTGCAAAGATGGACTCTCCATGGTCAACCGAGGGCCCAAATTTTATGAATAATACAAGTGTAGCACCCACTTGCTGACAGGGGCTCCTCGCCTACCATGTATACCACCAGGAAAGAACCTAAGACTGAACTGTTGGACTCCTGCGCTATGTCCTGCTTGTTTACTTGTCTGAACTGACCAGGGCAAGAAAGCCCTGGTTTCATCTTTCTACCAGTGGATTGAGACCTGTCTTATCCAATCAGAACTACACAAAATGTATCCTCATTTGCATCTATACCAACCAATGAGAATTGCACAATTTGGACTGCACAATTTAGAAACCTCATAAGCACAAAATTGGGAACCTGGGTGGGAATTTGCTGTATAAAAGATGGCCTCCCTTTTGTTTTGGTGGAGAACAATTTAGGTTACTACCTGAATCTGTGTCTCCCAGGCTGAAGTTACTTTTGCTCAAATAAATAAATGCTTTTTATTCTTTATTCCAGTCTAAAATTAATTTTGGTTTACAAAATGAAACCAAGAATTTTTTTTAATTTCAATGCTGAAGCCATTCTGTAATACCAAACAAACATTCCTAGTTTTTAATTCTTACAATTCTGTATTTTTGTAAGTTAAATGTATCAAAAGCAAGACAGACCTGCATGTACATCCCAACATAGGGCTTTAAACTGTTTTTATCTGTATTTTGTGACATCATATTAATTGAAAAGTCTATGGTTGGGTTATATATTTGTATTCAAGCATTTAAAATGAAAATAATTTGCTTAGGTCTCCTCCCTTTAGTCTTACTCTGCTATACAACCAATAACACAATTATAAACACAATTATAATAACACAAATATATAATGTATGGATTAAATAAACAGTCAAGCGTGGCTCCTTTGGTAAAATAACTTTTAAATAATCGTCAACTATAACATCAACAATGACTTTAACATTAAAAGGTAACTTGTGTAGAAAACATTTGCACACTAGGATAAAAAATGTTTTCTAGCTCTGTGAACTATGCATTTTACCAATACCCTTTGATCTTGGAGGAAATCTTGACATAAATGTATTATCATTAACAACAGGGAAAAAGAAAGTTTACAAACAGCAGCAATTCTAAATAAATGTTATCTAGAAAGTTGTTTGTACCATTTTATAAAAGCAATTTCTCACATGGTGATACAGGAAAATGTCATGTCACATCTTATCATTCAGTGTGTCAAAGATACAGAGAAGAAAGACAGTCAAGAAAAAATAATTCGGGCCGGCCGAGTGGCACATTAGTTAAGAGCTGGCTTGGCACGCCAGACGGCCCCGGTTCGGATCCCGGGCCAGTGACATATGAGGGCCAGTGACACTGCCCTCCACAGCTAAGATGCTGAACAACAGCTTAACCTGGAGCTGGACTGCCATCGCCGGTGTCGGCGTAGGCTGCAGCCCCTGCTGCAGCGGGTTGCCATGGGCTACCTTGTGTAGCCAGCAGCCAGCGTGAGCGGCCAGCAGCCGCAGTGAGCGGCCATCCAGAAGCCAGCTACTGATGTGTCTCGCCCGGGAAGAGCGCAATGATGGTGCCAACTTGGGCCAGTGAAGCCACGTCTTCCACAACTAGACTGAAGAACAAAAGGACAGCAACTTGTCTGTTCCCCTTCCCCCAATTCCCCAATAAAAATCTTTAAAAAAAAAAAAGAAAAAATAACTCTGTAAGTGTAAATGCAGACAGTGTTTAATCCTCTTTTGGAAGAAAGTAAAAAATAAATTTGAAAGTGATATAGAAAGTACATTTAATAGAAAAGTACCTAATAGACTATGATTACTAGACAAAGAAAGGAAAGCATCATCTTGACATTGTTTATTTTCTAAGAATAGAAAATACTAAAATATTTTCTTTACTATTGGACTCTCCTTACAAACCCACTATTTTTAATTTGAAGCCAAAAGTAATCTCTAATTTGCATATCAATAAAACATCTAAGGAACAAAAGTGCTTTAAAGTTATGAAGAATGTAAAAATCATTTGTAAAACATACAAACTTAACGTAGTATCTCATTATGAGATTCATAACCCTTATAAAAAGGGCTAAAAAGAAAAATTCTGAACAGTTTTCAGTAAATATTAGTTTTCAAAAACTTAATTCTCCATTACTTCCAATTTTTAGGCAAATTATAAAGTTACACAAAAAGTTGGGTCCCAAGAGGACCAAAAAAATATGCAATCAATGCCGATATTTCTACATGAATAGAAAAAAGGATTGTTCTTTTATGACTATGAATATACGAACCTAATTCGCTTTCTAATTTCCTATTATTATGCAGTAGAATTGGTAAGGGCACACAAAACAGCCAAAGAAAGCAATTTCACTACTTTCCAAAACTTGCATTTCATGTGACTGTGAGTTCCAACTAAAAGCTTGCTGGACTTGGACTGTCTCACTTCAGAGGCCTGGGAAGTAAGAAACGCTTCCTGGTACCAGCAAGAGCTACCTGGTTCTCATAGGTTCCAGATGCCCTGGACCCACTGCACCTGCTGCAGCTTCTTGGCTATCACCGCACGGTGGCCCACGGGCCTCTGCAGCAGGTAGGCTGGCAGGCCATCGGTCTTATCAACTTCCCGACTGCGCCAACCTGCGCACCTGCGGGTTCCCTGGTGCCAGGGGTGGAACCACATCACCATCAGTTCTTCAGTAAGAACTCACAGGAAGCCATGTAAATTACCCATTCTTAGTTTCAAACATAAAAAATGAGGCCCAAAATTTTAAATATTTTGAAAGCATTTAAATGCAATTTAGTATTTTAACTTTGAAATTATTCCTGAAGATTCACAATCACATATACGGCATCAGCTATATCAAAAAAAAAGTTTGGAAAACATCAAACACAACAATCTGATGGTCCTTGCTTATTTCATTATTAATGAATGTAAGGAAAGCTATTTTAAAGAATTATAACAATTTGCACAGTTTTTGTTAATTACCTGTCGAAAAGACCAAGCTTGAGGGAAAAGGATTTGCTATATTTTCATCCTATATGCAATGTCTGGCACAGTACCTTGCACAGGTATTTGCTGATCATTTATTCTCTTGATCTTGATAACACAGGGCTTCCTTGACACGCAAACACATCTAAAAGTATTTTCAATATTTACTAGATGAGTTTAACTTTTCTCAAAAACTCAAGTATTTAACCAAATTATAATAAATACAAATACAATCATGATACAAGCACAAAGGAAAATCATAATCTGTTGTCCAATGCTTCTCATAGACTATAAAAGATGGTTTCAGTAATACAAGACCAAACCATCACTAATGCTTACAAAAATAAACTCTATCTAGGCCACATTTTGTTTGATTCATAATTTTTCTCTGTTGTCAATACAAATGTCTCCATTTACCCGGTCTTTCTCCATTTGCCTGGTCTTTTGAGTGAGACCCAGCCCATCTCTGCAAATTCCTTCAAAAGTATACTCACAGCTATCCTCATGGACAACTCTGAATACCAACATCTTATTAAAATGAACATTTGGGGAAAAAAAATAAACCTTGCAATTTGCTTGGCTCTTTCCTCTGTTTTACATACAATACTTCATTTTCATTCTTAAAAGCTTTCTGAGATTAGCAGACTGTGATTATTCCCATTTGAGAGATGATGAAACTAAGGCTCAGAAACAGAAATGACTTTCTGAAGTCAGACAGCAAGTAGGTGCAATATAAACTGACTGCATGTTTAGTATCCACCAGACCCAGGCCCCAAATATAACTGACCTCTTTGCAAGGCTCTCCAGCTACCACAGAAAAAAATAAAACTAGACCCACTAAATTTAGAAGGAATCTTCAGCACCAAGCCCAGATGGTTTCGCAGAATCATACTCAATTTTTAAGAAATAAATCCAGTGTAATTTAAGCTGTTCTGAGCACAAGAAAAAAAAATAGCAAGCTTTAAAATCCTTTAAGAAGCAAGTCTAATTTGGGTAACAAAACTTGACAATTGGCCCAAGAAAACTACAAAACAATTGCATTTAAGAGCATTGATGAAAATTCCTTTTACAAATGAGCAAGCAAAATCCAAAAGCACATTAAAATAATAAATCATAACCAAAAGGTTGTTCCAGGAATATGAGAAAGTTTCGATATTAGTACATTATTTAATTCTTGGTGTATATGTGTGAATGTGTGTGCATATGGTTTAAGTATATAAACTACACACACATATAAACGTGTATCTGAACATACACTTATTCCCTAGCTCTACTCACTAAGAGGATATGGAAGCAACACCCCCAACATCAACAAGCACCTAGATCTTAGCTTCTAAATATTTGGGGTGGGCGAAGTTGAAGATGAGCCTGAATATTTCCCTGTACTGAAAGGGAGTGCTCAAAGAATGATCGGACATGTAAAAAAGACACAAAATTCAATTTAAAAACAGTTTTGGGCCGCCCAAGCGGCGCGTTGGTTAAGAGTTGGCTTGGGACACCAGCTCTGAGCAGCAGGGCCCTGGTTCAGATCCCACATACGGGCCAGTGACACTGCACCCTCTACAGCTAAGATGGTGAACAACAGCTCGACCTGGAGCTGGGCTGCCATGAGTGGTCAGCGATGGCATAGGCTGCAGTGAAGCTGCAGTGAAGCTGCAGTGGGCTGCCGTGAGCTACTGTGAGTGGCTGGCAGCTGACGTGAGCTGCCTTGAGCGGCCGTCCAATAGCTGGCGAGTGACTGCCTTACCTGGAAAGAGCACAATGATGATACCAACAGGGGCCAGTGAAGCCACATCCTCCACAACTAGACTGAAGAACAAAAAGACAGCAACTTGTCTGTTCCCCTTTCCTGACTCCCCAGCGCTGTTCCCCTCCCCCAATTCCACAATAAAATATCTTTAAAAAAAAAAAGAGTTCCCATGGGCCAAACGTATCACAATTTAAGCATCAATATAAATAATATTAACAGATTACAACTCTGAATAAATCAGGAAACCATAAATCCAAATTGAAAAAAAATAAATGAAATTAAAAGCTTGATAAGATATTTACATAGATTTTTCCAAAACCAACAGTACTTTTAAAGCAGAGAAACATGTAAGACTCTAACTTAATCAAGCAATTAAAGTGAATATTAACAGTAATAGAACAAAATGAAATTGTGTGTCAACTGATAAGATGTAATTAAAAGCACAGCATCATCTGTGATATTCCTGTCAAAGATGCCTCAAGAATTTAACCACGAGGGAACATTACTATAACAAATGCCGAAATATAAAGGGTCTCAGGATTAGTTAACAGTAATGTATCACTGTTAACGTCTTGATTTTGATGGATATAATGTGGTTACGTAGGAAACTGTCTTTGTAGCAGATACACACCAAAGTATTGAGGTGTGATGGGGCATGAAGGCAAATTTTTTAAGGAAATAAAAATTTTTTGTACTATAATGAACTTTTCTAAGTCTGAGATTGTCCCAAAGTAAAAAAAAAAAAAACCAAGAAAAATATTTTTAAAATAAATACAAAGGAATAAATTTATGAAATGTGCAAGATCCACGTAAAGGTATATTTTAAATGTTCTTCATAAGGACTTAAGACTTAAATCATATACCATATTTTAGGACAAGAAAACTCAACATCTTAAAGATACTTCTCTGTGAGTTTATTCCCAATAAAAGTATAAATGTTAGAATATTCTGATGAGCCGAGGTGAATACTCCTGAGGGTCACAGAAGCCCAGCAGGTGAAAACCCCTGTTCAGGCTACTCCTCAGTGCTACCCAGCTCCATCTGTGAGGACCTGTCACTGAACAATGTCTGATTCCTCATGTGCTTTTCCATGGGCCATTCTAGAAAGAGCCCTGTATGCTCTGAATCCAGGTTCTGGTTCTTCTTGTGAGTTTGATTAGGGAGCGACAATGAGGACATCAGTGGTCCAAGGCCTGACATACCCTGGATCAAGTTCAGATTTGTGAACCTGCAAAGATGAAAATGAGAACAGGGCTATGAAGTCCTCTAAAAGTGCTGCCACTTATACACATACACACACACACACACACACACACACACACACACACACACACATCCCCAAAAAGGTCCTATCTGTCCAGCGAACTGTCCTCACTTTAACATTTCTCTCCAATTAACGTTTTCCATTCCTCTCTAATAAATAGTAAATCAATATTTAGAACAAATATTTTGTGTAGCTTATCAAATTTATTTTCAAATATTTAATTTAATCTACTAAGGCTTGAGTGTTAAAAGACTAAACAATTTCAAACATGTGTTTGGGAAATATTACTGATCATTACACATTTAAACTATCATTGTATGTTTCCTTCAATTTTTTGTCTCACTATTAACTAGGTATTTTCCAAATTTAACAGAAAGAAGACATCACCTGTAAACACCCTAATTCACCCAAAATTTTCTCCATTCCTTCAACTCATGACAGACAGCTGGGTTTTAATATGGGATACTAGAACTTTCCAAATTATCGAGCTATGGACCACCGTAAGTGGACATTCATTATCAACATGCTTGAGCGGGGCAAGGAGAAACAGAATCTTATTTCAGAAAAAAAAAAAGATGAAAAACAACGTTTGGTAAACTTTAATAACTTAGACAGGAAAGGAAAAAGATTCAAGTTAGGAGCAAAAATATGGGTCACCATGCAGTGCAAGACTACACAACATGCACGTGGAACATACGTCCCAGCTGGCTGGGCAACAGCTACTGAAACCTGGGCCCTAGCCACCATTTTAACAAAGTTGTTATTTTTCCTATTTGTGACTATGTGAATGTATAGGAAATTTGTTTTTTCAACTGAGCCTTTCTGATTATAAATGCAATAATGTTCATTCTCAAAAAAATGTTTCAATGAAGGAAAACCAAAATTACCAGTAATCCCAACACCAAGTTAACATTCCAATGTGTTTTTTCTAAACACATACACATTAATAAGCTTGTTTAAACACAACTGGGATCATACAATATATATAATTTTGTATAGGTTTTTTCATTTAACATAGAAGGTTTGGAATTATCTAATGTTTTTAAATATTCTTCCAAGTTATGACTATCAATCACAGCATAATGTTCAGTTAAAATAGCCCTTGTGCTAGACACTAGGTTATTTCTAATATTTAATTAGCAAAATAGATAAAAGATCAATATTTCATGATGGGACCAAACAGCACCAAGCCTTGTGGTAAGTGAACAAATGAGAACCACAGTTCTAGGGCTCAGCTCTCGTGATCCATTGAAAGAAACACCCTTACCCAGCCAGGCTCCTTAATTCACACATTCACAAATATTTACTGGCTTGCCTTGATCCTCCTGTTTTCATTTCTGGAATTTGGTTTGTAACAAACTAAGAAAAGAAAACTGATGACAGACCAGCCTTAAAATCCAGTGACTGATTTACACACCTGTAATGACCTCAGCCAAGTAGGGTGGAGTGAGTTATTAGTGAGGGGCTATTAGTGAGTGGCCCAGAGAAACCTGGAAGATAAGACCTAAGGGAGAGTCAGGTTTAGATTCTTCTTAGCCTGACCTTAACCAACCCTCCTTTAAGATCAGGCCCAAACTTATAAAGTAGAACTAACTTTCAGCAACAGTCATTTCTTTTAATGGGAAAGGGGTAGGGAGGAAGGGGGTGGTACTTAAAGCTATACTTAAGGGAGGAGGGGGGTGGTATTTAAAGCTATACTTGTATTCCATATCAGCAAAGACAAAACTAGCAATTGTTCCAAAAGGGAGAGGAGCTAATGGAAATGGAGGATTTTCCTTGCATTGCTTTAGGGACCTGCTGTTCAAACTGCAGTTCTACCCAATTCAGTGAGTTATATCAATGTTTTCATGTAATACAGAACAAAATAGAAAATATCAGAGTACGGCACAGCTGGCAAAGTTTTGTTTCATGAAATTTTTGTTTCAGTTTTATATACGAGTATGTATGTGTGTGTTGAGTCAGGGTGGGTAAAATGTATTTTCTACTGTGTGTCTGGTTTTAATTTCCTTAATTTTTTCAAATATATAAAAGTAATTTATTTGTACAACAAATGTTTTTGAACACCTATCGTGTAGTGCTGGTGAGAATGGTATGTTGGTGTGATATAAGTGAATAAAAATACTTGATCCCGGCCCTTGTAGATTCTTACAGTTTAGAAACAATCAAATAATCACATAAATATAAGATTATAAACTGCTAAGTGTTATGGAAGGAAAATTTTAGGGAATTAAGATACATTATTACTAGGGATGCTGGTTTAGATTAGAGAAGAGATAGAGGTGACAGGTCAGGATTCTCTGAGGAAGCAGTCAGGCAGAGACCTGAAAGATGTATGGAAAGGAAGAAAGGGGAAGGAAAAGTCAGCCTCAGCAAACAGCACTTTCAGCAAGGGCCTTGTTCAGTCTGAGGAAAAGAAATGCTAGTGGGCAGAAAGGAAAAGGCTTGAGGGGAGCTTGGGGTAAGAGATAATGCAGGAATTTTAAATATCCTCAGGGCAATGAGAATGATCCAATTTACATTTTAAAAGTTCAATGAGTGGAGCAGAGGTTGGGAAGGAGGCCTGAATAAGTACTGAGATGATGCCAGGTGGAGACCAGGGGACTGATCTGATACATAGTTAGGAAGCAGAAGTGACAAAAATTGGTGAAGGTCTGGGTGTGAGGACTAAGGAACCATGAGGTGTCTGGAATAACTATTGAGTGAGCAATGAAGTGGGATGAAATGCATGAGAAACCCCAGAGAAGCAGAGTTGAGACAAAAGATGGAGTTCAACTTGCTACAGTTAAAATGTAGAGATGCCAAATTAATAACTGAAACTGAATGGAGATATAAAAAAAGGGAAGTCATCACCCAAAGGGTTTTGATGACACATTATTATGCTCCCTAAATATATGCGCACAGTAAAGTATAACATAAATCCAGAAGACTCTAGAATAAATTTTAAAGATTCTATGGAGCAGCAGTTCATAAATACCATAATAGCTGAAGTCACTGTGAATCTGAAAATATAAAGAGCAACAGTGTAACTAAACATTCACACTCAAATAACCCTCTTTCATGAAATCCTAGGGAATCACTTACCTACTGTGTTCACCGCTGTCTGCTCCACAACTAGCATGAAGAAAAATGTACCCACTTCTAGGCAGCATAAGCACCCAGCAAAAATAAGACAAATAGTGCAAATAACAAGAAATAATGCAAGGACAAAGTCTGTAGTACTAGGAGACATACAAATTTTTTAGTAAGGATGTTTCTCAGGGAAAAAATGGAAATGAGTTATTTGGCACAAACTTAGTTCTCATACAGTATCAGATGTCAGCTTCTGTTCCTTAAGAATCAGTTTAATTTCAACACCAGAAATTCCATCCCTAGGCAACCAACAGGAAGTATCCTCATCATTCTCTAGAAGTTCCTAGATATGAGAAAGAATCAAAGTGTGCCAAAAGCTTGATGTTGGAGCTACAGTAAAATCTCATCTAAGTTATTAAAACAAAATAGGTTAGAAAGAAATTTACAAAAATGGCTATTAGTGATTTTTCTTTTTCCACTAAATTCTCCTGTTTCCAGGTTTTCCCACAAACATGGATTTTTTTTTTCCCTGTTCATGAAGGGATAGATACTAATAGGTAGGATAAAATTCAGACAATGCAGATACACCTGAAAAGAGACAAATTGCCCTTAATTCCATCACGGAACTAACCACTTTCAATATTTTGTGTGGACCTTTTTCTGTGTGTAGAGCGAAGAGTGATGATACACAATGAATGGTGTAATTGTTTAAGACTATGAAGGAGGTTACAGAATGCTGCTATAGCAAGTGTACAGGATTGAGGAAAGACTAACTTTAAGAAGTGACAATTGAGCTGAGCTACCTAAAGGATAAGCTGAAATTAACCAGACAAAGCGCAGGTAGAGGTAGAGGTCTAGGCAGAGGAAAAGGATGTGTGAGCAGGGCACCAACCCAAACACAGCCAGGGAATTGGGGAGGAAGATGAGCTTGTTGGAAAGGATCTGGAGACTGACTGGACTTACTGAGAGAGTTGAGAATTAGGGCTTGATCCTCAGGGAAACAATGATGGCAGGCCATGAAAAAAAAGCACAGTAGAAAGGCTCCTTAAAGGAATTGTTCTCATTGCTTAAATGGGCCTAATCCTTCCCTCTGCAAGTATGGACATAGGTTAGTTATCACCATCTCCTCCCAAAAGGGCAGGGAGGGTAAGGGCAAAGTGGAGTTGAATGAAGTATAAAGACACTAATCCAATATTTTAAATTTATACTAAAATATACAAAGCTCCACAAACCCTTCTAGATTGGTGGGATAAAGAAGATACAGTGACTTTAACTATGGCACAACTCACAAGAAATTCCTCTTAGAAATGGGGGTGGGGAGAAGAGCATTAGATATTCCCATTTAATAAAAGGAAACAAATTTTAAAAGATAGAAAGATCTGCTTAGACACTGAGTTTAATGACAGTATGGAATTATTTTTTCCATAAAATGGAAAAAATGTGATAAAAAATGTTTTATCACATTTCTAATATATAATAAATAAGTATCAAGGGAATAATCATTAACTGTATAAAGAAACACTGAGCTAACAGAAAGGGATGATCTTAAAGAAATCCAGACAAAAAAAAAAAAAAAACAGCACTATCCTGCAGCACACCCCCCACAGGGAATTCTAGCCTCTTAGAGAAATGGACTTGGTAGTGGAGCAGGAAAGGGTCAGCAGGCCCCTTAAAGGTCTAGACACAGTATCCCTCAATACTAATTACCCTCTCCTTGCTCATTTATTCATTCAGGAGGAAGTGTTTAACCCAGCAATTCCACCACTAGGTATTTATCCAAGAGTAAAGAAAACATACACACACACACACACACACACACACACACACACACACACACACACAAACTAGTTCATGAATGTTCATAGCAGCATTACTCATAATAGTCAAAAAGTGGAAACAAACCAAATGCCCATCAGCTGATCAATAAATAAAATGTAATATATTCATGCAATGGAATAGTATTCAGCCATAAAAAGGAATGAAGTACTAATACATACAACATGGATGAACCTTGACAACATTATGCTACGTAAGAGAATCCAGTCACAAAAGACCAGATATTATGTGATTCCATTTATATGAAATGTCTAGAATAAGCAAATCTATTGAGAGAGAAAGCAGATTAGCAGTTGCCTAAGCCGGGAGGGGAGGGGAGGGGAGGGGGAGAGAAACTGACAAAACTGCTAATGGGAACAGGGTTTCTTTTTGAAGTGATTAGAAATGTTCTTGGGCCAGCCCAGTGACTCCGTTGGTTAAGAGTTGGCTTAAGAGTGTGAGCTCTAAGAAACAGGTCCGCCGGTTCAATTCCCACATGGGCCAGTGATGCTGCGCCCAAGCTGAGCTGTCGCTGAGCTGCCAACAGGTGGCAGGATGGCTCAGCTGGTATAACAACAAGATTGCCTGTTCAGTGATGGGCTACATCCACCCGCAACTAAGACTGAACTCCGCACCTTGAGCTGAGCTGCTGCCTGGATAGCTCAGTGCATAGAGCGTTAGCTCTTAACAACAAGGCTACGGGGTTCAACTCCCTCATGGAATGGTGGCTACGCCCACCCACAACTAAGGCTGAACACAGCACCTTGAGCTTAGAAGCCACTAGCTGCCCACGGGAAGCCAGATGGCGACTGGTGCCCTCCATAACAAAGACTGAAGAACAACTTGGCTGGTCCCCCTCCCCAATTCCCCAACACTGTTCCCCTTCCCCAATTCCCCAATAAAATCTTTTAAAAAAAAAGTTCTAAAATTGACTGCGGTGCTGGTCATACCATTGAATTGTACACTTTAAACAGGTGGATTGTATGGTGTGTGAAATACATCTCAATAAAGCTGTTATTTAAAAAGAGAGTGGAAATTTTGAGTACCTCGGGCATTATGGTAAATTAAAACAGCGATAATGAAAAAAAACACAGAACCTGTCTGCAAAGCTCTAACATTCTAGTAGGGGAGAAAAGTCAAGAGGTATTTACAAAACAATGAGAAAAGGAAAGAAAAAGACTAACCTAACCTAGCCCTGGGTGATTCAGAAAGTGTACAGAAAAAAACAAAAAACAAAAACAAAAAAAAAAACTAATATACCAGATTTTCATCCTTAAATTGAAATCTAAAAATCTAAAAAAACGTTTAAAAAAATTAAATACATGTTCAGCTTATTAAAATCTTTATTTCCACAGAATGGTTAATGGACTTTTTTAAAAGTATTCGTGCACATACAATGTTTAAAATATATTTTTAAGTTTAAAAAAGCAACCAATTAAAGTCTGTTCATATGAAACAAGTCTCCGATTTAAATTGCACTGTATTAACAAGTTCGTGGAGTGCTGTAAAGATTATGTGCAAACTTTTCACAACACCTTAAATTGGGAGAAAGAGCGCCTAAAAAACCCAAACCCCCATGTAATACATTCTTAAGCAAACCATGGGGAGGGGAAGAGAACCATCAAGGTAGGAGAACTTGAGTAATGATTTTAAAGAAGAGTGCTGCAAAATAAAAATGGGCTTTAAAAATTAAAGTCACTAATTTTCAACCACAACATTTCGAAATGAGAATATTAGTAACCATTGTCATAGAAACAGTGAAGACGAGTTTCCCGGGGTTAAAAACAAAAAAATACTACAAACTCAAGTGGGTGAAATAGGGCAAAGTTTGGTACGCAGCCTACCAGAAACTTTCACCGAGATAAAGGTGGACCAACTACAACTTCTAACCTACACTTCCGAAACAGGGCTCGATAAATCACCTCGCGTGGTAATTTACCAAGTGCTACAAAAAAGTTTGCCCTCCCTTCTCCGGGAAGAACCACCAGACAAAACCCCTCCCAGGCATCGCCCACAACCAAAGCCATCCCGTGCAGACGCGCACCGTGCAACTCCGGGGGAGACAGGCTCCGAGTTCACCCGGAAAACAACCGAATCGGGTCCTGCTGGTTTCATTGGCTGAGCTCAGAGGAAAAACCCAAGCTCGAGCCCGGAGCCCCAGCCTACCTGGCTCTCTCCACATTCCCACCCCACGCC
Organism: Hipposideros armiger; assembly: GCF_001890085.2. Taxonomy (NCBI): domain Eukaryota; kingdom Metazoa; phylum Chordata; class Mammalia; order Chiroptera; family Hipposideridae; genus Hipposideros; species Hipposideros armiger. The sequence continues at coordinate 539,189 of NW_017731779.1, forward strand.
ACGTACCGTGCCTGGCATTCCACGCGACCCGATCCAACTCATACTTACTAAGCACCCACTGTCTACACTGCATCGTGGCGTCGGGCACTGCAGGAAGCACTGGCTCCGTGCCGGAAAAACCAAAAGGATAGCCAGGGGGACCGAGGACGAATCCCTGATAGGGGCTGGCTGCCTGCTACTGGGTGTTCTGGAGAGGAACCCCCACCCTCACCCCACGGCAGTGACAGTCCCAGAGAAGAAACGGCCCCAATGGGCGCAGAAGGCCCTGCATCCCCGAGTCCGCCAGAGACCTGGCCAGAAGGGGAAAGGAAAGGAATCAGCATCTCTGGACCACCCGCGCGCTCCTCTGCCCCAAGGAGCGCGACCTCGACTCCGGCCCCCGGGAGAGCGGCGAGCGCGGGCACCGAACCCTGGTAAGGGTCACAGCGGGCTGTCACTAGCTCCCGCCTCCCTCGCCTGCGACCATGGCCGGCCGCTCACTCCCCAGCGTGACAGTCACGGCGGCCGCATAACAAGCGTCTTGGATCCCGCGTCTCGGCTCCATCGGACGCCGGCACCCCCAGCTGCCCCGCGCCGAGGAGGCAGTGCCGGGAAGACCGCCCGGGCCCCTCCCCCACTACCCCCATGCCCCGACTCCGGAAAAGCGGTTACCTGGCTCGCGGGTGGGGCGAGGACACGACCCAGAGGAGGAAAAGGAGAAGGAAGACAGTGGCCTCCGGCCCAGGGAGATTTGGAAAATTTGGAAGACTAGTTCCGCACTGGGTGACAGCTGTTCGCTGCGCACGCGCACCGGGCCCAAGACGCCTATCCCTCCGCAGTTCCTCACCCTCCCGTCGAGGGGATGGGAAGCAGCGGCGAAGGCGCGCGCACAGCGCCAGCCGGCTCTCCGTGCGCGAGGGCGCGCCCGCCGTCACGTGACCACTGGGACCCGGCACTTAATGGATCACGTGAACTTCCAACAGCTTAAAGGTGCCCGGCACCTTCTTACTTTGGTCTTAATTTTCCGCGCTGTTCTTAACCTAGGTGCGCTAACGCCGCATCTTGTTCTCTAAAGACGAGCACGTCCATTTTTTCCCAGAGTGGGAAGACACTTGAGCAGAAGGAAGGAACAGGTGCACAGAACCTTGCCCGGAAGCGCCGACAGGGTTCCCGCAGGGTTGGACCTGATGGGAGTCCACGCGCCACACGTCGTCCTGGGCTCCGACGCGGGCCTATGGCGGCCTCCGGCGCGCGGACGTCAGACCGGCGTTTTCCTGGGTGGGGCCTCGGAGTGCCCAGCCGAGCCTGGCGAGGATGTCCGGGCTCACTGCTGAGCAGCAATGACAACGTGTTACTGCCCGGGCCTCTAAAGCTCCTAACCACAATGGGAGATCCGAAGTGAGTGAAGGGTGTAGTGTCCACCTGCCAACCTTTTAAAGAAGTAACTCGAGCAAGAGGCCGTGTAGTTAGCCTAGGTGAACGAAACTCCTGTATCCAGGCACCTACACGGAGCACGTCCCGCCCTGCGCAGGTGTGCGCTTGAGCTGGGGACACCGGGTGTCCCCAATAAGAATCTGGACTGCGGTGAGGGGGCGGCTCTCCCAAACACTAGGGATAGCAGTTTGTCCTGAATTGTAGTGACAGGAAGTGCAGGTGCCTCCGGACCCTTAAGAACGTACTTATATTAGCTTGCCACAACTTGTTGCTTCTGCGTTGTAACTCCGCCTTCCAAGGTGTCAGAAGAAACCACACAGGCTGAGCAACAGATGTTTTGCAAAACTGAACTTTTTTTTTTTTTTTAACTTCGGCAGAGTTCCCAGCTGGGTTCCTTGTGGCGTTTCCCCTAACGTCTTCTTAGCTAAGAAAGATTGGGCAGATAGTTACACTACTCAGCACACTTCAGCTCTCTAATATGCTGGGTTTTCTATTACAATCTACTGATTTCGACTTTTTAAATTATCTCAACAAATCCACTTACCACGCCCTTCAAGTCTCTTTTCGCTGGGAGGAGCATTTTGAGGACAGATGAAATGTGGTTAAGTAAGACTGATGTGATTACTGGACCACCACATTTCTGTAATCCACAAACACTGAAACTTGCCTTAAGATGTACACTCAACTGGAAATTTTCCAAATGTTATGTATACTGTAAAGATCCGAACCCTCCTTACAAGTCAATTGGATATGCTAAAACAATAAACATAGAACTTAATTAACATTTATTTAGGGCTTACTGTGAGCTTGACACTGTTTTAAGAACTTCACATATATTAATTAAATTAATCCTTGTGCTCGATTGTCTCGTTACAGATATAAAAGTTGAAGTATAGAGATTAAGAGAGACATCAAACAGCTACTACAAACCAGGGTCCTTGGGAAGCCATATGCTGTATTAGACTAGGAACCTCCTACACTAGAATAAGAAGTCTGGAACCCTGAATTCCAGCCCCTTCACCATTTGAAGATGCATGATGCTGCACAAATAACATTTGTTGAACATAGTAAATGGAGTCTCGTTTTTTAACCTGAAAAAGGAGGGTGACATACCAGCCCACCTGACTTCGAGCATTTCTGAACATCAAAGAAGATAATGTAAAATTTCAAAACACTTCAAAAGCTGTAAAGCACTGTGAATCTGTAAAGCACTTCACAGTTTTGGAAATTGAAGTGAGCCTACTAGAAGATCAACTGGATTCATGGCACAGAGGATTGTTGCATCCTTAATGTATCAAAATACCTCTATATTGTGAATTACAATGAAAATGAACATTTTAGCCATACAGTTGATTATGTAGGCCCCATTTAAAGCTCCATTTGCAGTATAATATTGTATGTTAGCTATATTTTTAATAAAAATCTTTAAAAAATAAAATTATTCTACCAAAAGAAAAAAACTCCAATTGCAAAAGGTGGAGGCTGTATATTGGATACATAGATTCCCCTTAAAGCTTATATGTTATGTGAACTATTGTTTAGGTCATCTCAGAGACAAACTTATAAATTTTTATAATATGTATAATGCAGTAAATTGATACACTACTACATAATATAGTCTAATTTTTAATATATTGCAGCCCATTAGACTTGCAAATCTAAAGAATTAAATAATAGTAATATTAATGTTTATATTTATCCTTATCACATAAGTATGTTATTTATACAGGTATAATATAAACCAACCAATAACTAGATGATTAGATGATGTTTTAAAGGATCACAGTGAATATAATAGTGAGTATTAATGAAATTGGAAACCTTGGTGGCTGTTTTTCTCTGTGTTCTGTGTTCTAAAGTTCAGATCAATTTAGCTCTCACCTGGATTTTATAATATTCTCCTAATGATATCTCTACCTCCAATGCATTCTCTATCCACCTCTTCCCCCTACAGCTCATTCTTCTATACAGCAAGCCAAAATTGTCCTCCTAAAGTAAAAATCAAATCATAATTCCACCCAATTGAAACACTTCATTAATTCTCCATTATTATCAAACTTTTCAGTCTTTTCCACTAAAGGAGTCACAATGCCAAAAAGACTATGGTAGCCAAGGGTTTGGGGATAGAACTTTGAAGTGACTCAAGCTTCCTGTGTAAATTAAATACTCATTCAATCAGTTTGGATACCATTATACCTGCCATTTGTTTTCATATAAGAATACCTAAAAATTACAAATAGTTAAATTATTTAATTTTCCCATCAAAATATTTGAATAAAATTAAAGCTTTGGAGAGAGATGTCGTATTTTCCCTGGGCTTCTAGTTTCCCCTGGGCCATTGCTCTAAACTTGTACAAGTGTACATTTGGGAGGGTGGGGTGTCAGGGGAACTAATAAGGTAGTTTGTTTTTCACACCAAGGAAAATATTGGAAATGATTTATGACATCCAAATCATAACACAATATTAAAAACTAAACATTCAGTTTAACAAATAAAAATAAAACCACAAACATAAGCTGAAGTTACAGACTCTTGAGTATTTATAATTTCAATTACTCATTATTATTATTTATTATGGTCATTTATTATTATTTGTGCTGTTTTGTGAACAGGTATTGGATAGTGATACAGCCATGAACAGGACAGATGTGGCCTTGCCCTCATGGAGCACACAGTCAAGCTATAATGAGATACCAATACACAGCCACAAAATGGCTAAGAATAAAAAGACTGACAGAAACAATTGGTGGTGACGTGGAGAAACATGAACACCAATAGAAATACATAGACATATGCACCAAAGACATACAGAAGGTTTATAGCAGCATTACTTGTGAAGTCCCAAATTGGAAACAACCCAAATATCCATCAACACTAGAATAGAGATATAAATATATATTTATACAATGGAAAAACTATACGCTAATGAAAATAAGTGAATTACTGCTAAAACAGAATGGCTAAATCTCACAAATACTTGTTAAATGAAAGAAGCTAGACCCAAAAGAATACATGCTGAGTGACTCCATTTATATAACATTTAAAAACAGAACTATTATATGGTGTTAAAAGTCAAACAATGGCTGTCTTTGAGGAAGAGAAAGGGAGTAGAGTGATTGGAAGAGAAGAAGTAAGAAACCTACGGGATGCTGGTTATGCTGTATTTTTTGCCTGGGTGGTAATAATTGTGAAAATTCATCAGGCTGTATACTTAGAATTTGTTCACTTTTCTATGTGTGACATTTAAATTAAAATGCTTTTTAAACATTGAGTGCATTTGTATATACCAATAATAAACTATCAGAAGGAGAAATTAAGAAAGCAATTCCTTTTACAATCGCTTCAAGAACTATAAAATACTTAGGAATAAATTTAACCAAAGAAGTAAAAGACCCATACTCTGAAAACTATAAGACACTGTAGAAAGAAATAAAAGAAGATACAAACAAATGGAAAAACATTCCATGCTCATGGATAGGAAGAATTAATATA
>NW_017731779.1:545658-579175 GCF_001890085.2 Hipposideros armiger
GCCAGATGGACTCATGTCCTGTTGGGGAGACCACTTCATCATCGGTGTAGAGGCCTGACCACCGCACTGTATTTCTGAAGATGATGTTGAATAATATTGTATGTCAACTATAATTATATGTACATATAGTCACGGACATGGAGTAGAGTGTGGGAATGGAATCAATGGAATTGTAATAGATAAGCATGATATCGGGGGTGGGAGGGCAGTCCATGGGGGAGGGGAGTTGTTACTTTGTGAGGGTGAAAAGGATAACTGTTGCATTGTTCTATACACCTGAAACTAATAATAAAAAAATTTTTTTAATTAAAAACAAACAAAAAAACATTTAGTGTGTTAAGTTTTGTATATTTTTTATATCAACTTTCTTACTTACCCACCTTTGATGAATGGACCATCCAGATTAATTTAACTTGATAAATTAAAAGGTAAAATTTCTGAACCTTCCCCTTCCTTGTCCATAAAAATTTTTGGTTTATTTATAAAGAGGAAAACTTTAAGGCAAAAACAAGTGAATGGGAAACTGAACTCCTGTTTCTTTATGGTCCCATTGACCCTTAAGAATTTCAATAACTGAAAAGGTTTTCTCTCCTTAACTCTTTGTTTCCTTTACTTAGATATTTTTTTTTAACCAGGGTTGTCAGTAACTCAGAATGAAATGTAATACTCCATTATAATAATTTTGTTAGCATAAGTAATTTTTTTAGCTTTCCCAGTGCGCATATATATATATATATATATATATATATATATATATATTTCAAATCCTTTTTAGCTGCAGCCAAAGACTATATTAAAATTTTAAAAATGAAAATATTTTTAAAATATTTTCTTACCTAAGTTTGCTGAAATCACTTCAGGTTAGTAAGAAAAAGCAGCAGGTCCATTTATGACAGCATATGATAATGTCATCTCTGTGTTAACCAACTGCTGTAGTCTGTAGGCCACAGAAGATTTACTGGGAAGGAGGTGCATTGGCTTACACTGTAGACTCAGGAAAAACTTAAGAGTAATAAGTCTATGTAATCACATATCTAACCATTAAAGGCCATATGGGGCGGCCAGGTGGCTCAGTTGGCTGGAGCGTGAGCTCTGAGCAACAGGGTTGCTGGTTCGATTCCCACATGGGCCAGTGAGCTGCACCACCCCTCCCCCCCACCCCACAACTAGAGTGAAAATGGCAACTGACTGAACCTGGAGCTGAGCTGCACCCTCCACAACTAGAATGAAGGACAACAACTTGACTTGGAGCTGACGGGTCCTGGAAAAAACACCCTGTTCCCCAATAAAGTTTTTTTTAAAAATCCCATATTTGAAAAAAAAATTTAAAAATAAAGGCCATATAATTTCCAGTGTATTGATGTGTATGTGATTTAAGCCAATCTACAGAGAAGACCTATATACTCATTCAACTTTTATTAAAATGTACTAGGAAATAGCCTGGCATGAATTATAGAAAGGAAATGGTCAATTTGGTGGCAAAATTATTGTGACCTTAATCAAATCAGAATCAAAACAAATTCTGGTTTTCTGATGAATGTGTACACCTTATCTGTGTTTCATTTCACCATAGGTTAATTCTTATTTTCAATGAAAAAATTGCTTTGGAGTCTTCAGCAAGTTAATCTTAAATAATAAGCAAAAAGGCTGCTTTCATTTATGTTTATATGTCTTTTAAGTACTTACTACCATTTTGGAAAACTGACATTATCTGCTAAATTTAACATATGCATACCCTGTGACCCAGCAATTTCTCTCCTAGGTATGTACCCAACAGAAGTGGAAGTATGCATACATCAAAACACATATTAGGAGCAGCATTATTTGCCATTATTAAATACATATTACTAAAGATAAAAGGTGGAGTTCAGTGTTTATAAATTTAATAATCATAGAATAAGGCCATTATTTCAGGTAGAAGCCAGGTACGCTTTCTCGTAGGCCTGAGGTAGAAGCCTTCCAGGAATAAGGTATAGAAGAAAAGTTTTATGCCTTTGAAATGGTAGGGAAGGTGGTCCTAACTGATCAGGAGGAGGTGGAGGTGCTGCTGGTGATGAGATTGTGCTGGGCGGTGCTGAGAAGGGTTGGAATTTGGACCAGAGTTCCAATTGTTGTGGAAGGGGAGAAAATTTTTTGGATATTGATTAGTATGCATTAGGGTTCCAGTCTAAGCACATCACATCCATTAGTGGTGACAGAGCACGTGTAATTTCACAGGCCGTGTTTCATCACTGTGAAGAAATACTGTATCCCTCTACCTTCAGGCATGAACTTAAAAGATTCCTTCATTGAGGGAGACATTAGACATCATTGTATTGCTATTTGTATAAAGTCTCTGATTATAATAGAGAAAACAAAGCACTTGGCATCTTAGAAATGAAATTGATGTATAATTGGAAAGAGACCATAAAATATCTTCCTGGAGTTGCTTTAACAATCCCTGGTCTTCAGAGTATTACCAACTTTTTTGTTGCTGTTCTTCTATTAACTTCTGTCTCAGAAAGGTGGCTTGCTGCATCTCTCCAGTAATAGCTCTTTCATGTCACAAACAAGGATCCAATTATCACGGGCATTGTTGTGAAGAACAAAATGTTGCCTTATATTTTCATATTCTATAGTTTACCTCTGTTTTATTGAATTTACTGATTTTAATATTTTCCTTCCTTCGCTGACTGCTCCTAATCTTTTCTGCTCAAATTCTTCCAGTAAGGTATTCTGTCTGATCAATGAGTTCAATTTTGAGCTTAAAACTTTATAATACATTTTCTAGGAGCACTGCACTGACTACGATGAAGAAGTATCCTGTTCCACCTTCCTTGGGTTTTCTTCCAATCATGCATAATTGACATTTCATCACTCAGCTAAAAGTTGTAAATGGTTTCTCTCCAATGCTAATATAGCTTGGGCCTTTCTTATATCCATTTAATTTCCTGTTGTGATAAATTGCAAAATATGGCCACAAATTTCTCCCAAGATCCTATGCATTATGACTTTGTGCCTCCTCCCATCAAGAGGTTGTCTATTTCCCCACCCTTTGAATCTGGGCTGATCTTGTGACTTGCTTTTGTCAACAATGTGGCAGAAGCAATGTTATGTGACTTCCAAAGCCAGGCCTTAAGAGACACTGCAGCTTCTGCTTTCACCCTCTTATGATGCTGTCCTGAGAACAGGAGGTCACATATAAAAGAACTAAGGCCAGCACCAACTGCTAGACATGTGAGTGAGGCCACCTTGACATTCCAGCCCAATGACCTTACACCTGAATACAACTGCAAGAGTGAGCCCAGGCAAAGCCAGCAGATAAACTGTCACCCAACCAAGAGAATCATAAAAAATAATAATAAATCACTACTGCTTTAAGCCAGTGAGTTTTGGGGTTATTACACAGCAATAGATAACTGATAGAACTGTCTTCTCTTGTCACTTTCTCACCTTAGTGATGCCCTGGCTCTCCTTTGTCTAATTCAGAAAATACAACTTCTTTCCTATTACTTTTTCCTGTTTCAATTGATCTGCACAAGACAATTACTCAAAACTTTGGCACCATCACTTTTATAATCAGATTATTTCCTCTCTTTTAGAGATCTCTGATATACTTGTTCGGTTTTCCTGAGCTTGACTGTTTTGCTCATTCCAACTTCCTCTTTTGAAGGGAGACCACATTAACTTTCTCTTCAAGTAGTTTTGATTCATTAAAAGCTATCTTATCTCTAAAAGTTTTACTGAATTGTTACTTGTTATTTTTCTATGAAGTAAAAATGTTTCTACAGATTTACTTTTTCTTCTTAGTTGATACCTAAACAAGTTTTTTTCACTAGTTTTATATTACTTTCTTAATTTTTCCTGATTTTAGCCAGTCCCTTCAACAAAGAGGTGCTTTTCTATTTTATTGGTTGTTCTCATCAGGTGAGTTCTTAGCTTGTGAAACTTCTATTGATATTCTGACACCTTTTCAGGAATTTGTTTTTATTCCTTTAAATTGAAGTTTATCCATCTCCGCAATTGATGTTTACTTACTTGACGTAGTCTGGTTTTTTGTGGGGTTTTTTTGGAAAGGAATCCTGTCCAGCCTGAGGTCAAATGCTAGAGAGGAGTGATAAGGACAACATTCCAGGTCACTCCTTGTAAATACAGCAAGTTACTGTCTAGATTGCGCAAGCAGCATGGACCCTGATTTGGGTTCCACAGGGCTCGGTCTAAATTGTTCAAGGAAGTGAAGGTGATTTTTTTTTTTTTAAGCAGTGGTTCTCATAGCCTTTTTTTTTTTTTTACAGGAATCGGCAAGATTAAAACTATTTTCATAGTAACACTAAGACTTTATTTGCCCTTTTTCGCTTTCATTCATTCTCTTTAACAGTGGAGTTTTCCAAGGATACCTACAATCAGGATTGATTTCGCCACTGCTCTGAAGGCTAATGGAATGTGTGCTTCTGTATTAGTGTGTTTTAAATTTTTGTTTTAAAATCTAATACTATGGGTGACTGGTTAGCCCAGTTGGTTAGAGCGTGGTGCTGATAACACCAAGGTTCAGTTTGGTCCCTGCATGGGCCACTGTAAGCTGCACCCTCCCTAAAAGAGTCAACTATGCCATTGTAGCATGAAAGCAATGTGTAACCAATGACCATGGCTGTTCCCCAATAAATTTTAAATAATAAATAAATAAATAAATAAATAAATAAATAAATAAATAAATAAATAAAAATCCAATATGGTGTACTATGCTAAATCTCGATGGACGATGGATATACACACAAAAACAGTTTTCAAGAGTGTTAAGGCAGTGCTGCGACCGTGTGAGAACTGCATGAGAGAATACACTTTAAGAATGATTAAATTTCCTTAACTCTCATCCTTTGACAGTAAGTCCCTCCTTGGAGCTCCTTTCCTTTCTTGGAGCCTTTCACCCAGAGGAGTGGTCTGGAACCGCTGTTGCAGGGCATTCCCGTGTGGGCTGCCTGCCGACGCGCCACAGCGGCCTCACCCACGGGGTCCGGGTTGATTAGCTGATTGAGGGGAGACGCGCGGGGTCAAAGGGGAAGGGGCAGCAAAGGACAGGCCCTGGAGTAGGAGGAGGAGAGGCGGGCCGTGCTCAGCTGGGCCTGGATATCCGCCTGGCTCTCCGAGGGCCCAGGGGTTTCCTGCCTGCCCCCACCCCGCACCTCCTCCGCCCTGCCAGTCCCCTCCCAGGTTCCCAACTACCTCCTGCTTCCCTCCATCCCTTCCCCCAGAGCAAACCAGTTCCTGGGGTCTGTGTGCCTAACAGAGATAGCCTTGGGGGGGAAGGAAGGGGGGGGACTTATTTTCAGTAAAATATTGTAGAAACGGGAGATGCCTTTCTACTGCAGTCGTTTCCGCAGTAACTCCCAACATAGGTCCTAAAACAAAGTCCTGGCGATTGAGGCCTTTTGGGGTAAACAGGATTGGGGTAGACCACTTAAAACCCATGCAGAGCACTAACAATCCCATTGTTTTGCATCCACACCATTAACAATTCCTCTGATTGAACAGTTAAAATTCCGGGTGAGTGTGCAGCTGCCACTCTTAGTGGTTCTCTGGCAGTCTTAGACCCTAAGTAAGGAACCAGCTTCCTCCTTAGACCTGAAGGCATTAGAGACAAATTTCATCAAAAATTAAAATCTTATCTGAGGGATAGCATTCTTCATTAAATTTTATTAACACCTAGAGAAATGTCTTCACAATTTTTCATCTGCACACACAGCTTCCCAAAATAATTTAACATGGTGGGAAAGTGTAGGGGGATTTTGCAACCACTAACCCAGCCACTTTTTTCACCAAAAAGGGGACTTCTGTAGAATTTTCAGCTTTTCTGTAAGGTCTTCCTACATTGTAAGATTTGTTTGTTTCTTGTTTTTTTGTTTTTTTCCTTTAATTGTCCCTAAACATTAATGTACAGAGAAAAATTCCACTTGAACCCACAATATTTCCACTATTATACTGGTATAGACCTACCTATCAATGGCCTATGAGCTAATTCTTCCACCGTGTTAAACTAAAACCCTTTAACTTCCATGACTGAAGTATTTTAAGTAAGGTTTTATGGAGCCAAAAATGCTAGCCAAAAAAAAAAAAAATGGTCTTGGGACATGGAGTCTAAATCACCAGCAGCATGGTTAGGTAGAAAAACCAGCATGTCCATCGTTCCAAAGTTTCGCAAGTGTTTTTATACAGGTAGAAAGGGAAAGAAAGAGGTAGTTTGAAAGAGTTTCCTAGCTTTAGGCAAAGGTTGGGAGAAGGTGAAACAGGGCCAGCTCTGGGACAGGCGCAGTCCGCATATACAAATGTCCACTCCTGTAGATTAGCTAGAGGCTGCAGTCAGGAAAGCCCAAATGTAAACAACACACAGAGGCTCCTGGAGTTAGATGGTGCCTGGCTAAAATAATCTGCGGAAATAGCCACCTGGAAATTAATCCGAAGTCCCAACAGGCAAAACAGGCATGTGAGCCGTCTTTTGTTAACTGGTCAGCAACCATTAACAGACTGACAGTTGTGTCTCCTTTTGTCACTCTCCAACGTTGTAATTTAATTTAGAACATCTCAGCATTTTCTCCTCGTCAACAATTATAAGCGGAAGAGACAACCACCTCGTTTTACTTCCATTTTCCTGTGCCCCTCTTCATGTTTGCCAGATCTTTGCCAAAGATTTTCCATTCATCTCTTGCTTGACAGAAAAGTTAAGCTGCTACTAATTTTCAAAGGTCACATGTGAACTAGATCCTGAGTTCTCCTGTTCAGAAATAAGTTTTTCCAAAGATTGTCCCTACTGAGACTGCAGAAGTCAGCCTGTTTCCCCATCCCACCGCACCCCCTACAGGTGGCATAATGTTGCCTGGTTGAAGCCTCTTTTTCATGTGGTCAGACTTGGAGAGGATTTCAAGTTGAGTCTCTTAGCTACTAGGTTCACCCCCACAAATAAAGTGAACAAAAATTAGCTGTAGATGCCAGATAGACGGCAGAAAATCTTGTTTTCCTTGTTCTCGCTTCCTGTTATTTAACAGCAGCAAACAGCAAAATAAAATAACCTTGAGACAAAAGATGCATACTCTGGGTAATCCTTGCCACCCATTAACTCAGTAAATGGATATTCACTGATTACCTGCCTCTTGCTCTGAATTGTTGAGATGCTAGTGATTGTTGTATACAAGGTAGATATGGCTTTGTCTGCAATGAAGTGTCTCAGTGATGCCACTGAAAAGGCAAGAACCCCACTGCTGACAAAACCATTTCTGTCTACCTAATTTCATTAGCTATACTTAAGATAAGAGGATTAATTATCTAACAGCTGTATTGTTTAGTCCTCTTGCTCTCTTGTTATTTTCATATTGGGTAATCCTTTGTCAGCACCATTTTTTTTTCTACAAGAATGTCTCTTGATGAAAGCCATATCTATGTGTGATGCTATTTCAGCTTCATTTTTCTTTTTTAGACCTAGACTTAGCATTTAAATTATTGAAGGATATCACACAGCTCAAACTGAGTAACATTCTATAAAACCACTGGCCTGTATTCTGCAAAAACACTAATGTCATGAAAGTGTTCCAAATCAAAGAAAGATTAAGATATGACAACTAAATGCAATATGTGGTCCTGAACCTGGGGACAGATGGATAGATAGGGAAATGCTATAATGGACATTAAGACAATTAAAGAAATTGAAATATAGACTAGATAAAATTAGAGTACATAAAATTGCAATATGGACTATATAAAGTATTGTATCAATGTTAAATTTCCAAAATTTGATATCTATACCATAGTTATATAAAAGAATATTCTTTTTCTTAGTAAATACACACTAAAGTTTTCAGGGGAAAGAAAACATTATGTGTGCAACCCAGCCTCAAATGGTTCAAAAAGTATAAACAATAAATGTGTGTGTGTGTGTGTGTGTGTGTGTGTGTGTGTGTGTGTGTAGGGAGAAGGAAAAAAGAGATAGAAGAGAGATAAGGCAAATACAGCAAAATGTTTAAAATGGTAAACCTAAGTAAAGGGTGTATGGGAGTTCTTTGTTCTAGTCTTGCAACTTTTCTGTATGTTTAAATTTATTTCAAAATAAAAACAGTAAAAAACTACCTAATAATATGTATCAATTCACATTCCAAACATCTTTTCTAGAAGGCAATTTGCATATATGTGTCAAAATCCTTAAAAATGTGCACTGCATTTAAGCCTGCAATTCTACTTTAGGCATTTTTTTGCAAGAAATCAATTGGTCGTGAGAGTCAGTTAAGTGTACAAAACGTTATCCTACAATTATTTTGATAGTTAAAATTTTGGGCCTTTTGAGCTCCTTTTGCTTGGCCCGCTCCAAGCTCTTTGGTGTGTACTTTCTCTTCTAATAATGGCCTTTGAGCAACTCTCTACTGCTTGGGCTCGCTTCTGCTTCTTTGAAATGTATTTTTTCTTCTAATAAACTGTTCTTTTCTGCAACTTGAAAAAAAATAATAATAATAAAATAAAATAAAATTTTGTTTTATTTTTAAAACAATTGTTTTATTTTCCAATTATAGTTGACATACAATATAACATTAATTTCAGGTATACCACAGAGCGATTAGACATTTACATAACTTATGAAGTGATCGCCCTGATAAATCTAGTACTCACCACACATAGTTATTACAGTATTAATGACTATATTCCTTATGCTATACCCTACATCCCCATAATTATTTTGTAATTACCAATTTGTACTTCTTAATCCTTTCCCCCTTTTCACCCAACCCCCCATAGTTAAAATTTTGAAACATTAAATGTTCATGGTGTTGTTCTGACTAAATAAAGGATTTAATGCTGCCATTAAAAAGTGGTGTATAGGGCCGGCCGAGTGGTGCGATGGTTAAGAACTGGCTTGGGATGCCAGAAGGCCCCGGTTCGGATCCCATATATGAGGGTCAGTGACACTGCCCTCTACAGCTAAGATGCTGAACAACAGATCAACCTGGAGCTGGGCTGCCATGAGTCGCCGGCAACGGCGTGGGCTGCAGCCCCTGTGGCAGTGGGTTGCCATGGGCTACCGTGTGTAGCCAGCNCAGCCCCTGTGGCAGTGGGTTGCCATGGGCTACCGTGTGTAGCCAGCAGCCAGCGTGAGCGGCCAGCAGCCGCAGTGAGCGACCGTCCAGAAGCCGGCGACTGATGTGCCTCACCTGGGAAGAGTGCAATGATGGTGGCAACTTGGGCCAGTGAAGCAACATCCTCCACAACTAGACTGAAGAATAAAATGACTTGTCTGTTCCCCTTCCCCTAATTCCCCAGCACTGTTCCCATCCTCCCAATTCCCCAATAAAAATCTTTAAAAAAAAAAAAGTGGTGTATAATATTTATTGTCATAGAAAACACTGGCCAATATATTATCATGTTAATGAAGAAGTAACAAAACATTTAAAATGTTTCTACCTTTAAAATATGTACATATTTACAAAGAACAAAATCTTAGAAACACATGCCAGTATATCCCAATTTTAACAATGGTTCCTTTTTATATGCTGGGATTACAGAAATATATGTTTCATTTTAAATTTGTGCTTTTCTTTATTTTTCAAAAGCTCTGAATTCTACACATATTGCTTTGGTAATAAGAAAAAAATGAAATCCCTATGATACTCCATGATATGGGAGTTTGTATGATCGTTTCATGCTTCACACAATTAAAGATGTAGGGTTGGGTTTAGGAAAAAAAAAATTAACATTATTGGTCATTTCATGTAGTAATAGATGTTCAACTCAGAATTCTATATCCAATGAAAATATCCTTCAGGAAAAAGAGATGAAATAAAGACATAAAAGGAAAAAAGGAACTAGGAGAATTTGTTGCAAAAAACATGCTCTAAAAATTGCGGAAGTTCAAACATAAGGGAAATAATATCAGACAGAGAAAAGGAAGATCAGAAAGGAAGAATACCATAAAGTGTAAATACTTGAGTAAATAAAACAGCTTATTCTTTTCCTCTTGACTTCTTTAAAAATATGTTTGATGGTTGAAAGCAAAAATTATCACACTGTCTTGAGTTATCAATTATGCAGATGTAACATACAAGATAATTATAACAAAGGAGGAAATGATAAAATACTGATTCTAAGCAAACTGAAAAGTTATGTACATCAAAATTGCTGTCATGGGCCGGCCGAGTGGTGCGATAGTTAAGAGCTGGCTTGGGACGCCAGAGAGCCCCGGTTCGGATCCCACATATGAGGACGTGACACTGCCCTCTACAGCTAAGATGCTGAACAACAGCTCAACCTGGAGCTGGGCTGCCATGAGTCACCGGCGATGGCAAAGGATGCAGCCTCTGCTGCAGTGGGTTGCCAAGGGCTACCGTGTGTAGCCAGCAGCCAGCGTGAGCAGCCAGCTGCCACAGTGAGCGGCTGTCCAGAAGCCAGCAACTGATCTGCCTCGCCTGGGAAGAACGCAATGATGGTGCCAGCTTGGGCCAGTGAAGCAACATCCTCCACAACTAGACTGAAGAACAAAAGGACAGCAACTTGTATGTTCCCCTCCCCCAATTCCCCAATAAAATCTTTTAAAAAAAAAAGAAAAGAAAAAAAGTAGATATGAGTTGGGAATCTTTCTGAGTCATTTTGATGATTTCAATAACTTTTTTTAATTATTGAAGTCTTTTTTATTTCATCTCTTTATTTTTTTCTTCTGACTTTTAATCGTGTCTTAAACAAGCATTTAATAAGAACATACTGTGTATAAAGAATTGTGTAAACAGGGTGGGGTGAGGGAGTTGATTGTAGGGAAGTAGAGAGTGGAAGTAGAGAGTGGATTATGAATTCTAAGCTGCCCCCTCTCCTTAAGGATACTGTAATCTTACAGGGAAAATAAGACAACTACAGAAATACCTTGGTACAGGTAGGAAGTAAGACATGCCTATGAAGTTTTATCAGATGTAAAGGAGAGGATTATCTCATTCTGGGATGAACAGTGGAAAGGGAAGAAAGTGACATATATGGAGAACTAACTATATGACAGATATTGAGCCAGATGGTTTAGATGCATGATTTAAATTCATATCACTTTTCGTGGAGTATAGTGTGTGAGTGGAGTCAAGGGAATTGTAATAGATATGTATGATATTGGGGGGAAGTGGGGCAGCGGATTGGGGGAGGAGGGATGTTATCTCGAGGGGTAAAAAGTATAACTATTGCACTGTGTTGTACAGCTGAAACGAATTCTAAAAAAAGTGTATTTCACAATAAAAAATAATTTAAAAAAATTCATATCACTTTTACCCTGTTAGATATTTATTACAATGTCCATATTTCAAAGGAGGTAACTTAGTGTTATGGAGGGTAAGTAACCTGGGCAAGTTTCCAGATGGTAAGCAATAAATCCAAGATTAAACCCAGGTCTGGTTGCCTCTAAAGATTACATGTGGAAGAGGGAGCATCTGTTATTGTTTTTATTTTTGTAAATGAATAATTGGGGTTTTTTAAAGATTTTTATTGGGGAATTGGGGGATGGGAACAGCGCTGGGGAGTTGGGGAAAGGGGAACAGACAAGTTGCTGTCCTTTTGTTCTTCAGTCTAGTTGTGGAGGACGTTGCTTCATTGGCCCAAGTTGGCACCATCATTGCGATCTTCCCGGTCAAGGCAGATCAGTCGCCGGCTTCTGGATGGCCACTCACTGCAGCTGCTGGCTGCTCATGCTGGCTGCTGGCTACACGCGGCTGCCCATGACAACCCACTGCAGCAAGGGCTGCAGCCTACGCCGTCACTGGCGACTCATGGCAGCCCAGCTCCAGGTTGAGCTGTAGTTCAGCATCTTAGCTGTAGAGGGCAGTGTCACTGGCCCTCATATGTGGGATCCGAACCGGGGCCCTCTGGCGTCCCAAGCCAGTTCTTAACCACCGCGCCACTCAGCCGGCCCAATAATTGCATTTTTAAGAAATAAATATTTTATGTATGTTCACTGAAGGCTAGAAGAATTGTAATAGATTGGAAAGCAGAAACTAGGCATTGACAGCATTAACACAGACATTGAGGCTGGAGGGAGAGATGTAGTGGGTACCCAGGCTGGCTGGAATTGGGCTACCTGTAGACAGATACTAAGCTCTCAGACCTACAAATGCCCTTAGAAAGAAAGGAAAGTCACATGTACAGCATAGGGAATATTGTCAATAATATCGTATTCACTATGTACGGTTAAAGATTATTACTAGACTTATCCTGGTGATCACTTTGTAAGCTATATAAATATCTAATCACTATGTTGTGCACCTGAAACTAATATAATATTGTATGTCAACTATAATTTAAAAATAAATTAAAATTTAATTTAAAAAACAGGAAAGAAAGACATCATTTAAACCTGCACAAGGACCAAACCTGTGTCAATACACCTGCAGGAGGTTATTTCTAGGATTTCTCCATTAGACCTTGGTGCCCTGCTTCTGCTGAGCCTCTGTTCTGGGTTTCCCTGCTGGCTCTGCATTATAACACATCCACCAAACTCACAGAAGTAAATATTCCAAGTCCTTGGGATACTGGCAGTAATGCCTATTATTTCAGTTCAACAAATAGTTTTTAAGCCCCTACTATAAGCCTGCGCTAGGCCATAACAGCCAACATGAGTCAAATGGAGGCACTGCCTCAAAATTATATCTTACTTAGGCCTCCCTCAAATTCCTTGTCAAATTATGAGCTCCTTCAGGGTTCCTTTGCATTTTCTTGTAGTAGAGCAGAGTCGTTAAGGGAATAGATTTGATGTCAGACAGAACTGAGTTCAAGTCCAAGTTCTAATCCTTGTGAATTGTGACAACTTGATCACACAGATCTTTTATGAGCTTCAGTTTCCTTCTCTGTAACATAGGAATCACGATAATAGCGGCTTGTGATAACTTAATAGGACCAGGAAAGTTGAGTGCTTTGGCACAGTGCCGGCCATCTCATAAGTGCTCAATAAATAGCAGCCAGCAACTGGACAATGAGAGACAGAGAGAAGACTGAAAACCCTAGCCTTGTCCTTGTAGTCTGAAAAATTAAGTTTTATACAACAACCTTGGACTAATCAGTCTCCATGAGCTTTTGGGTGGCTCATAACTTATGTGAGCCACAGCCTCAGGCTGCCATTCCTGAAACCACCAAGATCACCCCTCCCATGTCTGAGATGTGTTCAGTACTCTCTTCACTGTGACCTCTGACTAGTGCCCAATCCCAAAGACCTTGAGTTTTGGCACCCCTCAAATGATCTTCTTTCATGTTGACACAGAAGAGTGTTGATGGTCTAAAGAGGACCATATGTTCTAAAGAAGGAAGTTGTCATGAAGTAATTGGTGAGAAAGCTGTTTCATTAGCTGGATTCTACAGAGTGAAAGAAACCAGGCCAAACTAAAGTCACATCTTAACTGGAAATTGTGGAATGGAAATTGTACAAATGGAAACTGACCTTCAGTGTGCTGGCTGCTGCTCCTTCTTCTTAGGTGAGAGACCAACATCCACAGAATTTAGGCAGAGGGAAGAGTCTGCAGGGTGGGAGAACTTTGCAGTCAGAAATTGGTGCTTCAGAAGAACTACTTCTCACCCCAACAGGCCATAAGCAAGGGGCCATTCCATTGCCTCTATGACCTTGTCACCTACCACCTTTCCTCTCTTTCACTCTGCCCTAGCCTGAAGGATAAGCTATTCTCGAGTCTGTAATTCAGGTCAATGTATTTCTTTCAAAGTTTCATCAATGGACCAAAGATCATAGTATTCAGTAAAGGCCCATGGTCACATTATTTGTATTTATTAAAAATTGGTCTGATGCCTTCTTAATTAACTTGAACTGAATTCTATAAACATATTTAGTTAGATGAGCCATCATAAAGAAATTATTCTCAAACCTAAGAGATACCTTTATTAAATTATAAAAATATAATGCATTTTATTTTTAAATTTAGTATTGAAGAGGTATTATCATGTTAACATTCACATTCACATTAAAACTATAAAATGATGTACATGGACAATGTCCAGTCTGGTTGTCTCTTCTGAACTCGTCTTGTTACACGTACCCAGTTCCCATTCCAAATTCACCAATCAACTCCCTCTCCTCTAGAACACATCCCATCCTCTGATATGTGGGCAACACTAGGAGCACTTTGGACTTGTCATTTCACATCCATGATCATTATCATCATTATCCATAACTGCCCAAATCTAGCAAGCTTAGCTGGGCAGCACAGACAAGAAGTACAATCCAAGAGGGCATACATGGTACCTGTAAGAACAAGTTAACAATTGTCGGGGAATGCCAAGCAGGACATACATTCATCAGGCAGTACAGGTTAAGAGGTGTGGCCTTCTCCTGTTGGGCCTCCCACCCTAGGTTCTCAGTCCAGTCCAAATCATTCAGTTCAGTCCTCAGCTTCAGAGGGACTGCCTGAGGCAGTCAGTTCCAAACAGTTTTGCCTATAATATCAGTTCAACAGCTTCATAAGTGTGGAGGACATCTATAGATGTTCTGCAGGAAAGTACGGCGTTGGGAGTCACCCCCTGCCATTTAAGGGTCAGTGCTGGTCAGGTTTTAGCCTAGCTCAGCAACCAGTCTGAATTCAAAGTGCTCACAGGTTGAAAAGGCACACAGCAAGCTTTACTTTAGGAAGAGACAAGGCTTCAAGGAAGAGTTCTGAAAATCAGAGATTATTACTATTTTTCCCCTCCCGTCTTCAGGATCTGGAGTTTTGTTTCTTCCTCTGTCATTACAAAATCAGTTGTGTCTTAGTCAGCAATCATAACTTACTATTTTTCAATCATCCCCTACTGTCTTCTAGACCTTTCATCTGGAAGAGTTGTATGCAAGCCGATGTAAGATGCATAAAAGCATTTTCACAGAAAAACATTTTTGTGTAATTTAATCAGAAAGACATATCATATTCAGAATTGGTCAGAATGAAATCTTAATCGGTTTACATAACCTTCCATCCCTTTTGTCCTGATCATTTATCCAGAGAGCAGCCTAGAAAAGATCAATCCCTCTCTGAGGACAGCTGTGTTTAATAATCAGACTGCCTTCCTAAGATGAGTGTACAGCAGAAAGGTGAGGGAAGCAAAGTCAGGCTATCAGATCATTGTTGCAAACTGAAACTCATCTAGAAAGCCAGACACAAGTCAACAGCAGTGAGACGGCCCTGAGACAGGGCCCAGGGTCTGACCTGTCAGTAATGGGTGATGTGCCCTTTTCTGTGGGTGACTGTGATGTGCCCATTTGTTGATGACT
Source organism: Hipposideros armiger (assembly GCF_001890085.2). Lineage (NCBI taxonomy): Eukaryota > Metazoa > Chordata > Mammalia > Chiroptera > Hipposideridae > Hipposideros > Hipposideros armiger. The sequence continues at coordinate 560,879 of NW_017731779.1, forward strand.
CAGAAGGTCCAACCAGCATCCATGATGTTTCCACAGCCTAGCCTTAATCGGCAACCGTCCCAGAGTCTGAGTTTTGTTTTTTGAGCAAAACAACTTCATCAGTTTTTAGTTTGGCACAGTTAGTGTTGAGGCTGCAATAGCCTAGAGAGTTGGCTTGCTGCCAATACCAGAGGAGTACCAGGTTTCAGCTTCAATTCAGGTCTAGGCAATTAAAGATCAGGATTCCAAAAATCCAGCAGCTTTTCTTCAGCAGCAGCAGCAAAGCCTGAATGCTGCAAGGCCAGGCAGCCAAGTTCCAAGTCCAACTGACAAGCAAGGCTTTGGTAAACTCTTTTTATCTTGTCAGTTTTAAAGTTCAAATAGACCCACTCAAAAATATGCACATGATATTTGGAAAATCATCAGCCTTTATGAGTCAGGCATGATTTTACAAAAGCTCATTAGCACCTAAAATCCTCTTTGTAAAATTCTAGTAGTGTATTTCTATCTGGAGAGCGCCTCTCTTTTCATGGTTTCCTTTGTTTCCAGAGGTTCCTTAATCAGAAAGACACATCATATTTGGAATTGGCAAAAAGTATAACAAATATCATCAGTTACAGAGATTTATTTTATTTTTACACTAAAAAATATAAATTTCAACCCACCCACCAGTGGCAAAAAACAATTATTTGTGTATCCCACTAAAACTTTTCCTTTGCAGCTTTCCCTGATTGGGATGATCCCTCTAGCATTTATAAAGTTACAAGCATGTAACATTTTATATCAATTTTTATCCTACATCCAGAGGCAATAGTCACAAAACACAAAGCTTTTAAGCCCATTGCCCTCCCACCACCTTTTAAATGAAAATTTATTCAATCCTTTACTGATAAACTGAACATTTACAAGGTTAACAGTACAGCTACCAAAGGCAGCCAGGTGGCTCAGTTGGTTAGAGCACATGCTCTTAACAACAAGGTTGCTGGTTCGATTCCCACATGGGATGGTGGGCTGCGCTCCCCGCAACTAGATTGAAAATTAAAAAACAACAAAAAACAAAAAACAGTACAGCTACCAAGGAAGATTCTCAGCTGGAATGTAGGTGGGTAGGGTAGGGCTACTGTAGTAGTGACGGCAGCTAGGTTGAAGAAATGGCTACAGTGGGTTTCCCCCCATTTTTCCTTCTGGTTTGCTTTGCTCCAGTCCTGGAAACTGATCTAACATTCTTTCCTTCCAATTGGAGGAAAGAGCAATACAAACTTTTAATATTTTTGGCCCCACTCAAGCTCACTTCTGGGATTTGGGGGCCCTTTTTCCTTGATCCAGGAGGAGAGAACAAAATACAAAAATGCATCACAAGGCTGCACTCCCTCACCCCCACCTTAGCTGGTACAGCCCCAAACAGTCAGGAGACGCAGCAAGCCAACTCTCTGGGAGTTGGAGCTATCATTTTCAGGTTCCATATGTAACTTCTACCTCTTATAAAAGACTGCTGCTTCATACCAGGAATGACACCATAGCCAGCCAAACACTACAGTTTTGTCACCCCTTGTGCCTTCATCCTTACTTTCCCCAAGCAATGCTTTTGCCATATTTCAGTGAGTCCGAGTTGGGCTGGGAAATCCCACTATGACACCAACTGAATGCTGGGCTGGCAAGTAATACTTCTGAGACCAACTCAAGACCACCACCACCTCAAAGTTTGATGATTCACTAGCAAAGACAACATTCAGCATATAGTTGTCCTCACAAATAAGATTTATCAGAGTTAAAATATACAAAATTAAGTTAGCAAATAAAAAAAGACACATGGGGCAAAGTCTGGAAGAAATCAGACACAAGCTTCCAAAAGTCCTCTCCCAGTAGAGTCACACAGGACACAAGTTGTGCCAACACATATGAAATGTTGTCTACCAGGAAAGCTCATTAGAGACTCAGTGTCCAAGGTTTTTATTGGGGCTGGTTATGTAGGTGCCCTCTGCCTAACACATCAAACTTCCAGACTTCCAGGAGGAAAGCTGGTATCCAGCATTAATCACATTGGTTGTACAGTTTAGCTAAAATGAGCCATTCTTATCAGATCTGTGAATGGTGGGAGCTTTCCCCAAATTGCAGTTCTCAGATACCAGCAAAAGTCCAAGCTTCTAAATAGAACTTTCTAAGATAAGCAGGCTCAGACCTGCTATGTTAACTCTTTCTTATACAACCCCACTGGCCTTTAATTTAGCTGCTACACCCAAGAGCCAGGCTCAGGCATCCTCGGGACCCTCAGTGTACCCAGGCTCCCAAGAAGCCTAAGGTGATGACATAGACCCTGTATCTGAGATAGACACATTTTGGTGGTGACTATGTAGGTTTTTTTGGTTTTCGTTTTTTTTTTTAAGATTTTATTGGGGAATTGGGGGAGGGGAACAGACAAGTTGCTGTCCTTTTGTTGTTCAGTCTAGTTGTGGAGGACGTTGCTTCACTGGCCCATGTTGGTATTATCATTGCGCTCTTCCTAGGTGAGGCAGATGGATTGCTGGCCTCTGGACGGCCACTCACGGAAGCTCTTGGTGGCTCACACTGGCTGCCGGCTGCTCACGCTGGTTGCCAGTCACTCACAGTCGATTATGGCAGCCCACTGCAGCCCCACTGCAGCCCCACTGCAGCCTACGCCACTGCCAGTGACTCACGGCAGCCCAGCTCCAGGTCGAGCTGTTGTTCACCATCTTAGCTGTAGAGGGCACAGTGTCACTGGCCCTCATATGTGGGATCTGAACCGGGGCCCTCTGGTGTTCCAAGCCAGCTCCTAACCAACGCGCCACTCAGCCGGCCCTTGACTATGTAGTTTTAAGATTCCATTAATGCCCAGTTTGGTAGGTTGAATAATAGCCCCCAGATACTTCCAGGTCCTAATCCCTGTAACCTGTGAGTGTTACTTTATGGGGTAAGAGGGATCTGAAGATGTGATTAAGTTAAGGATCTTGAAGTGGGGAGATTACCCTGGATTATCCATGTGGGCCTTAAATGTAATCACAAGTGTCTTTATTAGAAAGAGAGCAGAGGGAGACTTGGCTATAGAAGGAGATGTGATGATGGAAGCAAGAGGTTGGAATGATGTGTGGAAGTAGTCATGAGCCAAGGAATGAGGAGACCCTCCAGAAACTGGAAAAGACAAGGAAACGATTCTCCCTTAGAGCCTCTGGAAGGAGTGCAGCCCTACCAACACAGTCTAGTGAAACTCATTTTGGACTTCTGACTTTCAGAACTGTAAGACAATAAATTTGTGTTGTTTTAAGCCACTAAGTTTGTGTTAATTTGCTACAGCAGCAATCAGAAAGTAATACGTCCAGGTTACTTCTTTCCTGACTATACCATTTCCATTTAATAATGCATTCTTGCTGGGCAATACCCACTTAGTTGTTTTCATTTTTGACCCATTCCAAAATGGGCATGTCAGGGCCGGCTGAGTGGCTCAGTTGGTTAAGAGCTCGCTCAAGAGTTTGAGCTCTGAGCAACAGCGGTTCAAGTCCAGCCCGAGCTGAGCAGCCACTGAGCTGCCAACAGGTAGCAGGATGGCTCAGCTAAAAACAAAACAAAAAAACAAAATGGGCATGTCAGAGTATAACATCATGTGCTGTTGCTGAGTTAGCTTTTCAGCGTCCAGCACTCAATAACAAGCCAATAATTGCCCCTCCGATGAAGTATACCAGGAAGTGGTGTCAGGCAAATGCTCTGTCCAAAACCCTAGTGGGCACCACTGCTTAGTGCCACAGGCTCCAGACTACATAACTGTCGATCACTGCCACTTGCAGCTTAAAAGTCTCATTAGAGCTAACTGGTCCAAAAAGGGGGGCAGTCTGTGTAGCTTCCTGGCTAGTTGCCTTACATACCTTCTTTCTCCCGGCTTCTTAATCAGTACAGTGATCCCCTCATCCTCTCTCTTCCCTTCACCTGGCTTCCTCTACTGCTCTACTGGTATCACATAACGGGGCTGAAATATCCAGGTGGGCTCCTAGTTGTGTACTCATCCCAGTAGCACTGTTTTATTGATGGCATTTCCCTACTGGGAACATTCCTTACAATCAACAGAAGTATTACGCATATGCATCTGTTATCACGATATATTCAGGGGTATCAGTTACAACTGCTTGGGTATGTGACCTACTCACCAAATAAAACAATACAGATAAATTTCAAAGGCCACGAAGGTATGGCCTCTTTTATCATGGATAAGCAGGTCAACTTTGGGCAGGAGTTACAAGTCTGGCAGTACATGGTAGCTTTGTAAGAAAAAGTCCTTTACCTAATAAGAGGCTTCAGTGTGGTAAAATCACCCACAAAGGCTCCAAACTTTACTTGGTAAGAAGGCCCTGAACTTTGTCAGGGTTTATTAGTCATACCTGCTAGCAAGCATCTGATAACATCACAACTTTTGATTTGTCAACCAACAGCCATTGTTTACACATTGAAAAAGCTGGACATCACACTGTACACCTGAAGCTGATGTTGTATAATATTGTATGTCAAAACTATAATTGAATATATATATAGATATATAGATATAGATATAGATATATGGTCACGGGATGTGAAGTATAGTGTGGGAGTGGAGTCAATGGAATTGTAATAGATATGTATGATATGGGAGGAGGGAGTGGGGCCGTGGATTGGGGGAGGGCATTTGTCACTTTGAGGGGTAAAAAGTATAACTATTGCACTGCGTTGTACACCTGAAACTAATTTTAAAATAATTAATTAATTTAAAAAATGCTGGATGTCAAAAGAATTTTCTTTAACACTTCAAAGTACAAGAAAGTAATTTATCTTTTAAATTATACATTTTCACAGTGCTACATTGAATTGGCCCAGAACCCTCGCTCATTAGCTTTTTTCTCTTTACTGTAAGTTTGAATTCAGGCAGTTTTTAGAGAAACACAGACCAAGGAGTTTAATACAGGCACCTCAGGAATTACAAGAGCTGCCCAGAGACCATGTCATCTCTTCAGGGAGTTCAGGACAGGACAGAAGAGATTAGCTGTAGCAGAGGGAAAGTTTCTTTTCTTAAAGCAGTAGAGGTTATGGTAAGAGGGAGGGATTGGGGTGGGGAGAGGGTCATGGCAGGCGCAGCTCCACACCAGTAAGCACAGGTTTTGTACTTTCAGATTTAAGTGGCTATCTGCTCAGTTTCAACAAGCAAACAACAAAGGCACAATTCAGGAAGCTGTGAGCCTACCTCTATAAGCCTCCAAATATTCACTAACAAGAAGTATACACTATCAGGTCCCAGAGAGACTTCTCGTATCACTTAACTCACACAATCTATTAACAGATATGACAGTGGGAGGAGCCTTACTCCCTCCTCTTGTCTGTCACTTAGGAAAGAGCAGCCACCACCAGATGCAGGGAGTCTTATCATAGCTTTTAACCCAGCCCATGTGGCTCTGTCTGTCTTTCTTGCAAAAAGACTTTCTAACCTTACCAACTCCAGGTTGAATGCGGTATTTGTCAAGCAAGGCTGACAGAGTAACAAGGGGTGCATGATGCAAAACAGCACTATCTTCCTTTGTGTTACAATTTTGATTTTCCCTGTGTCTTCCCTTGATGATTCAGAGTGGATTTGTCTCCCTGCTTTTAATTGGGATGTTGGGGTAGTTAAGGAACTAAGATAGATTTGGGAAAATCTGCTTTTGATGTGAGGAGAGTCTCTTCATTGACTTCACAATATTGTACATGCAATTATATTACGAAACCAGTGCATTTAACTTCTAAATGCCTTCAAGAATCACTATACGAATTCAACATATCATGATAGCTCTTGATGCTTCCAGAAAAATAGACCTATTTGGCACTCTTTGATTGGTTTGGTAAGAATCTTCCTGTAAAGAACCTCCTTCTAGACCATTTACCACTAACTCCCATATTTCTGCAATGTGATTCATTGAGGTTAATAGAATGTTTTCATTGTAATTATGCCAAGACAGAATAAACACCTAGCTGGGGAAATTGTGACTTTTCTTTCATTCCAGGAGCTTTATGTTTTCTAGCTATACTCCAAAGCCCTCATTTATTTTTTCTATTTTATTGAGATATAACTGACATATAACCTTTCATTAGTTTAAGGTATACAACATGATTTGATATACATATATATTGTGAAATGTTTACCTCACTTATTTTTGTTATTTTATTTTTGTACATGTCTTTCCATAATCTTACAGCATGACAAATATGCACATTCATCCTTGTGAATGTCCAGGAGTACATGCTCAGGAATAACTGCTGGACTGTAGATATTCAGTAGACTATTTTGTATATGCCAAAACTTATTGAGGTTAAGTGCTAAGAATAATATCTTAAACAAATGCATTTATTTGGGCTGATGAAATCCCTATGAAACTCAAGATTTTTGGTTTATTTCATGTTCATATAGTTTCTTTCTCAGATAGGTGAATAAAAGTGCAGTAAGAAATTTGCAGAGCTCTACTTGCGCATGATCCAAATTACCCCTTAAGAACTGTTGCTACTTCAACTGTAAACTTCTATGTGTTCTTCTCTGTGATTTCTAAGTGATGATATATTAAGCTATATACTTAAAGGAACCCAATGATTCTAACTAGGGAAATTTAGAAATTTTTATCAAGCCCTTTAAAGTAGCTATACAAAAATTACCCATGAGTGAATGAGTCGGTTTGGTGAATCATGAACACTTCTGAAATGTGTACTTTTTAATGTAAGAATGAAACAGCCCTGTTTTTAAATTTAAACATAATTTGAGAATAGTCCTATTGAGCAATCTTTTATTTGCTCTCTTGTATGATGGCTCTTCATGTATCTAGATAATGCAAAAGCCTTTCTAAACCAATCACGTGCAACAGGTGATGGATATCTACCACAAGATAGCTCTTTAATCTTTGGACCTAGCCACCTGTTCTTTATTCTTTCCAGCTCAATATTTGTGCTTATTGTCACTTTGTTCCCCACAAGCCCACCCACTCTTGGAACATCCACCCCTCTTGCTGTCTAGAATCACCTCTCAGGGATTCCACTAACATTTTTTCCTTTTTGCCAGCTCTTGCTTGTCATGCATTCCCACCCCACTGCAAATACCAACTAATGTCTGTTTTTCCCAAACCTGCTCATGTACATCTTGGAAAGGACTCCAATCTCAGGGGTGTAAAAGAAAGAAAGTCCAAATGACCTCCCTCCCAAGGCTGACAGTTACTTGTAAATGACAGCTGGAAGCTCAGCTGGAGCAGTTGGCCAAAAGTCTCAGTTCTCCTCCATATGGGCTTATTTGGGCTTCTCTGCAGTGGCAACTGAGGTCCAAGCAGAAGGGTTCAAAGGAGAGGCTTTGAGGTAGTCTTCAATTGTAGCTAATGCCAAACCTATTCTTTTGATATAAAGATCACATGAATCATTTGGTTCAGAAGTGCATGATGCCAGGTCAGCTCAATGAGAAGAAAATATTGTTTCATAAAATTGCTAAACCTAAACACCAAAGGAAAATTTATACCTGATTTTGAAACATGTGTTTTAACAAAGCAGCCTGAGGAAAGACTACCAACAATCCTCCACCTTGTAAAGGTCGATTAGTTCTTCTGGCCTTAAGATGGGTTGGTAATCAAGGACCATGAGGAAAGGACAATCTGAGCTGGAGCACTGAAAGTCTTAAAAAGATGGGGTCAGTTTAATGCACATAGTCTTAAGGGCCAAAGGAGTGACCCATTTTTACAGGTGGAAAGCTGAGAGATAGCCTACCAGAAAGGAGAGGTGGAAAGAGGTCCATCGGTTTCCACAAATCAGGAACAGTCCTGAACGACCAGATGGTGGTGAAGGGCCTCCTGGTGGTGAGATATTTTGGCTTGCGGACACTGTAGGAAGTTTGGCCTGGGGATCTAAAAATGGAAAAGCTGGTCGTGGGGTGTAGGGAATATCCTGGGGAAACTCTATGGGAGTGGTGATTTCAGAAAAAGAAGTGCCCGAGGGGTGAGTGACAGGGCTGGGTCTGGCACCTAGTGACATCCTCAGGCACCACCCGCTCCCGATCCACCGCTCTGCTGGGCAGGGCCGCCAACTCAGGTCTTCCAGAGAGCTGTGAGATTACACATTGAAAACCCAGCAGGGCCGGGCAGGCTGTCAGTGTCCGCAGCTCGTTCAACGTGACAGCGGGTGTATCGCAGACAACGCGAATATGAGAGAAGCTGTCCTCGCCACAGTGGCTCCAGCACCTTTGGCTGTCTGGTCCGACCCTCCGCCAGCAAGCACTAGGCGCTGGAAAGGACGGTTACTTAGGCTTCTGTGTCCCGACCTTGGAGGGGAAGGTAGCGAGACAAAGGGAAACCAGTAATAAGGGTGTCATTTCAGAGATTTTCCCACCTACGTGGTAGTAGATTGCCCGCGTACGCGCGGAAAGACCTGGATGCCAACGATCGTGATGGCTCTTTAGGACCTCACATGACCCGCTGGGTTCAAGGTGCCTCATGTGACCCGAGAAAGCAAGCACCGGTAGGCCGGGCTCCAGAGAGTCACGTGAGTCGACTGCCGGTAATGCCCAAGTTCTTCCCAGCCCGCTCTGCGCCATCACCTGATGTACAAGTAAAACCACAACCTTTAAGCTTCCAGCTCTTCTGTAGCGGGATTGACCCAATCTTCACAGCAGGGAGATATTTGGGCAGTCAGGAGAAACTAATGCTCAGTCACCCACGGGATTCCATTACTGAGGGACCTGCCGGCGTCAGCGCACCCCACTCGTTAATAGGTTTACACGCCCGCGCACCGGGCTTTCCAGAGCAGTGACGTCAGGCACAGCCTCAGAGTTGGCCTGGATCCAAGGGTTCACATCGTGTAGCGGGTCTCCCTCAAGCTCCGGCCTCTAGACTCTGCTAAGCGGGAAGATCAGGTGGGCGTAAGTATCCTTGTTTGGACCCCTCACAAGGGGGCACTGAAGCAATGACTTTTAAGCTTCAGGGAGAACAAGCACCGTGTTTTGGAGGCACCTGTGTGCAGCATGTTCTGTCCTCGCAAGTGTAAACCTTCAAAAGGGGAACCTGAACAGAAATTTTCTCAGGAACGCATGGACTGAGCCCATTTGGGGCTGAAATTGAGAAAACTGAAAGTGCAGGTGCACACTGGTTCCATTCACTTTATCAAAGTCAGGTTGTTGCAGCCTCCGTTTTTGCACTTGAAACATCAGACCTTCGAGGTGTCAAATTTAGGTCTTTTTGCGCTGCCAGAGGCAGGTGGCACAATGAGCAAACATTCAGCAAACGTAAAATGATTTTTCTTAACTGCCTGAAAGTGTCTAAACTGCCAACCCCCTAGCGACTTTCTTCAATAGTATTCCCAACTAAGAAAAATTAACCCAATTAGTCAATGGATTTAGGCAGAGTCTAATTGCTGTGTCCTATTTCAGGTTATATTACACTTCAGTAAAAAGACTCGATTTCAATGCTACAAAAACTCTAATTTCAGCTTATTTGAAAACCTCTGTGGTCTCTAGTCCCAGACGTTTTCTTGGTTTCCAGGGGGCACCATGAAGATAAAGGGAACATGATATTTATTCATGGCTGTAAGGTAAAAAAAAACTGTTTCCATACTCACAAAACTTTTGAATTTGCCCTACACTTGCACACAATTGGGTGTATTCCTAACACGGTGTACAACATCAGGCTTCTAACTCTACATAGGAGACAAGGTGATATGAGTGATTACAACTGGAGCAATGAGTAATAAACATAATGATGCTGCCATGGATACATTTTCTATAATTGCTATCCCAATGACTCATCTCTCATTCTCCCTCAAAGCCATTTCACAAGATTTTTCCCTCCATCAATCCATAAGATCACTTTCTTCTCCCTGACATGCATTTTTTACTTGACTTCCAGGACACCTGTTCTGTTGGTTTTCTCCTACTTGCTGCTGCTTCTCAGTCTTTTTTGGTAATTCTAACTAATATGCACATGTTCAGGTGTTCTGTTGATGGACTGCTGATACTGGGAGGAGTAATAAAATTAAGACACAATTCATAAACTTTTTTATTCCATAATTATTTTTCTTGCCCCCACTTAAGCAAAATTACTAATTATGTTGTTATAACTAAGATTTTAATATTTAGGTTCTATTGAGTAATCTAAATCAGAAGTCAGCAAACTACATCCATGGGCCAAATCTGGTCTACCGACTGTTTTTCTAAATAAAATTTCATTGCAGTACAGCCACGCCCATACATTTGTGTGTTGTTTGTGGCTCTTTTTGAGCTACAATGGCAGAGTTAAGTAGTTGTGCTAGAGATTGGTCCACAAAGCTTAAAATATTTACTTTCTAGCCCTTAACAGAAAAAGCTTGCCAATCTCTGACCTAAATGACTAAAAATATAAAATGTAACTGCATTTCAACTGTATAGATTTTAATATATTAATATCTTCCTCAACAAATGCAAATTAAATTACTGCATAAAAATTAAAAATTAAAATTATTTTCAAACATTTTTGAAGTTATTTTTCTTCTAAGGTTTTCAGAATTATCTTCCTAAAACCAGAAGGCAAAATATGTTACAATTATAAAGGATACAAAGATTTTAAGTCAAAATTATTTAAAGTTGAACAATCTTAATTTTTGGAAAATGTAACTAAGTCTTACTAAATATTGTTATAAAAATAAAACAATGTCAGGGCCGGCCGAGTGGCTCAGTTGGTTAAGAGCTCGCTCAAGAGTTTGAGCTCTGAGCAACAGTGGTTCAATTCCCAGCCCGAGCTCAGCAGCAGCTGAGCTGCCAACAGGTGGCAGGATGGCTCAGCTTAAAATAAATAAATAAATAAAACAATGTCAACAGTCAGCATCATATTTCATGTATATTATTAGGTCTTGATACACATATATAGGACGTTAAAGATAATATGAATTGTTTAATGTTCCTGTTTCTTGGCCACAGCTGTTGCAAATACTATGCTAAGCTAATTCACGAGTAATTCTGGAACCAATTATTGAAATACTAAGAGAAGAAACTAATGCTCCACACTATTGGACAATGACAATGGTTATGTATGAATCCCTTGCATTCCATGCTATCTAAAAGGATTTGGCAAAATAATTTATGTTCTACTTTGGTGCTTCCTCGACTTAAAGCCTCTCCAGTCTCTGAAGCAGCATCCATCTCTGAAGTTGGCCATGCGCAACTGAGGAGCCTTCATAGCATTTGGATGTAGTCACATTTTCTTTTGAGGACAAGGGATGTGCTGAGGTGTTTATTCCCCTGGGGCCTGAAGGGTAGAACAATATACCACCCCAAAATAGGTCACTTTGGCATCAGGATTATTTTGAGCTGAAGTCAATGGAGAAGCAGCAGATATAAAGGAAGCTTTCTGCCTTACCCCTATTTACCTAAAAGCAGGACATAAATTCATAAACATGTTCCCTCTCCTCTCTCCACCAAGAAGGACAGAAGTTAATTACCAGAGACAGCTCTGGACTCATCAGCCCCAAGATGGCACCAGAAAAATCTCCATCATCAATTTCACTAACTTGCCCTTATCTTCCATTAGTTCCCCCATGTTTGCCTTCCCACAATTTGCTGCCCTGGAAACTCAAAGTTCTCTCCTTTGCCTTGTCACTTCTATAAAAATTTACTGGTCTTTTGTTAACATGCTATATAAGCCAAGTTCTAACCACCCTTTGAGTTACTCATCTCTGAGTGTTCCCACGTGGATGCACAACACACATGTTAATAAACTTCTATTTGTTTCTCTCTTGTTAGTCTGTCTTTTGTCAGTACAGGGCCTGGGCCTGGGAACCTAAGATGGATGGACGGAAAAGAACAATTTTCCCTCCCCTACAGGGACTTAGCAATTTAGTTTGTTTGTGATACATAGAGGCCACTACAGTGCAGAGCCCTTTTGCCCAGATTTAAGAGTAAATACTGCCTTGTGGCATGCCTATGATAAATCCCAAGTACCAGCCACATCCTTCCAATGGACCACGTAGTACAAATGAAGCCATGGTAAAAATATGACCACTGGAAAAATGAATGCCCAAATAAACCTCAGCAACTCTCTTATGTTGCTGTGAATTTAAAACCACCTTGTACTTGTGACAACATGGATGGACCTAGAGGGTACTATGCTCAATGAAATAAAAAAACAGAAACCATATGATCTCACATATATATGGAATCTAAAGAACAAACAAACAAACAAAATGGAAACACACTCATAGATAACAGAGAACAAACTGATGATTGCTATATGGGAGAGAGGTTGAGGGGTGCTGGATAAAAAAGGCAAAGGGATTAATAAGCACAAATTGGTTGTTACACAGTAGTTATGGGGATAAAGCATAGGGAATATAGTCAATAATATTGTAATAACTATGTGTAGTCCGAGGTAGGTACTACACTAATCGAGGTGATCACTTTATAAATTATATAAATGTCTAACCACTATGCTATACACCTGAAACTAATATAAAGTAACACTGAATGTCAATTGTAATTGAAAAATTAAAAATTAAAAAAAAATAAGTGAAGGAAAAAATATCTGTTCACTGTAAATGTAATTTAATATGGCATCAGTGTTCAAATGCATTTTTTCCAGCCACTGTTATTTAATCTTCATTTTATTAAAATGTTACTTTAAAAAAATAAAAGCACCCTGAATTGACTCACAAGTCGCCAGGTTTCCTTCCTCTGGGATTGCCAGGAACTATCTGATGGCCAGAATCGCCTCCAAGTCCCCTTTACATATGACTAATTACTTGATGCATTATCACCTAAAGCCTGTATGTATCGTTTAGGAGGGCAAGCCATAGGAAGGAAGCATTTGGAGTACCCACCTACTTGCCAAAAGATCTGTGCTCCAGTAAAGCCATCTCTTCATGTGAAATTGACCTAAGACTGCTCCCCAGATGTGTTTTAATGAATTTAACTCCTTTACTGCCCCAAATGTACTTTTCAGTAATTGGAAATATATAAAAATAGGATAATTTCACACTATTCAAAAAAAGCCTAAATTAAAGGCCAGGGAGTATGGAATTTGTTTGCATTTGAAATAAAGAATCTTAGTCCAGCAGGAGGTATTGAATAAATACTAAAATTTAAATATGTGTAACTGAAAGCAGCTCTGTTTTAATATGCAGTCTCTGTTTTACAGATAAAATAACTTCTCCCCTAAAAAGAGCTTGGAATGCTACAAATGTATTATAGTTTGTTAAGTTAAAAATAAATGTGTGTATTTAAGGTATCAAGAACAACTGCCCATTTGCCAATCACTTAACAGATACATTTTCAAAAGTGAAACCATGAAACTTCAATTCATAAAAATGTATGAAATGTGAAGAATCTGTTTCTGAATATTTTGCCTGAATGTACTGGTGGAGTATTAGCCAGGAAGATAATTTGACCATGTGAATGACTGTGTCTGATGCTGAATACCCTATGAATTAAATTATTTTAAAATCAAGTTTATAAAAGCACATCTTAGAATCAAAAAGAGAAATCTAACTCTGGGTTGATTACAAGAAGCCATAGGCAAGGAATGGGTAAGAAGCTTGGCCCTGAAGCCAGACTCTTAAAGAAGGAAAATTGGATTTAAAGATCTTACTGGCTTTGAAGGTGGTAGAGCACTAGACAGAAGCCTGATTTCTTGAGTGAATGCATGGAGCAGGGCCACCACCAATCCATTTTAGACTGTGAAATGAACAATAAATAGTAAACCTTTGTGTTGAGCTCCCTAAAATTTGAGGTTATTTGCAACAGTAGTTTGCCTAAATATCACACAATTATTATAAACCTTACAAAATTGTTATCAGAATTAAAGAAAAATAACCTTGTCTAAGAACAGCAGCTCAGATTCTAAAAAGATGGGTGGCAAATCAATGAGTCCTCTTTTCTTTCATAAATGAATCATTAATGAATCTTACTGCTTCTCTAAAATATTTATTCCAAACTAGAGAATTTTGTGTTAAATACTTGTCAAATTTCAAATTTCAAAAGGTGATTAAATACAACGAACCTAGGAAATTTCATACTTCGCTTTACTTTAAAAAACTAATTGTGTGTGTTTTTTCTCTATTGTGATGAATACTTTGTACACAAGGCATAATTGAGATTTGGTGGGCAAAGCGTATTTGAGTGATTCCATGCAAGAATCTGGATTCCTGAAATAATATGGAATAACTAAAGGTTTAAGTAAATGTAATGTAAAACACGGGAATTCAGTTGAAATGTATTACAATTGAAGCATAACTTAAAAAATCTCATATATTTTATTAATTAATTCTAGCAAAACTCAAGAATACAACCACCCTAGTGTTTTTACTTTAGAATGTTGAATATTTTGGTTCAGGTCTCAAGAGTACAATTTGTTTTAAGGAAATGGTCCAGCAGACTAATGTGGGAGTTTGGAGGTTCCTTTTAATGCAGTGGTTTCCAAACAAAATTGGTTAGGCTTTCTAATAGTTTATGAAAGCAGTAAAGGGGGTTTGTAAGCCTTCCCCTGAAATTCAAAGACCAGTAGTATACATGGACTTGAAGTATGACAAATATGGGTTCTTTAGCCAACTTGCTCTTTGACATAAAGGCCAATTGCTTCACCTCAATTTATCATCTGTAAATTGGTGTTAGGAATACTTAACTCAAATTTTGTCAGTTATACCTCAATAAACCTGAAGTGGGTGGAACAGTACTTAACTCAAAAGATTGTTATAAGGTTTAAATGGGATAATGTTTGTAGAGTCTAGCATACTGAAGATGCACAATAAATGGTTCACTCCTTGCCCTCTCTCTAATAAAAACTATAGATAATGTTTACTAAAAATAAGGCTGGAGAAGGTATCCTGAGTATTTTTTTTAATTGCTATTACATCAGTTCAGTATGGGATCATTTCTTTTAGAAATATTAATCTGCTGATCCTAAGGCCTGTTTTGTAAGTAATATATGTTTATGATTAAAATAAAATACGTAATTCTTTTCTAAAATTGTTTCTTTTGGTAACCAAATTGTCTTAAAATCTGGTGCTAACAATAAAACAGCAACCAAAACGGTCCTTGAGATAGAGAACCACAGGATTGGCATGTCAGGACATAGTCTCAGAAATGAACACTAGGTGGCAGATTTTTTATAATATTGGTTCAATGACCCTTTTTTTTTCCACCCTCTTCCTGACAAAAATCCAAGTCAAGACTTTTCCAAAGTGGAATCTTTCATATCTAGGGGATCCCACTTCCCAAGGGACTCTCCCACCTGCCTCCATCAGGACAGCAGTTACTGACCTAGAAAATGAAGCATCTGTAGAGGCTTCCGGAGAGAGATTAAATAAAAAATATATACAATAACAACAAACATGCAAGCTTCTCCCTCCAGTATATTTTACTTTCCTTTTAAAAGAATAAACACAAAATGATTTCATCTTTGTGGTGATGGAGAGGGTGGAGCAGGGGGAGAAGGGAATCTTCCTGAATCAATTCTAAAGACATCTTTATGTTGTTCATAATGACAGCATGTTTTTTCAGTTTTTTCTTCTTCTTTTTAAAAATCTCTCTAATCTCTGCCTATTTTTCTTTCATTCATGCTTTCAACAAGTATTTATCAAGTGTACAACTTGTTACATGTATCAGTCTGTCACTGAGGGTAGATCAGAAAATACATTTGAATAAGGTCAACCCTCTAACCTTCAGACCACCGCAGTCTCATAGGGGAAATAAGACAGCGACATAAATGTCAGAGTAAGGTACAATTTCTGGCATGCACATTTTTGGTAGCACAGTACAAATGAAGTCCTATCAAATGGCATTTTATCATCTTATATCAGGGTAAGCAAGAAGAAAGAGGCAAACTATTGGGTTGTCGGAAAAGTCATGATGCATTTTTGCAACAAATCCCATAGGAAAAATACGCCATGACTTTTCCGACAACCCAATATTATATTTGAGTGCTTACTACATGACAGGCGACATGATGGATGCTTTACAAAGCCTATACCATATTAGGTAGTTAATAATTTTTACTCATTTTTTGAGAGGTATCTGTATTTTAGGAAGAAAAACAGCAGCAAGCAGAACGTGTATATTATGTTACTGTTTGTGTAAAAAAATAAAGTAGGAAAACAAGTATATTTGTATTTCCTTGGTTATGTATAAATTCCCAACCAGTTGTCTTTAGGATGGGCTGTGTTGGGAGCTAAGCAAAAAGACTGCAATGATATGGAACAGATTTTTCACTGTATACTTTTTTACATTTCAACCTTTTAATCATATGAAACCTTTTACCAAACTTCAGTTTAAAATAGATTAGATTTTTAAAAATCACTAAATCTCTTACCCTTAATAACAGAAGTTTTGAGAGCAATTCCTTAGAATTGTTTGCTTAACTATGAAGGAAAAGCAGGAGGTCCACTTATAACAACTCCTTTTAATGTGATAAAGTGCGCTGAATGCTTTATTCTACTCTTCAGGGTGAAAAAACATTGTTTTGAAGTGCAAACTGACAAACAGCATTTCTGCAGGGCTACCAACATGTGCACTGGTCAGATAAATCATGTACTTGATCTTAAAACCTCACATAGAGCCATTCATTCATTCAATAAAAACATATTCCACAGTGTGTTAAACTGGTTCACAAAATGTTTTCAACAAACCAAACTTAGGTAAAAGACAAACAGGCAGCTAAATAATTATTTTCAAAAATTTTCTTAAAAGTGTTACTTACTTATGACATTTGAAATGATCAAACAGCCTCATCTGTATTTGCTAAAACAGGAATTCGCTGTTGCATGTACGGAGCAGAGACAACCTCACTTTGAAATGATCTTGGTGCTAATAAAAATATTGTTATTGTAAGGATCAGGTATGAATTATTTGGTTGGGAATGACAAGGTAGTACGTGGAGAAAAATATGTTATAATAAAACAGCAAACCTAATAACCAGAGAAAAATATTTTTGAGGTTTCTGAAGCATGTGTTTCAACAAGAGTAGCCAGGGGAAATTATGCCAAATATAATGAGAGGAGCGGACGGGGGATGCCAGATACAGTAGTAAGCATCTGGTAGCAGTGGATTAGTCCTACTACCATGGGATGGGGATGGAAATCAGGGACAAGGAGGAAAGTATTTCTTGAATTAGGTAGCTAAAAACCTTTAAAAAGCGGGGGCAACTTATTATTTTATATACCCATATGGACCATGGGGCAGGTCAGTACCAGTATAAGGTAAGCTTTAAGCCAGGGGTGCAGTGAGGGTGGATGTACAGGCTACCAGGCAGAAATCCAGAAAGAAGTGGTTTAAGGCCTGAAAAGCTTTAGCAGAGGATAGGGAGGCTGTAGTTGGCCTGAGGATGAGGATGCGCTTGTGGGACCCCTTAGCATCTAGGAAGCAGGCTCACTCCCAAGAGGACCCAAGGTAGAGAGAAGGTGACCGCGATAGGCTGCAACACGAGTCACTACCACACGCGCTCCCTACTCCACCTCTGGGATCTCTCAACAACATTGGTCACAGCCCTGCCTGTGGCACCCACACTTCCGCCCACCCTCTGGGTGGCGACCACTATAGTCTCAACAGATGCGAGCGAAAACTTCTTGTCCCGACTACCTTGACGGCCAATTATGGGATTACCTTCTCCCCCAGAACCCAAGAGAAGCGGACAACAGGGCACACGTCTCTGTACCGCGGAGGAAGAAACGGAAGTGGGGTTTGGTAGACTGAATGCAGAAGGCAGTCGTGTGCTGTGCGTACGCCAAGGGACAGGGACCCAGGCGGGTGAGGTGACAGAGCGGCGATAAAGGTAGACACGCCTGAGTATGGTACTCTTAAGAGCAATGGCGCGCGACATGGAAGTCATGTGACAACTGGGCCAGAAGCCTGTCATGTGACACATGGGGGCCGGTGGGAGCCTGTAGTAGCACTTAGCGAGTCACGTGAGCCTCTGATAGGCTTCAAGCCCGGGTCAGGTTTCAATACCTTAATGGCGTACCTAGACTGGCGCCATTTCCTCCAATCTTCTTGCTCCACGGAGACGGGAACGCCCTCCTTCTTCACAAAGGGGAAAGATGTTTGAGCAGGAAGGAACAGGGCACCTCCCCACCGATGCACTAAGATTTGAGAGTATCCACGTGTGTCCCACAATGCAACAGGCACTGTGGCGGGCTTTTGGCGCACTGCTGCGTGGTGACGTCCAAACATGGCTTCTGGGGGAAGGGGCCGTTGGGGGCTCAGCTGCGCCTAGAGCGTTGACGCCATCTTACATAGCTCGTAGCGATCGTATCTTGTACTTGTTTTTCCTCAGTTCTGTGGCCTGTGGCCATTGCAGCCTGCCTTCCGGAATGGCGAAGTCTGGGGAGGGGGGT
>NW_017731779.1:579220-643418 GCF_001890085.2 Hipposideros armiger
CAGGGGGGAGGGGGCGGGGCGGTACCTCTTTGTCCCTGCGCCGGAAAACCAAAATAGTTTTAAAACAAAAGAGTAGCCCGTCGTCTTTTACAATGAAGACTCCAGGCGTCCCTGGCTTTTTTCTTGGCAAGTCAAACCAAACATATTACGAGGAAAACTTAATTCCCATCTTAAATACTTCCAGAAAAATGGGGAAGAGGAGGCAAAAACAAGAACAATTTAACTTTTTAGGAGGCTTAGTATAACTGTGATAGGAAAACCTGACAAAGACAGGAAATTGAAGGAAAATTATATGCCGATTTTTCTCATGAGTATAGGTGCAAAAACTGTAAGCAAAATATTAACCAAATCCTGTATTATATAAAAAGAGTAATACATGTTGAGTAAGTTAGGTTGTTTTAATAACAGAGTTAAAGGTAATTAATGGAGAAAATAAGTTCATCTCAAATGTATAAGAAATGATTCAACTTATGCATCGTAAGTGCCCCTTACATTTAGGTATGCAGTTGTTTACCCCTGCATTATCTTGTATTGGTAAAAATCTGATAAAAAGAAAATATTGAATCTGGTTAAATGAAATATGATTATCCATAAAATGGAACTCAATGCAACCATTAAAAGAAAATAGAATAACAATTCTGTCATGTAAAACTGTTAACCGATATATGTATATTTTAGTTTAAAAAAGACAAACTGCATGTTTAGCATGTTGCTACTGTAAAAATTACACACACACACATAAATATACATTTAAAACTATATATATATAAAAAGGTTAAGTGATTGGATTTTAGAGATTATTCTTACTTTTTAATTTTGTTTCCCCTTTCTAAAAAATCTTTTAAACATTGAACACAAGCTTATTTTTTAATTAGGAGTCATTAAAAATAACATCTCCATGATTTCTAGAACAATACAGCCTATTATTTAGGTTTAATTCTCGTAAAGATAAGGATGTGTGGTGATTTGGGGAAGGTTAGTATTTTATTATTTATTGATCATTTCCCCTTTAAATCACTATTGCCTAGTTCAAAGTTGAATCAAGTGATTTGAACTTAGCACCTATTATTTCTAACTTAGATATTTGAAAGTCTTGGTTCAGGTCTCACTGGTATAATTTATTTCAAGAACATTAATATGTAGAGGGTTTTGTGTTTCTTTAGTGCAGTGGTCCTCAAGCAAGGATGCTGTAGAAATAAATCTATGAGGATATTAACCAGAATTTGTGGGCTGTTTCTGGGATTTCCAAAAGTTTAACAGGCACCGGGGCATAGATGACATTGATAGACATGGGTGCGAACGTGATTCTTTTCTCAACTAGCTTCAAAAAAGAATGCAAGTTAAATTGTCTAGGCCTCTATTTTCTTATCTTTAAAATAGGGATAGGAGTATTAACTCTCCAGTTCTTCACTTACTACCTCATTACTGCCAAAAGTTCTGTTGTACTTTTGGTTATCAAAATTTCCCCAAACCTTGGATCCAATAACAAAAGAATGTTACAATGGTCCTTGCTGAACGGATGTGATTCATATTAGAACGCTTCTAGTTTTATGAAGTGAACACTAGATGGCATTATTCATGTGGGATTTCCTGTATCAGCACAATTGGAATTCCCCCTCCACTTCTAGCCAACCTCCCCCAAAGCAGAACAAAAGCCCAAAGATCTTCCTGCTTGTCTCAGTTCAAACAGCAATTGAAGGACAGTATTCGACAGTATTTCCCAGGGACTAAACTAAAAGAGTACACTTGGGAAGGGAGGAATAACAGTAAAAGCTTACATAGTATTTATTTTTGACAGGCACTGTTCTAATCACGTTATATATGGTAAAACAAAGAGTAAATAAATTAACAAACAAAATCCTAGCCCACAAACCCTCTCGATATATATATTAAGCTCATTAGAAAAAAATGAACACGAAGTGATTTTATCTTTATTGTAATGGATGGGCAGGTAGATCATTTTTCAATCTCTTCCTTTTTTCCCTTCCTTTCCTCCTTTATTATTTTCTTTTATGTTTTCAACAAAACAAATATTTCTTAAGTATACACTATGTTCAAGGTACAAAGTGTGTCAGTTTGGGGCCATGATGGTAAAATAATTCACATAAGGTTAAGCTTCTAACCCTGAAGAGGAAAGAGAACGTGCATGTTAATTATAGAGGACAAGGTGAGATATATGATGTGCACATTTTGTCCTCACAAAAAAGTTTTATTGGATGGCAAAGGAGGTATGAATCATTTTATATTGGGGTGAGCAGAGTAAGAGAGAAAGGCAATTAACATTTATTAAAAGCTTACTATATGCTAGGACCCTGCTAAGCACATTACATACAGCATTTCATTTATGAAAGTGTGTTTTTATTTATTTTTAATGTATGTTAAGTGGTTGTTAATAGTCCTATTTTCAGGTGAGGAAATTCAGTTGTAAGGAGAGTAAGTAATCTACCCACAGGTACACAGATAGGAAGAAGTAGAATAAGGCATTGTGAATGGCTAACAATTGCTACTCTTTGTTTCCACTTAAAAGCATACAGATATATTATCAGGATATCAAGTAATAAATGTATGTTACAGGACCACAGAATTTTGATAGGCCAGATGGAGGTAGAAGAACGTATGGGTACAGCATGAACAAAGACACAGAAGTCATAGGAATGTGTGTAAGTGTGACAGAAATGTGTGTGAACAGTTCCTTTTTTAAAGGGGAAAAGAAGAGTTTAAAAATCTGCCAAGAGATGGGAGACACCAGTGAGATAGATCACTGAGGCGGGTTCTCCATTTGACCCAGCACCCACTATCAGTTTAGTCCCTGTTTGTGTTTTCCTTGTTGCCTTCGAGTTCTGATCTTATCCACAGAGCTCAGAGAGGTAAGGGACATCAAGTTCTGGTCCCCCATACCTGAATAATTTTGACTTTTTCACTTCAACACACACTTTTGACTCTAAAGCTAATGACATGCCAAACAGTGACTGTAAGATGATGTGCAGATGCCAATTATATCAGGTCCCTGCCTCAGGTCTCTCCCTCCAAATCCCTGTTGAATTGGCTGTTCCTAAGGGATAGCAGGGGATGTGTAGGCCACTACCCTTATATTTGTTGCACATACTGAGTGGTTAAAGCATGGACTTTAGAGTCAGACAGACCCATATTTGAGGAAATGGAGTAGAAGAAAAGTGATAACCCCAGCAGTAAGAGTCCCGATTCTGAAGAAGCAAGTGCTCAAGTTAACAGAGACATTGCTGACACTTCCTCAGTCTCTATCTGCTTATCTCAATAAAAATGTGGGCTCAGCCTCAGGCTGCTGAAGCCCCTAAAAGTATGTGGTGTCTGCTTATGTGTCTGGGATGTCTTCAGTCTCTGATGACTGACTCCTTCTGACCTTAAGCTTCTCTGACCCTCAAACAGTCTGCTTTCATGCTGGGTTGATTAACATAGAGGAGACAGAGGAGAGTTGATGGTTAAAAGGAAGACTGCATGCCCTGAATAAGTGAGCCATGAAGTAATTGGCAGTGAAAATATTATAGGGGCAGGACCCCACAGGGGAGTGAATGAAATCAGGCTGCACTGAAGTAGAAATTGTAATTAAAAAGGAAGATATGATCTGCAGTGTGCAGGCTCCTGGTCATCTTTCTCCTCAGGCCAGGGGGTAACACACAGGGTGTTTCTGCAGAGGAAAGACCATGGGGGAGCTACCTTTGGTGATTGAGTCAGGTTTAAGACCTACTTATTACTCCACATTGCTGAGAGGGAGAGAACCAGGCCAGGTCCAGTTCTCCTCCAACCCTGTGTCTGCCCATGGGATCCATTGCTTAGAGCTGGAGGAGAATCCTTATCCTGGGGTGAGATCAGGGAGACCAGGGAGCTCCAAGGATTTCCAACTGGATGTCAAGAAGCCAGAATGCCACAGTGGAATGGCCCACTCTGATTCCACGCGGGGAGCTATGGTATAATAAGAAATACATTTGGTTTTTGTCCCCAGTTCCTGGCACAAAGCTCCTGAAACCTTTGTAAGTTCCTGAGTAATAGGAACATCTTTTTTTTCTTTTTTTTTTTTTATTCATAAGAAGCCACTTTTGAGCACACTTGAGTTTATGCTGATGAAGCGACTTAGGGTGGGGCCCCTAGATATCCTCAGGATGGGGCTGGTCACCAAAGAGACCTAGAGATTAGAGGATTGGACCTTTCAGCCACACCCATGGACTCCAGGAAGGGGAAAGGGGGTTGGGGGCTGCAGAGTAAGCTCTATGAAAACTCTTAAACAAGATTTGATTAGCTTCTGGGTTGGTGAATGCAGCCATGAGTAGCAAGGGGGGTATACCTCAATTTCATGAGGAGCGGGAGCGCCTGCATTCAGGACTCTTCTGCACCTTGCCCTATACACCTTTTCTTTTGGGTGTTCATATATAGCTTTTGTCATAACCTTCATAATAAACTGGTAAACATAAAGGAGTTCTGTGAGCCACTCTAGAAAATATTGCAAACCTGAGGAGGGGGTTCTGGGAACTTCCAATTTATAGCTGATCAGTCAGAAGCACGGGTAACAACCTGAACTTGCAATTGGCATCTGAAGTGGGAAGGGGGAAGGGCAGTCATGGGACTCAGCCTTTAACATGTGGGATCTGATGCTATCTCCAGGTAGATAGTGTCAGAGTTGAGTTAAGTTGTAGGACACCCAGTTGGTGTCCCCTGAGAATTGGAGAGTTGGAAATTTTCTCTACCCTCAAGGTTCTTATGGCTGGTCTAATTAAATCCATATAAGGCAAATTAAGAAGAGAAAATAACCAAATTTAATTACATATGTATGCATGGGAACCCTTCATACAGGAGAGGTTCTGGAACAGAAAGTTAAAATGAGATATATATGGCATTTTGAGCTAAGGATGAGGTACGGTGTTTTGGGGCTTCAAAGGATCATTGCAGGATGATAAGAGGAGCAGATGTTCAGAACTTTGTAGTTTGCCCTGCCCTATAGATAGGTCAAAAAAGTTTATCTAGGTAGTTAAATGGGGGTGGGCAGAAGTTTCTCTTGAACCTTCAGGGTATTGGTTGCCTTTAGCTCCAAATAATCCACATACCACAGAGGCACATCTTGGGGTGACTTTTTTCTAAACCCCTACAATTGCTTAGTCGTGTTGGAAAACACTCTACGAGTCAGTACCCAAGGCTGAACTGGACACATAGTTTTTGCACTGAGTGACCTGGTTCTTGCCCCAAATCCCTATCACTTCCTTCCTTGCTGCAAGACTTGACCTACCCCAGACTCAGAGTAATCCACTAATCTGGTCTCTAAGCAGGGGAAATACTTAGGCACTTAGTTTTCCTGCTTAGCCCAGGGTGGGGGTGGGTGGTGATCCACCAGGACCCTGTCCCCTGGTTCTAATAACTGAGATTTTACCTGGATTTTTAGGAATGGGCATTCTGTATCATTCAATGACTCTGCCACTCAAATTATTTTAAGTTCCAAGTGGATGTTCTATTACCCCAGAGTCTCTAGGTCCTTACAGTATTGGAGTTCATCCTCAAATTCAAGTGACTGGACATTTCTTTGGAGTTATTGCTTGCTAGAACCTCTGCCTACTATAGCTAAAAAATAAAAAATAAATAAATAAATAAATAAATAGAAGGTTGCCTGAGACCAACAAGATCTACCCACCCACAGTGGCTGTTGCTAACAGCTGAACATCCCAGATTCCAACCTCCTGAAGGATCCCCACTCCCAGCCACCCTATGCCACCCTCCTGAACTGTGAACTGGCCCCATGACCCTTTCCATTTTGTAGGCTCTCCAGTCCCAACTCAGGAGGACCAACAACAACAACTAGTGCCAGCCTGATAAAGTTAGGAGTTTTTATCTTGTATGTGTTTTCATTTCCACTCTACTCAGCCTTTTTCCTCTTTGTTGTTTTGTGTGTGTGTGTGTGTGTGAGGACTGTGTTTGTCTGAGCTCCAACTTCCCCAGACATGTGGATGAGCTATTCATTTTCTGATGCAGTGTCTCTATATTTCATTCACTTTTTCCCCAAACTGGGTAGAAGTTCTATGTGCTATTCCAGAGGTCATTTTTGTAGAGATAATGGGATTTGGGGGGGGGGGCGGGGAACACTCATGATCTATTTGCTCTTTTCACAAGCTAGAGCGAACTTTGGAATTGACTCTGATACCTGTTGGTGTAAAACTCTGACCAGGGAGTGCTGGATTACACCACTGTGGCCAGCACCATCCAGGAAACCCTACATGGAAACACCTCAGAAGAGGTGACCCACGTGAATGTATCACCTAATGCCACAAGGGTCAGGTTCTGCCCACTTTGAAAATGATCTGTTGCTGTTCCCTCAAGCCACCATGGGATTTTCCTCCATTCTTTCATCACTAGATTACTAGAACCTGCTGCATCCCTCACCTTATCACTCTTTCAATTCCAGCCCTTCATCACAGGCTCTAGACCTGGGGGAATTGCTCTTTCAGAGGTCACGGGGCTTTCCTCATTGCAAACTCTAATGACTTTTTTCATGTTTCCCTTTCCCCTGACCTCCCTGGGGAATCTGGGTACACTTCCACACCTGTGCTCCTCTCTCAGAGTCTCCAGGATTCTAGGCCATTCTGTGTCTCCTCCCTCTTTCTCCAGACTTTGTTTCCTCCAGAGGCTTTCTCTCCTCAAATAAGGGTGACCCTCAAAGTTTGGTCCAATCTGGTCAAATCCCTTCCCAGAGAGCTTGCTTGGGCATGATACACTAACTCTCTTTCTCCATTCCTCTGGAAGTAAATGGTTCTCAGGCCCAGATCCCTAGACCTGACTTCTGAACTCAAGCCTCCATTATCACTGGCATGCTCTGTCCTTCCCATGAGTACTCCTCCCCATCACCACAAACTCACTTTTTTGGAGGTAGATTTAACTTCTTATACTCTGAACTTGCTCTCCTCCTGGACAGTATTATTTTCATTTTGTCTCCCAATATCTTCCCACTTTTCTAGACTTAAAACTCAGGAATGACTTTATTATCCCCTTTATCTTGTCCCTTACCTATAAATAGCAAAGGTCTTCATTATATCTTACTAATATCAAGTGCTATTTCTGTATAAAATATATTTAAAAAAATATATTTTCAGGAGTGTATTTTTCCCCATGATCCCCTTCCACTAATATTAGGCTTAATTATATACATTTAATTTATTACTGGGTCACTGTCTCCATTTTAAATGATTGGATTACTAGCACTGAAATAAAGTGATATGTACTTCTTATTCTGACTGTAAGGGGGTGCCAACCCTCTTATCCTTGGTTTGTTTACAAATACTCATACAGAGAAAAGTAGGGACTTCCCAGCATGCACAAGTGTCTATGAGACTGGCTCTGACCAATGAGATTCAAGAGGAAGTCTGCTGATTCATCCATTAGGTGAGGCTTTCCTTATATGATGACTTGATTTCTTAATCTAATTCCTATTTTTTTCAGTTGAGATATAATTGACATATAACATTGTATTAGTTTTAGGTTTATGACTTGATATATGTATATACAGTAAGTCCCCGACTTATGATCAAATCCCGTTCTGGGAGAACGTTCGTAAGTCGGATTTGTTTGTAAGTCTGACAAAGTGAGCCTTTGTACTTCCTAGCAGTCCCCTCCACATCACCACTTCTTTTCCTCTTGCTTCCGGACATTCCGGTCTCTGATTGAGCACTGTACTACTACTATACACTATCACACTGTACAGTAAGCACACAGCAGCACAACTGTGACAATGTCCAGCAGACACGTGAGCTACTTCCGTGATTTGTTCATGTCTACAAATGTTCATAATGTGAGGTTTGTTCGTATCTGTGAAAGTTCGCAACTCGAATGTTCATAAGTCGGGGACTTACTGTACTGTGAAACGATCACCACAATAAGTGTAGTTAACATTCATCATGAGACATAAATACAATAATTTTATTGTGATGAGAACTTTTAAGATCTACTCTTAGCAATGTTCAAATGTACAATACAGTATTATTAACTATAGTCACCATGTTGTACATAACATTCCCAGAACTTATCTTATAACTAGAAGTTTGTATCTTTTGACCACCTTCACCCATTTCACTTACCCCCCCACCACCCTGCATGTTGGCAACCACCAATCTGTCCTCTGTATCTATGAATTCATTTTTAAAAGAGATTTTACATATAAGTGAGATCATACAGTATTTGTCTTTATTTTACCAATTTCACTCAGTATAATGCCTTCCAGTCCATCCATGTTGTCATAAATGGCAGGATTTTATATTTTTTATGGCTGAATAATATTTCATTTATATATACACCACATTTCCTTTATCCATTCATATATTGATGGACACTTAGGTCATCACCTGTATTTTCTTATTAACGATACAGAATAATTTCCCCCAGGGAGGTCTGCACTTAAACAATGTTCTCCGGGTGGTTTACATTTTGGTCTCTCTTGAGGCCAGAGAGATGACTTTACTACCTGCATAGCTCCATGCATTTTGTAGGGAGGAAGTGGCCACACAGAGTCCCAAGGGAACAGAAGGCAGATTGGTGGTTTCCAAGGTCTGGGGGGAGGTGGGATGGAGAAGTAACCACTTAATGGGTATGGATTTTCCTTTTGGAGTAATGAAACTGTTTTGGAACTAGATGGTAGTGGGATTTGTATACATTATGAATGTACTAAGTGCCACCAAAATGTTTACTTTAAAATAATTTTATATCATATGAACTTCACCTCAATTAAAAACAGGGTCCCACTAGCAGAAAAATCATCCTGTCTTACTCATTCTTCCCAGTAAGAGGAGGGATGGAGAACAGTGTGGTAACAGCAGCATGTAGGTACATGAGTCACAAACTGATGGGACCAAGAGTTCTCCACCTTTTTTCCTTCTCTTCTCCCATGTTTTACTTAGGGGTATTGACTGTGAAATGGACTAGTCCCACATCAGACCCAAGAGAAAATGAAAGAAGTCTGTAGTAACTTAGGAAAAATATGTCATAAAGAATATTTCCATTATTATGAAGGCAGACATAAAATACATGTGAATAAAGGGTTACTTACTTGATACAAACATAAAAGTTCATTGTTATATAGCTGTTTTTTATTATTAAAAATAGAGTTCCAAAACAATGTTCTGGCTTTTGTAATTCTGAGAAAAAGGAATTCAACAATTCACCCAGAAAAATCACTGCTGCGATTGCTTTCTTTTTATTCATACCACTCTCTGAAGCCTCAACTTCAATCGTTTTAAAGACTCAACTGTTCCCTAGTCCCCCAGATCATATCCTTTCACCAAGAGACTATTTGCAAAATGTCCCTTCATGCTGAAAGGAAGGTCCTGACTGAACTAAAACTTTTGGGCCTCTTCTCACCATATCTGGGACCAGCCACCCTGTACCTGCAGGTTCAGCCGGGGTTCTCAAGCCCTGGGACAATTCCAAATTTTGGGCAAGCAGGACCTCCCTGATATGGGTGGCACCTCACTCAAGCTAATAATTTGGAGTTCCTTTAGATATTTTTTCAACATTTATTTAGTGGGAGCTGCACTGGTGCTTTTAGGCAGTGTTTGTTGTTGGTATTCTTTTAATTTTCCCTTGAGGGGGTGAAATCAGTTGGGCTTTGGCAGGTGTGTAAGTGACACAGGTCAGGAAATTACAGGAACTAGCCACCAATCATCATCACTATTGATGATGTCGAGTGACTAACAGTGGAATGAATGAATGCCTGTGGTCATTCCAGCACTTCCCATCTGTCTCATCCCACGCACCTGCCCATTCTGCCAGAGGAAGAAAGAAATGGCTCTGTCTCTCTTTTGCTTTACAAATATTGCAAAGTGTACCTTGTGGCTAATTGTAAATTGGATCCAGGGTCCTGTAGGCAATGAGATCTGAGAAATATAGTTCTAAGATTACTCTGTAATATAGAGAAGAGACAAGAAGGGAGTGGGAATGCATCTTGGATTAAAAAAAAAAAGCACAGGGCCGGCCGAGTGGCGCGATGGTTAAGAACTGGCTTGGGACACCAGAGGGCCCCGGTTCGGATCCCACATATGAGGGCCAGTGACACTGCCCTCTACAGCTAAGATGCTGAACAACAGCTCAACCTGGAGCTGGGCAGCCGTGAGTCGCTGGCGACGGCGGAGGCTGCAGCCCCTGTGGCAGTGGGTTGCCATGGACTAGCGTGAGCAGCCAGCAGCCAGCATGAGCGGCCAGCAGCCACAGTGAGCGGCCGTCCAGAAGCCGGCGACTGATCTGCCTCGCCCGGGAAGAGCACAATGATGGTGCCAATTGGCACCAGTGAAGCAACGTCCTCCACAACTAGACTGAAGAACAAAAACGACAGCAACTTGTCTGTTCTCCTTCCCCCAATTCCCCAGCACTGTTCCCATCCCCCCAATTCCCCAATAAAAATCTTAAAAAAAAAAAAAAGAAAGCACAGTCTATCTGTCTACTCAGCAATCATACAGAGCTTTCTACCTATATTTAAATTTACAAACAACAACAATGGCAAAAATAGCATGCTTTTTCCTAAATTAACACAAGTAACCCTTATACAAAGGAAAGCATGCCTACCTTTTCCCCTAGAAGGGGACAGCCAAACTTTCATCAACCACTATGCTATTTCTGAATGATATTTCTAGTTCAGTTACAATCCCCTTTTGACAATCTCTACACACTGGATTAAATTATAACATTAACTAACACCAACATACCTTATATAAAATAATAGGAAAAGGGGAAAGGGAAAAAAGAAATAAGTTGATGAAGTATGTACGTAACTAAACATGGAAAAGTGTATATAGGAACTTTGTCCTTGTTTCTGCAACTGGTCATTGGACTATAGCTTGTGTTTATAAACTCCTTCATCCACTACCTATACCCTATTCTTTATTTCCTCAGCCAGCACCTTAGCTGGTCATAGTTCTCTACCACTTGTGGGATGACCCAAACCTCCATTTCTGAAGGGTCACCTCTTACTGGCCCTGTCTCGGTTTGCTATAGTTTTTCATTACATTTTAGCCACTGAACATAGAAGCATTAAGAGGTGCTTCAGAAAATACCCTGAATTCTAGATATACTCCTCCTTATTCCCAACATGAAGCAATAAACCTATTTCCCACTTATAATTAACATCGATTGCCCCAGCTGGTAACTCAGAATACTATATCTTGTGAAAATATCTTTTAGGAATGAAGGGGAAATCAAGTCATTCTTGGATAAAGGAAAACTAAGAGAATTAGATGCCAGCCTTGAAAAAAATGACTGAAGGAAGTTCTCTAAACAAAAGGAAAATGATAAAAGGAGCACTCTCAGAATATCAGGAAGGAAGAAGGACCAACAGAAAGAGCAAAAATATAGTTAATGTCTGCTGTCTAGGAATTACCTCAATTTTTGTCTGAGAACATCTTTTATCTTTCATTTTTAAAAGATAATTTCGCTGTAGAGAATGCTAGGCTGATTTTAAAAAACATTTTAAATATTTCCCTCCACTCTCTTCTTACTGGCATACTTTTTAAACAAGAAATCTGCTGTAATTTTTATCCTTGTTCCTCTGTAGGTAAGGTGTTTTTCCTCCCTGGTTTTTAAAAAGAGTTTCTCCTTGAAGAGATCCAACATGACAGAGTAGATAAACACTGTGCCTGCTTCATTCCATGAACACATTAAAATTACAACTAAATTACAGAACAATCAATGTGGAGAACAATCTGAAGTCTGGCTGAAAAGAAGTCTTACAACTAAGGATATAAAGAAGAAGCCACATCCAGACTGGTAGTAGAGGTAAAGACACTAACCGGGTTGGTCCCAAACCTCCTTGTGATGGTTGAAAACAGGTAGGAATACCTCGGCCATGGAGGTTCGCCCTGGAGGAGCAAAGGACCCCAGCCCCACACCAGGATCCCCACCCTGAGTACTGGTGCCGGGAAGAGGAGCCCCCACAACATTTGGCTGTGGAAAACAGTGGGGATTCCAATCACCCAGGTGGGATGAAAGGCTGCGGGAAACCCAGACGTCCTTTTAAACAGCCCGCACAGACTCGCTTACTCATAGGCACTCACCTAGGGCTCCAGCGGAGGGATGGTGACTCGGGCGGGCGGGGGAGCGGTGTCGGGTCATCAGAGACATACAGGGAGCAGACTAAGGTGTCTGGTTTCAAGGCCAGGGCTGAAGGACAGTGATCATTTCCCCTGTGTGAGGTCCGCCTCCTGTGCAGCTGGGCAGGTGGCCACCATCTTTATGTGTTGAGTCCGCCCCCTACACTTATGGCACATCTGAATCTGATTGGCCTGATGAGCTTCACTACTTCAAGCTGCTGACTCACTGGGGCTCCGCCCCACCCAACTCCCCGGTGTGGTGCCGGAGGCACTTTCTCCATGCGCAGCCAGCCCCGCCCATATTGCGCCCATTTTTAGAAAATTATTGGAGTCCACGGATCCCAGGCAGGTGACAACTGGCCTCAGTGTGCTTTGAGACTTTTCCTGAGTAGTTGCAGTCTCAGCACTAGTACCAAACCAGAATCTAATTAACCTGGTGAACACAAGTCTTCCCACTCTAGTGACTGCCTCACCCAATTCACATACTACACGGCTGAAATTTAAGGGAGCTAGCAGATGTCAGCAGGCCTCGGGGTGTTCTGGGTTTTTGCAGAGCTACCCCAGGCCTGGTACTAGTAGCCATCCTCTGTTTGCAGCGTGGCCTCTCCCATTGCCTCCAGGTTTTGCAGAGGCAGTGAACAACCATCGATTTCTTTATAGTACATACCAGGTAGTCCCCAGCTGGTCACAGGCAGTGGGTGACCAAGGCCTGCCCTGGAGCCCCTTCCAGGAAGCCCCAGAACTAACATACCTGGAGGTTGGCTTCAGACCACAGCAGAGCACCACCCAATTAGCCCCACAAGCAGCACACGCAAAGGGTGGTCTCAACAGGCGCCAGAGCCTGCTGGGGTGAATTCCACTCACTGGAATAAGCCCCCAACACAGCAGCCCATAAAGTGTGGACATGGCCAAACTCCACAGCCAATCAGCCTGAGGGTCAATCTCATCTACTGACATGCCAATAGCAATCAAGACATTTATATATATATATATATATATATATATATATATATATATATATATATATATATATATATCCCCAAAAATGTATACACATTTTAAGAAAGGAAAACTTTATTAAAATTGTAATATGTAATATATACTGATATCAAAAGATGAATACAAGTCACATTTGACTTCAATTACAAGAGGTGCTCAAAGTGGTTACCATCAGCTCCAAACACTTCCAATTATGGCGAATTACTGCTTGAGCAACGTTGACCAATATACATATGAAATTGGCTCATATGATTATAGAGGCTGGCAAGTCCAAAATCTGCACTAGCAGGCTAGCAGGCTGGAGACTCAGAGAAGAGCCCATGTTGCCATTTGAGTCCAAAAGCTGCTGCAGAATTCTCCTTTGCTCAGGGGAGATTGGTTTTTTGTTCTACTCAGGCCTTGAACTGACTGGATGAAGCCCACCCACTTTATGGATGGCAGTCTGCTTTACTTAAAGTCCACTGATTTACATGTTAATCTCATCCAAAATCATTCTCATAGAAACATCCAGAATAATGTCTGATCACATATCTAGGCATTGTGGCCCAGCCAAACTGATACATAAAATTAACCATTACACTTGGTAAATGGCCACAGGTATCTTATATGTATGTATACTTATAGCAGGGTCATAAGAACTTTTCTCAAGGATTCTTTCTGAAGGTCCCTCCATCTGAGAGGCTCTGGGTCATGAACCAGCTAAAGTAAGAGAACTGGTTAAGAGATTGGGTCTCTCCATTTGGGTGACATATCAAATTTTGGCTCACTGGATAGAATAAGATTTTCATAGGCTGCTCATTAATTAGTGAGCACCACTTGATCCCTGTGAATCAAGCCTCATTAGTTACTTTTCTCCCTCTGCTGTTCATTAAACAACCTTGCCCACTTTTCTCCATTTTCTAGTGTTGCTACTGGCTTACCACTCTGGGACTCCAGTTCAGGAAGCCCATTTCAACAGTATGGCATCTTCAACTCTCATATCACATGTGCCACACAGAAAGTACAAGAATACTGCTGCTCCTCTTACCAATGGATTTATCAATGTTTAGGTGAAGTGATTGTTCTCTGTGCCCTCCTGAGGGATACACTGAGAGAGGGAGGGTTGAAGAGTATGTTGCACATGATGAATCCATTCCAATATTTCTATCTTGCTAAGAAAGAGAGATCCTTTCTTCTCTATTATACCAAGAAAGTTCTAGCGTCTTAACCTAGTACCTAATTTAATGAACGCCATTGTTGAGTCTGGTTTCAGTAAAACAGCTCATCAAATCCTTAGAGCAACTCCTGGCTGATTGAACTAATACACTGAATCCACAATCTCTGGTGCTACAAACGTATCAATAACTTCAATGTTATATTCCTTCTTCCTTGGTCTAGAACCTACGCCTACACAGAAGCCCTCCAGTGCAAATATACATTAGCAATATCTTGCAATTTTTTCTCTGTGGAAGATTCTCCTTTGGTGTCAGACATCTTACCCATCTTCCTGGGGTATGTGGAGACCGCGTGTATCTAGAGGTAAAGAAGCACTGGCATACCTTTGCAAGGTTATTGCTTTAGTGAAGCCATTACAGGATCTTCAAGGAAGGGATGGCCAACATCTCAGAAAGAGGAAGTGGTACTGCTTCAACTGACAAGGGTGACTCAGTGGGATTTGGGGGTTCAAGATAATCAAATTCAACCCAAACTACCAAAATGTCCCCATTCCAAGTCTTAGGGTTTTTAATTAATCCCAAACTTTCAAATGTGAGACCTAATAAGGCTGTCAATTCAACTTGTGTGATAATTTGGGAATCTGTAGGATCAAATATTAGGTCTGATTTGTAAATACCTTCTCTCTGCAGCTACAGAAGTTAAGAGATTCTTTTAGAATCTCTTTAAGAATTCTTTTAGAAGCTCTCTAGTTCTCTGAGATGTCATTTTATTCTGTAAACTCTCCAGGGCATTCAGAAGCCACTAGCCTTCTCAATGGTCCTTGTAGGAATCATTCTTACCAGAAGGGTCTAAGGTAGCAAAGACCTGCCTTCAATCGGTACTTTGTTCCCCACTGATAATTTAATTGTTTACATTTCATGCCTAAGAGTATCATGGTCTCATTTTCCACTAATGATTATGTTATCACTGACTTCAAACAGAACCAGGTTAGATAGCTAATCCTAGATTTCTATCTTTGGGGGTCAGTTTCCTGAAGCCACTTTTGGCTTCAATTACAGTCTCTGTTAAGGTTTATTTAGGAAAACAAACAAAAAAAACCCCACTCATAGTATTTCAAGCACAGGAGGATTAAAATGCCAGGAATAGGTGCATTCATAGAGCCATTGGAAGAATTGGAAGAGCAAAAGACAAGGTAGATAGACCACCACTATCTTCAGGTCAACCACTGAAGCTGTAGTCCAGGACAGTGAGAAATGCTTACTGCCTTCTAGGTTGGAAAACCACAGGACATTTTCACTGAGGGACACAGCTGTCCTGCTGTACCAATGTGGGTGACTGGTAAGGAAGAACTTCATGTGTGCTGCCAGCCATGTGTCTGTCTGCTATTATCAGAGAAACAAGAAAGTGGTTTTTGCTTTTATCCTATTTTCCAGTCCTTATACAAGTGTATCTTGTTGACAGAACGCTGGAGCCAAAGGAATCTGGGAATTATAGTTCTCTGGCTTCTAGTCCCTGTGATACATCGAAAGAGCATAGACAATAATGGGGATAAATGCAGATTGTTCCCCCTACCATGGGCATCTAGCAATGAGAGTATCTCCTAACTGTTATGAAGGCTGTAATTTCAATTCCAAATGGGTGAAAAACTATTCAGACATTCAATCCAGCCCTTCTAGCTCACCACTCACCCTGCCTTCCATACTACACACATCTTGCCTACTGTTTTTGTTTTATAATTTTTTGCCTCTCCGCTAGTCTCTGTGCCTGTCAGTTACAGAACCCAGAGTGTGCAGAGCATGGTTGAAGGAGAAAGCTTAGAGGAGAAGGAAGGAGACAGGTTCTCTTTTTCCCTAGTCTAAGTACAAGTAATGTTCTGACGACTTCTATTCTTCTCCCTTCCTCATATTGGAAGGACAACTGGAATTTTAAAAGTTCATTGTTTTGATAAAAATCTTAAGAAATAGCTAGACAGCTTATATTTACAGAATGTCTAGATATAAATAATTTTCCAACTGAGATGATAGTGCAAAATGTATACCCGAAATACATACATACATATATATATATATATATATATATATATATATATATATATATATATTTAGTTCTGTGAGATGTGAAAACTGAAACTCTGAGGTGAGTTACTTGCTCACAATCCTACAACTATAAAAGAACGCTCATCTGCTCATATGGGTTTCCATGAGGTATCGCAGGGAAAGATACTCCAAAATTAATGAATGGAGACTAACCAAATCAAACTGTCTGGCCTCCCCGTCAGAATCATCTTCCATCTCAGCTGAGTCCCCCAGGAACTTCGCCCATGGCCGTCCACCCAGATCCCGCACGAGTGAGGTCCCAGACTGGCATCCGGCGCATGGTGCGCCCTGGCCTCCGCTTCAGCCAGAGATGGAGTAGGATTAACTGAGGATGCCGGGAGCAGCAGGACTCCGCTGGGGCCCCGAGAGGGGGGTAGGGAGAGGGGGCGGGGTGGGGTCTGTTCCGCCCCCGCCCCTCCGTTCACTCCCATTGGCCGAGCGTTTGCTGACCCCATCCCACCGCCCGCCTCCAGGGCGACGCTTAAAGTGTGCGGAGCAGGTGCTTTGCGTGGAGCAACAACTTTGCGCGCGTGTCCAGTCTGAGCGCGGCGCCCATTCATCGCGCGGGAGCATCCATCCATCTGTCGCGCCAGTCGTCCCGTGGGAAGGGGCTCCAGGCCAGAGGCAGCTGCCACCCCAGGGGATCGCGACCAGAGAGAGACTGAGAGCGCAACTGAGTCTCGCAGGCCAGGGCAGGGTAGTGTGCCTGCGACCATGCAGACGTGCGCCAGGGCCTGGGGGCTGCGTCTGGGCTGTGGAGTTCGGGGCGGCCGCCGCCTGGCTGGAGGCGCGGGACCGCGTTCGGCGCCGCGGAGCCGCAGCAGCAGTAGCGGTGGTGGGGCCAGCGACGGGGTTGGAGCCAGCGGCGGGGTTGGGGCCTCGCGCCTCCTCGAACGCCTCCTGCCCAGACACGACGACTTCGCTCGGAGGCACATCGGACCTGGGGACAAAGACCAGAGGGATATGCTCCAGGCCCTGGGGCTGGCGGTAAGGAGCCCCCCACCCGGGCCTCCGGGCTTCACCCCGCCCCGCCCGGGTCCTGGCAGCGCCACCCCCTCCCCAGCCCGGAGCTCTGCTTCGCTCCGCGTGGGACCCGCGCCCGGGTCCCGGGCCCTGGCGTGGAAGCGAGCCCGCGCTCTCGGTCCCCGTGCCTTAGCCTTCTCCCGCTCGCGTAGTTTCCCCTTCACCCGCTCTTCGTACATCAAAACCCTTTGTTTTTTAACCCAAATTGCCCTGCTGATGAGCTCTAACTTTGCGAGAGGACGACCTCGTGGTTTATCCGATTGTCTCCGGTTGCCTATTGAAATTCAACCCGGAGTGGCTGAATCACTACCCCGCTTCATTATTTTCTTTTCTCCAAGTGATTTCTAGTTTGCTCAAAGTTGTTCTTTTCTGAGAGAGAGAGAGAGAGAGAGAGAGAGAGAGAGAGAGAGANAGAGAGAGACAGAGAGAGACAGAGAGAGACAGAGAGAGAGAGACTTTAATTAGGCGATTTAAATGAGGTTCCCACAGCCTTTGTAGATGCAAAAACACAGGTGACTCTTTTTACTCAAGCACTTTACTCTTTTTCATGTTCATGGACTTGGCGTTTTAATTTTAGAGCGTTGATGAACTCATGGAGAAGACGGTCCCCGCCAGCATCCGTTTGAAAAGACCCTTGAAAATGGAAGACCCTGTTTGTAAGTGGCCGGGAGGGCTCCATAGACGCCGCTTGCTCTGGCCTATTTGTTTTCTATGGTTTATGAAACTCCAGCTCTGGGTTAGGATTGCTTAGGGCTGGAAATGAATATGTTTATTAAGTAAAAATATGTTTATTAAAATAAAACAGTTGCGGGTGCCTCAAGGGGCGGGAAAGGGTGGAATATTTAGTTCCATGAGTAAGTTTTGTACCCTAGGATGGAGTCCGTGCAGCGCCTTTCTAGATCTTTCTCGAAGGGTTCTGGAGGTTCCAGCAAAGGCAGTGTACAAACACGTGTGGAGGACGCCCCACTTCTCAGGCGCCTACTGAAGGGAAGCAGTACTTTTTAAAGTCTGAATATCTGAATGATTTTTATAGAGAATAAATAAGATTAATGCTTGGTTCAGAGAGCTAAGTTTACTCATAGACTTTATTAGAATTTTATTTTATATTTAAAAGGTTTTCAGTGGTCTGAAGATTGCCTTTCAGAGGTTTTCCAGGACTGAGGCAAGAATCCACAAGTCAAGGGGACAGGCAGAACTGAAGAGCCCCCCACCCTCTCCCCCACCCCCACCTTGTTAAACAGGAAAGAATTCTCATGGGGTTATCTGGTTTTGAATCACAGAGATGCAATAATCTCTTTTACTTAAGTAGTCAAGTGACTAGAAGTCAATTGGTTTGTCTTGTTTTAGATTTTAGGACAGAGAGGATATATGGAATGCAAGCTTTATTTCGTTTTAAAGTAGATAACTTGAAGTGTGAAGCCGGTCCAGCTCCTGCTGGCTAATGTAACTCAAGCTATGCTAAGGACTGCTCCCATTGTTGGTTTCAAATCCGAACCAGTTCACCAGATGGCAGGGGACTTGCTCATAGAAGAAAATCTGCACATTTTGTTCCGTTGAACTTGTTGAGACCTAGGAATAGCTGGAAGCCTTACCTATTTCCATTTGAGGAAATCTGAATCCTGATTCATTGGATGTTTAAAGAGTGAAGAGTAGTATATTTTTCGAGCAAAGCTTAGATGAATATTTGAACAAGTCATTGGCTTCCTGAGACTTTCAAAGTCAGAGAATGTTTAGGTCAGCCCTTTTTACAATGCAATCTAAAATAAGATGTTCTTTAAGAGCATTAGTGCCTAGGAAATGTGTCAGAAAAATTGTCTATCCTTTGTTAATTCAGCTACTTGTTTCCAGCTGAATAATTTGAACATCTGGGAAATTACATCCTTTCCCCCTCCCCCTCCCTCTCCCATCCTCCCTCCTCCCTCTCCCTCTCCCTCCCCCTCCTTCTCCCCCTCCATCCCTCCTTGGAAGGGTGCTCCAGCTAAGTAATTTGCAACTTAAGTGTAAATTTATAACCTAGTGGCTTTTGTGAGGTTTGGGGCTGGTTCCATCTGGTTAGTCTGAGGTGACAGAAAGTATTGCACAGTCAGTAGTCCCCCCTTGCCCTGAAGTGGACTGGCTCTCCAGCAAAGGGCTACCAGGGGGTGGGGTGGGAGCAGAAGGCATCAAGAAGGCATCAATGTTTTACTCTGAAGTGGGCAGATTTCATGGTTAATGTTCTCCACATAGGGAGAGCAAATTGGTACACATAACCTCCAGTAGTAGCATAACCATTTAATAGTGGGGCAGTGTTATCAAACTTTTAAGTGAATGCCTATGCTCTGCTGTAGCCAGAGAGGAATTCTGGACCAAGTATTCGTTTGCCTTATACAGAGAAAACTAGTAAGAGCTAGTTAGTTATATGAGTCTTCAGGGCTCTAATAGCTGAGTAAAAAGATTGTGAGAACTAGCTGTAAGCAGCATAGATACTTGGGTCAGTTGGGTCAGTAGATACTTGGGTCAGTTCTTATGCATAACTTAATAATCTCAAGAGTTTATATAATGCTTACATGTACTGGGCACTTTATAAAGCACTTTTCATGTATTAATTTTATCCTTATTACAGCCCTGTGAGGTAAGTACCTCTATCACCTCTGTTTTAAAGATGAAGAAACCATGGCAAACAGAGGATATGTAACTTGCCCAAGGTCACAGCTGGTAACTGGGGAAGACAGAATTCAACCCAGGCATGAAACTACCAAAAAAAAAAAAAAAAGATTTCAACCCAGGTAGTCCAGCTCCACTGTCCACACTCCAACGACCAGTCTACACTGTCTTCATTGTGTCCTTTGCAAGGGGGTGGGTGTATGAAGCAGAAAACTCCTGTCCTGATTCTTCTGAAGTATCTACTGTAGTTTACCGATGTGCACAAATCCAGTCAAACTGGAATCATTGCCATTTGCCAACTGCCCTGTGGAAATGCAGCAGCATGCTAAGAGCATAGGTATGGGAACACTCCACCTGCTGCCAGGGTGCAGGACCAGGTATTGAAGGATAAGTAGTGATGCTCTGTTGGACCATGCTGGGGGAGGCTGCTACAGGCAGTGGGACCAGCTTGCTCTGGACAGAATGACCTGACAGAATGAAGTACAGATGGTTCATCTGTCAAGCAGGGTGCTCCCTATCATCTTGGACACTTCAGGAAGTTCCTTGGAAGAATACCTTGATTATCAATTGACTTCTCAGTTATATTTCAGAGAAATAAGCAAATCTACTAAGTTCAAAACATTATCAGTGTCATCCTATTAAGTGAATACTCCCTCCCTCATCCACATATATACACCAAGAAAAAAAGATTAGAAGTATATATGTCAGTGGGAACATTTGTTTCTCTGGAGGTGCCATTATGGGTGATTTTAGCTTTCTTTTTGTTACTTTGCTTTTTCTAGATTTTTTACAATAGTGATGTTTTCATTTTGTAATTAATACAAAATTTAAAAGTACTTTAAAGATGAAGTCAGTCACTTTTAGTTATGGTGTGCCTCACCGTGTAGTATTTTCAGGGAAGTCGTCTCAAATTAACCAGACTACACTAGTCCATAATTTCACAGAAGCTGCGGGGTTTAAAGTTACTCAAAATTGCACTTTGCTGATTTTGAGCATGCTTAGGAAGAGAGAGGAGAAACTAAACTTCCTAATGTTCAGATTGAGCAACAGAACTGAGCAGCTGTTAAAATGAGACTTTTGATGGACTTGTGAGAACTCAGTGTTCTAAGCTGCATCACTTAGAGTGATTTTTAATAAATGGTTAATGTAGGGCAGTGAGCAGAAGGCGGGGGTGTTGTGTAACGCAGCTGCATGTGGTGACTGTCACCCAATGGGGTTGGGTACTCTCCTGAACTGACCCCAAGGACACCTAGATAGGGCACCTATTCCCCAGGCTGTGGATGGTAGTTGTAGCTCAGCCAGATGTCGTCTGTTGTCAGGTCCTGCCTGTAGACTCCTCAGTCTGTGACAAGGCTGTCTCTTGGCCATTTCTGGCTCCTTCGGTTTCCAGCTTAAATGAATTATTTCATTTTTAAGATGATTCTAGTGGATTTTCTCTATACAACTGTGGAAATAAACTAAGACCAACCAAATGAGGAAAGCAAACACTATATATTCTGAACTTGCTGTAGGAGTTAGGCTTTTGTTTTGGCAAAGGAGTGGGAAAGCCTTATAGTAGAATAAAGGAAAGGCTTCCGGTATTACCTCTTCGGAAGCTCTTGGCACGGACAAGCTGTAGGTGGGCTAACTAGAAGCAGCGCTTCCTATGTGATTGGTTATGGGTGTATATTTGGCTTTGTCTGGTTGGTCCTAAATTGGAAGCAGGGACCAAAATTAAGGAAGCTATCAGTTATTAATCAAGTCCTGGCCATTTTCGGGCCAATTGTTACAGAAGTTTTTATGTGGGTTCCTGGATTGTCACTGGAGATAGCAATCTGGCTTTCTGCAAATCTAACTTACAGAAGGCTTGCATCTGGGGTGGTTTATTGTAGGTAAGGGAGTTGATCTTTTGAGCAGGTTGCTGCAGGGTGTGGGTGAAAATTCTATGGTTATATATGGTCTGACCACTGTCTATTTGTATGTTCAGCCTCTCACAACAGAGTCTGTCTTATCCTGCTATTTTTGTCATTCTTGTTAGGCAGACTGCTGCAGATCTGACTGATACCTTAGAAAGTGAACCTATTGCCTGAATTGTGAAATATTTATCAGCCGTTTACTGTGTGCAAGGCGTTGTGCGGATAGATCTATAAATAGACATAATTACTATCTTCAAGGAGCTTGCATCTTACCTTCTTAATAGAAATTACATCAGAAAGTTGAAAGTCCCAGGTGCCATGAGAACTATGGATAAAAAGCTGTGAGTGTTCAGAAATGATGTGAAATTGGATAGAAAGAAGATTTCTGAAACAATGTAAAGAGTTGAAATACATCTTCCTTCTATTAGAAGCAAAGACAGTATCTTTACATTGACTCGGTTTTGTGTGTGTGTGTGTGTGTATAAGTATGTTATTACAAGAAGAAAAAGACAAAGAAATAAAGGCAATATCTTCACTGAGAAAAAGAAAATGGCAAAATGCAACGTGGGTGTTGCAGATGTTGAAAAGACTTTTTCCAAGTCAATGTTGAATAAACAAGGTCGTTAAAACTGGTATGCATAGTAAACAGTCACTGAAACTGATGCATACAGTCTTGAGTAAATAGTCATTAAGCAGAGAACCAAAGAAAAGAAAAAAAAGTTTTAAAAGGTTTAACCTACATTACATTGTTGAATCAAACTAAACTTAGGGTACCCTTACAGATATTTATAAAAGATCCCGGTGAACACCCAAATGAAGAGGTACTTAGGGCATGGTCTGGAAGGGCCCTGAGCACAAGAGCTTCTGTCCCTGTGGAACTGGGGTGGGTCACCCTCCCAGCACAGGGATGCATTAGCCATCACAGAAACTCATCAAATTTGTTGTTCAAGAGTTGTTCTAGAGCTTAATCTGCACCTCCTTCTCAGAAGTCTGTAGGTGGGGCTGAAAATTACAACCCTCTAATCACTTGGTCTTTACTGGTGACCAGCCTCATCCTGAGACTACTTAAGAACCTCACCCTAAGTCACTTCATTACTAGAAACTCTGGTGTGATCAAAAGGGCTTGTTATGGGCCGGCCAAGTGGCTCAGTTGGTTAAGAGCTCACTCAAGAGTTTGAGCTCTGAGTAACGGTGGTTTAATTCCTGGCCCGAGCTGAGCTGCCAACAGGTGGCAGGATGGCTCAGCTTAAAAAAAAATAAAAATAAAAAAAAATAAAAAATTAAAAGGGCTTGTTATGAATAACAAAAGATACCCGCTAGTCAGGAAATTTCAAAGATAAAGATCAAATATAAACTTATTGTACCATAGGAATATTTCAGATATAGTGCCATATCCTACTAGCAGCGGAGAGGTGAAGATATTTTAAGAGATGAATCCGAAAATAAATGATAATCAGTTTTTTTCCCCTTTTAAATTTAGAACCCTGAACTAGAAATCTCAGTTTTCACAAAGTATCATTTTAGCATTAAAGTGTTTTGGACCTTCATCCTAAGTAAGGAGATAAACTGAGGTAAGCTCAGATTACCAGAAACTTGAGTTTATTTGGGAACAGCAGAACTGCCATTTGGGAAGCATGCTGTATCTAGCCACGCAAGTCCAATCTGTGGAGGGTTTGGGCAGGCTGTATATGAACAAGGAGCGCAGAGGGGAAGTCCAGCCAGAGTCCAAGCATTACGTTCATTGGCTTTAGGATTGGGAAGGATTCTTGGTGGATGTTCTTTGGTCGGAAAGTAAGTATCTTTTGTGGGGCAGGTACTGATGGTAAACCAATCTCAGTGTTTAAGTTCTGTGCTTCTGAGGGAGCATGCGTGAGATTCTCCATTTCATATCTTCCAGTTCCATTTTAGATTGAAATCCTTTCACAGGGCTTTCTTATTTTTTGATGTGAAAAGGATACAAACATACCAACATGGTGATGAGGAACCAAATAGGTCATGTGATTGGGACAAAGAACATAAAAGGTAAAACAGCTTTTTCCTCTTATCTTCATCTTGTTAAAGGATCATGGAATTCATCCAGCATTATCAAAGATATTTTATGTAAATGAAATTACTTCTTTAGCAATATTTTTGAAATTGACTTTTTTTTTGGGGGGGGGAGGACAGTGTATCCATTATCTCCTGCTGTATAAGAAATTACTGCAAAACTCAGTGGCTTAAAACAGCAATGAACATTGATTATCCGCACAGTTTCTGTGGGCCAGGAATCCAGGAGCAGCTAAGTGGGGTGGTTCTGGCTTGGAGCCTTTCACGAGGGTGCAGGTATAGTGTGGTGGGTGCTCAACCAGGGCTGGAGGAGCCACTTCCAAGGTGGCTCACTCACGTTGTTGGCAAGTTGGTGCTGGCTATTAGTGGACGGCCTCAGTGCCTCCTCATATGGGTCTCTCTCTACAGGCTGCTTGAGTTTCCTCACAACAGGACACCTGGATTTCTTCCAGAGCCAAAGAGTGAAGATAAAGGGGAAGCCAGTCAGAAGTTGTCTTTTTTATGGTCTAGTCTTGGAATTCCTATAGCATTACTTAACACCATATTCTACTCATTAGAATGAGTCACTAAGACTAATCCAAATTCATTGGGAGGACAATTAGTTTCCACCTGTTGAAGGGAAGAGTAAATAAAATTGCAGACATATATATATATATATATATATATATATATATATATATATATATATATATATATATATATATATATATATATGATTTTATTTGGGAATTGGGGGAGCGGAACAGTGTTGGGGAATTGGGGGAGGGGAACAGCCAAGTTGCTGTCCTTCAATCTTAGTTGTGGAGGGCGCAGCTAGCTCAGCTCCAAGTCCAGTTGCCATCTGGCTGCCCATTGGCAGCTTGCCGCCATTGTTGTTAGGAGCACGTGCTCTCGCCAGCTGAGCCACAGGTGGCAACTCAGCAGCCACGCGCTCAATGGCCCATGTGGGAATTGAACTGGTGACCCTGTTGCTCAGAGCTTGCTCTCTTAACCAACTGAGCCACTCGGCCGGTCCCCCAGACATATTTTTTAATAGAATTTATTTTTTAGAACAAAACTGAGGGGAAGGTAGATTCCCGTATACCTCTCATCCCACACAAGCATAGCCCACCTCTTTATCAACATCCCCACCAGAGTGGTACATTTGTTGTAATTGATGAACCTACACTGACATATAATTATCACCCAAAGTC
This sequence comes from Hipposideros armiger, assembly GCF_001890085.2. Lineage (NCBI taxonomy): Eukaryota > Metazoa > Chordata > Mammalia > Chiroptera > Hipposideridae > Hipposideros > Hipposideros armiger. Next base: position 604,354 of record NW_017731779.1, read on the forward strand.
CATAGGTTACCTTAGGATGTAATTACATTCACTCTTGGTGTTGTACATTCTGTTGGTTTGGACAAATATATGATGACATATATCTACTTTTATAGTTACATACAGAACAGTTTCACTGCCCTAAAAATCCTTTGCAGAAATATTTTTTTTAAACTTCACATTCATTACCACATTCACTTAAACACACACTTATTTTAAATTATACTGAATTTTATCTAACTTGAAATAATATTCATTGCCATCAAAATGAAATGAATTAAACTGTATCGTAAATATAATGTTACCCTTGAGGACTATTAAGGTATATAGGACTATTTGACCATACACTAAATGCCCTAGCCTACTTACTTTTGTCACCATTGAGTTATAAGCTACTATTACCAAATCTATTTCTACACTTACTCCACCTGCTTTGATTCCTCATATATTGAGAAGCTCCCATAGAAATAAGATACTGTTTTAGGCACCCGAGGGTACAAGAGTTAGGAGATAAAGGATGATAAAGATATGATCCCTGAGTGTAAGTTACAACTGGTAGGGAGATAATAGCTCTACAGGTCTGCAAATAAGATGAATGCTTTGGATGAGGTATGGCATGAGCAGAGTCATGGAAGTGTGACTATAACATCGTTATCTGAGGGATGGTGTGTAGACTACATACGTAAAACACTAGGCTGCAGAGAGGCATGAAAAGCAAGGTATTGAGGGCTTAGAGCCATGATAAGGGATTTGTTTTCCTCTACGTAATGAGAACTTACAGTTTTTACAGAGGGAAGTGACATGATTAAACACGTGTTTTAAGGAGTGCCTCTGAGATCAGAGGCAAGGAGATGAGCTGTGAGATTGCTGGAGAGTTTAGAAGTGAGATGTTAAATGTACATTAGTTCAGGTCTAGCAGGAAGCAGTCATCAAGATGACATTAGATATGCAAGAAGTTTATTGGTGGTGGGAGCAGGAGAAGGCAGGGGAGCCTTTAGACTGCATGCAGTTCTCACCCTGGTGGAAGGGGAGACAAATGGAAGGGGGATTGGGTAGGAAGAATCTTAGACTGCAGCACAGAACTAAAAAAGTTTGGTCAGTCTGAGTGGGAGTTCTGGAGCCAAAGTTGCCATGGGAGGAGTCCCACATCTTGTAGGAATGGGTCAGCACCAGTTCTCTGCTCGGTTTAGTCGTTGGCTGGGATCAGCCTGTGGAAACATTGTTTTGGTCCAAACATGGTGGTTGATCAGAGGGCCACAGGTGGGGCTGCCAGTCACATTGTAGGCTGAGTGTCTTGGGGGTGATGGTAATGTTATCAGAGAGGGAACAGAGAGAAGTAGAGCATCCTGGAGGAAGGTGAGATCATGAATCTTGTTTGAGCAGAATTGAGTTTGAGGTGCTCGTGGAACATGCATTTGAAAAAGTTGAAGCAATAATTGGAAATATGAGTCTAGGGCTCGAGGGAGAGACAAGAGATCGAGTTGCAGGTGTAGTGAGTCTGCTGAATGAATTCATGGGGATGAGTGAAATTTCCTAGCATGGAGTATGAGGAACAAAGCGGAAGCCAGGATGTTGGGAAATGGAGCATGTAAAAGGAGGGAGACAGAGCAGTCTGAGATGAAGTGATCCAAGAGTCTGGATGCTCAGTTTTCAGGCAGGGGGTTGTAGGCCTCAGTGTCATATTCTGGATCTTTGTTAGGCATAAGAAGGAAGAAAATCCACTTGAAGACATAAAGCTACTCCAAGGTGCGAGGAGTTGAGGGGCTAACTGTCTAATGATGTGAGTGAGAGGCAAGAAGGTTGAGACTGAGCATGAGGAAAGAAGAAAACTGGGAATTTTAGTAAGAATTCTCAATGTCTATATCATCAACGTACTAATTGATTAAGCCACGAGAAAACAAAATTTTGGAAAATCTGAAATTACTGTTTCCACTGCATTATTTCACAGAACTTGCTAATAGCTTCAAGTTTCCATTTATAAATATTTCTCTGAAGCCCATGCTTTTAGGGATGAGAGAGCAATTTGTGTATTGATTTGTCATGGATTCTGTGATGGGTGAGTTATTGGGAATATTGAGTTAGCTGTGTGTAGGAGTTTAGGAGAATTTTCATTGCAACACCTTGATTCACATATATTTTAGGAGCACCTACTGTGTGCCTAGCAACCCGCTATGCTGCTGCTCACCTAGAGATTATAATTTAGTTGGTGAGATTCTGGGATGGACTACAAATTTCTTCATACGCCTATTCCTTTGATCTATAAAAAATTGTCCCTTTCCTGCAAGCATGTTAAATTGTTTGAGTTGGACTCTTAGAACATATCCTTTCCTTTTTGTTCTTGCTCTGCTGGCCATAACAATATACCCACAGGGAAGCAAAAAAGAAAAACAAATACTCTAGGACTTCCACCCTGATTCTCATTTCAAACTGACCATTTGACCTGATTACGTAGGTTAACTGGTGTTCTGGATAAATATGATGAATTCTGATATTTCTCTGTACATTTCTTTAGAAAGTGTTCATAGATTGAATGAAAAGAGGCAGTGGAGGAGACCGCCCACAGAAAGTGTGACCCAAGTTCAAGGAGTAAAGAACAGACATTGCACTTCTCGTTCCCACTGCCCCACTGTAGGGAGCTGTTTTCTACAGCTGATATAAAGATCTTGAACCTGTGTATCTTTTGGGGGAGCAGGAAGAGGTGTAGGGACTGTATACTCTTTAGGAGACAAGAGGCCAAGGAGCCATCAGAAACACAGATTTGGACATGGCTCAGCCCCTTTCAGCTGGAGGCGCCTGTCAGAGGGCATCTAACTCGGGAGGGTCGTGAGGGGTTGGGTGAGGTGGGGTGTTAATTGGCCGAGCAAGAAAATGGAGAAGAGCCTGTCAGGATTAGGGCGAGGTGGGTCAGAGCCCCAGGTCAGGCATGTGTGGAACTGTCCCAGCCACATCTTGTCACATGGAATGAATGCCCCTCTGCCAGTCTTGAAGGGCTTTCAAAGAGTTTCCATGTCATTGTTCCATACCGCCCAGAGCTTATGGATCGGTTTGCCTTCCTGGAGTGAACAGATTCTGTGATTCACAGATTTTGGTTGGGAAACCTTCTATCGGGGGAGAAAACATGAGGGAGTAGAGTTTATGCTCTGTGTAAGTTTCAGTCAGGCTGTTATGGGGGAGCCAGGTGGGTGCTGCACGTGATCAGGTGACGTTACAGAAAGGCTACATATTAGGGAGGAATTTGTATGCAAATTCTGGTTTCCATTTATCAGAAAATCCTGATACATGCTATCATTCATGGTCTGTTTATTTTGATTGAGACCCTCAACCCCACCCCATGTTTTCCTGAGCAGCTTTGAAGCCATGGATCTACATGTTAGCAAGAGAAGTGTGGCAACATAGGCTCTGCTCTCACATTCTGGCCCCAGCTTTCCCCTTAAGCCTTTGGCAGAAAAAGGCCTTTCTGGGAAAACTCAAATATGAGTGTGCTGGTTTTCAGTCCTGATGACTTCCTTGGAGACCTTTTCCAAGAATCTTTCCAAGCACACAGAGGGCAGGGAGTGGGAGGAAGGCCCTGATGCTGGCTGAGTGGCTGTTCTGTGCTGGGTGCTGCTGGGCTGCCCAGAAAATGCTGTTTGGACAGACAGCCACTGTGGGGACTGACAGGTGTCTGTACCCATATATTTCCAAGGAGGAGTTTGTTCTGGGTGTAACCTTTTAATTTAATTTAAAATTTTGAATAAGTAGCATAGGCACACTATCCAAAATTCAAAAACACAAAAAGATATACAGGGGAAAAAGCAAGACTCCTTCCCACTTATCAATCTCTTGATAATCATCCCAGAGATATTCTGTTAATATACAGCATATGCATATATATTCTTTTTAAAAGTATAAATGGCAGAATAACATATATTCGCTGTGAAAATGAGGCATAAGTTTTTTAGATTGACAAAAAACAAAAGCAAAGCATGACTACCTTTTTTCCTATAATTGAGTAAAAAAAAAAAATCATAGGGTTGTGTGTTTTGGGGAGTGGGTTAAGGGTAGGGAACAATGTGTATGTTTGTGTGTGTGTTTAGGTAGGTATAGCAGGTATCTTGACCCATACAGCCTGCCTGTCCATTTTAATGACAATTTTCCAGTTCTTGTCAAAATTTATGTATGTAGGGAATTAAAACCTAGGCTCAGCAGTGCATTGAGAATTTTAACAACTAAATCAGCTTATTCCTTTTAGAAAGGATTTATTTGGTGTAGTAGTTGGTATAATGTTCTTGATATTTTAGGTGCAAATGACAAGGGAGCCGCTGTTGCAAAGGCTCTTATGTGGGATTACATAAGGAGAAAGCATTTATCCTGAATTCTGAGAAGCAAGAACAGTGTGAGATCCACCTGTGGATTCTTATGGAGTGGTGCCAAGGCCACTGAACTCTGTTCTTGGTACATTAGGACTAGGGCATTATGCAATGCTCGAGGCAGAAGAATAAATAAGGTCAAAAAAAAAAAAAGAATAACTAAGGTCAGAAGCAGGCATTTTTGTACAACAGAAAAGAAATTCCTGCTGAGATTCCTGAAGGATAGCTTGAAGATTTTTGTGGCTGGGAGTGCACAATAATGCACAGGGTCTGGCTGCCCTGCCAGGCTTGCCAGGCAGGCATCTGGAGAATGACAGGTTGTCTCCCAAGTGTGTTTTAATGGACACTCTGTCATTCTGTCTCATTTTTCCCCTGGGTAGTTTCATTGTTCTCAGGAAGAGAGGTACTGGAGTTGGGCACGTTTTCAGGAGGAAGCTGTTTTTGTCCAATTGGAAGGACAAGTGTGAGGAATGTGCACTGTTGTGGGGTTTGCTCTGGGGGAAATCTGAACTTTTTCCTTTCTCCCCCTTTTCCACACAGCTTTTCTTGGGGACGCACTGCCTAGTGTTTGGATGGCACAATTAATTGCCTTTTTAAAATACCTCTCTTACTAGATAGGGGGGAAAAGGCTGTCACTTTTTCCCACACTACATACAGGATCCCACACTATTTTCTCTAGCAAGGAGTCCTTTTCCAAGGGTGGGAGGACCTAAATGTATTGTGGTGTGCAGTGGTGAACGTTGCATGGCTAGGATTTGTGCTTCTTTTTTTTTCAGCTGAGCCATCCTGCCACCTGTTGGCAGCTCAGCGGCAGCTCAGCTCGGGCCAGGACTCCAACCACTATTGCTCAGAGCTTGCACTCTTGAGCCAGCTCTTAACCAACTGAGCCACTCGGCCGGCCCTTTGTGCTTCTATTTAGACCAATCATGCCCCCAAAATTTGCTCTTAGAGACTGATTCTGTTATGTTCCATTTCAGGTAGATTCAGCAGGTAGATCTTTGATTGTGGTCTTTTCCCTCTTTTCGCCCTTTCTCCATGTCCATTGGATCTTGGCATCATTTAACGTAGTAACTCAAACTCTGGGCTCCTAAATACACTGGGTTGGCTCTTCTGCCGATTGGGCCAAAAGTGAGATTTCATTAAGTGGGGATGAAAAATGGTGTCCAGTGAACAAACACTTCAAACAATTCAGACACTCAGTAAGCTGTGTGTTTGGGAAATGTTTTTTATAATATATGTTTGGTAAGGCCAGAGGTCTTGATTTTATCACAGTAAGAATTAGCTTAACTCTGTTCTTCAAGTCACAGACTGTCTTGGCTTCTGGCTGGGAAGTTTGGTCATAATAAGCAATGGACGAGTGAATGGGAAAGGTTTCTCACACCATTCTCACTTTCAGAAGCATGACCACGTACCCATCCTACTCTTGATGGCTCAGGAGCATCCATTAGCTTGGTGTACAGAGGATTGCTCACTCTATTAACTCAATTTGTTTCCAGCAGAAGGTAAAATTGGTTGTAAAGACCAGGCTAAGATGAGGGCCAGTCAGGTGCTTGGGAAGTTTGGTCCTGTAGGGACTATAGAGTATATGTGTTGTAGGATTAGAAGTATCTGTGTCTCAAGTTTGACCATTTTTATGCTTCTGGGTCTTATCCATACTTAACTATTTTGCTCTTTGTTTATGTTAATTGGCCTTTAAATTTTTTCAAGTGTTTCATTCAAGTGCGTAAGACATTGTGGCAGCTGTGAGGGATGCTGGTATGTATCTGGAGACCCTGTACTGATGTGGAGGGTCAGTGGGTCCCTGGCTGGCCTGAGTTGGCGTCTTCTCTTCCTCACTGTTGAAGGCATATGGGCCGAACAGGACCAGGAACTGGGTGGCAGGAGGCTTCTGAAGGAAGGAAGAAGGGAACTGGGCTGTAGTTGAGGCTCTCTTACTGGGCTCCTTCCTGGACAGTCCTGCTGGGAGGTATGATAGAAATGGGTTTTTGCGAGAGAGAAAATCAGCTCCTTCCATTATTCTAAAGTTGAGAGTTTAGGGTCTCCAGATACATATCAGCATTCCCCTCATAACAGCCACTTGCTTTGTGCACTTGAATGAAACACCGGAAATTTTTTAAAGGCCAATTGGCATAAATGAAGAGCATAATAATTAATGATAGATAATACCCAGAAGCATAAAAATGATCAATCCAGACATAGATGTTTCTAGCTGAAAGGGGTCCAGGGGAAAGATCTTAGGAGCAATGGGGCGGTACTGGGGGTTCACTGCCGCCATCTCCTTGTGCCTCTGGAGCTCCTCTTTCTGCAATTCCCATTAACTTACTTGTCACAGTCCAACTTTTTAAGGGGAAAAAATGAAAAACTGTTTTTGAAATTTATTTTTAATTCAAATATAATTGACATGTATTATTATATTAGTTTCAGGTGTACAACATAGCGACTCAACACTTGTATACCTCACAAAGTGATCACCACAATAAGTCTAGTAACCATTTGTCACCTTACAAAGTTATTACAGTATTATTGGCTATTTTCTCTATGCTGTAGATTACATGCCTGTGACTTATTTATTTCATAACAGAAATGAAAACCTTTTAATCACTAAAAATCACGACACGAAAAAGTCAAGCTTGAGAAGCAAGGCTTGTTGATTTTGTCGTGCTTCTGTCATCATATGGTGCTCTCCTTGTATGTGCGCTCTGTGTCCAAATGTCCCTTTTCTTACAAGGACGCTGGTCACTGAATTGGGGCCGACCCTCACACAGCATGACTTCATCTTAATTACATCAGCAAAAACCCCATTTCCAAATAAGTCGTATTCACAGGTACCTGAGGTTAGGGCTTCAATATATATTTTTTGAGGATATAGTTCAGCTCACAACACTCCTTTGCTCATCTCCATCCTGGACTACTGTAATGGTCTCTTTACCATATTTCCCTGTTTTCAGGGTCTCCCCTCTGATGTTTCCACACTACCAATAGAATTATTTTTCTATAATGTAGGGAAAAAAAACACTAAGTATTTTATACTCTATGACTCCCAACGGTTAAACTCCCAATTTGACAAAGCCTTTCAGACTGTTCTCTTTTGAGAGCTGGACCTTTTGGCCTCACAACATAATATGAAACAGGGACCTGTCCCTCTTGCACAGGACCTTAATTGAAGCTGGCCTTGCTGAATCATAGGCCTGCCAGGAACCACTAATTAATCGCCCCTCCTACTGGGCTTCTCAATCACTCTTCCCTGAGATGATTTTGGGAAGCAATTGGATGTCTTGCATGATTATCCCTAAGGATGCTGTACTTGCATTTCTCCTCAGATACTGGTTTATTATACTTTCACTTTTGTTTTCTAAAATTTCAGTGGAAAGAGGCAAGATTATCATAATGCAGTTGAATTATATTTACCCATGAAACTGATACTTACAAAACTGTCTTTTTTGCTTAACCCGGTCTGGCAAAATGGCACACCTTGTGAATTTATTTCCTGTGAAAGCATATGAAGTGGGAGGGTGGGGTGGAGGGTAAAAGTGTTTTCACTGAGGATAAAGAAGGATTAATGAGAATAATATTCACATAGAGTTCAGTAGGGTTAAAACAATGTGAAGCATCTTCCTAGCCAGTTTGCCATCTTAGAAATTGCGATACCTAGATTTTTCTCTGACCTAGTAATAATAAAGTCACTCAAGTCCAAGATTTAAGTGACCGAGTCTCTAAGAAGATCTTAAAGGAGCCAGACATTTGCCCAAGTTGTTAAATCTCAGTTAAATTTTAGTAGCATGGTCTATCTATACGCAGAGGAGCAGAGAAAGAACCACCTAAGGCCACTTGTATTGAGCAAGTATTTCAATATAACCGCTATACATGTAGCAGGTCTGAACTTGGTTCAGTGGGTACAGTATGGAATCTGAAGTTAAACTGAGTTATAACTCTTTCATATAAAGCAGTGGAGCCTTAGGCGAGTGAGCCTCTTCAAGCCTCAGTTTTCTACGCTGCATGAAAAGCATTTGGTATAATTCCTGGCAAAACTAAACACTCAGAAATGTCAGATGCTGTTACTGTTTTGTTGTTATTATACAAATGAGCCCAAATAGGGTGTCACCTGTATCCAAGAGCTTCTATAATTCCTACCTAATTACCTAAGTGCCCTCATGGGAATGCTGGTTAAAACTGTATGTGGGTCTTTTAGTAAAACTGACATTTTACATTGTTGGGTAAAGGGCTTATTTATTTATTTTTTTCTAACGAGGGGCTTTTAATAAGTAGCTTTTTCAACGACACACAGGATAAAGTGTTAGAAGTAGCAGAGCAATTTTAGAGAAAAATATAGGTCATGTGTTATTTAAGACTTGATAAACTGTTGGTGTAAGGCAATTTGAAAGGGAAAACAATATTTTACTAAGAGAAAGAGCTTTTATTTGGTGTAAATACAAAAGAAATGTAAAGGGGACAGAAGAAACCTGGAATGAGGCAAGTGTTAAAATTGGGCGTTTCTGACAAAGTAAAAAAAAAGAGCCCAAAAAAATTAAGAGAAACCAAATATGAGGAATAATTGAATGCTCTTTTAGGACTTTTTCAGATTTCTACATACAACATTTAGTGTTGCGGGGGATGATTCTTACAGTTTTCTAGATAGCTGTTCTCTTCATATAAATATTTGAACAAAAAGAGGATTTCAAAGTATAATTTGAGCTTTCTTTTGAGACGTTTTCTCTCTGTAACCTTTCTTTCTTTCCTACAATCAGGTGAAAATGAAATCCTTGCAACTCTACGTGCCATTTGCAGCAAAAACCAGATCTGGAGATCGTATATTGGCATGGGCTACTATAACTGCTCAGTGCCTCAGACGATTTTACGGAACTTGCTGGAGAACTCAGGATGGTAATATATTACTTGATTAGAAACTGGAGTACCGTGATTTGACTCACATGATTCTCCCCATCTTCCCATGCCCCATGCCCCCTGCCCTTGGAGCCTCATAACTTATCCAATGACACCTACACTCCCATGCTGTCTCTAACCTCCAGGAAGCTCCCTGGCTTTCTCTGGCTTGGGAAATTTTCTTGTTCAAATGTAGAGAGACTAGAAGCTTCTTCCCACTTTTATTCCCACAAAACATTTTAGAGCTCTAAATTGTGGATGTAGACCCATCTAAGAGATGTAGACACATCTAAGAATAAAAACTTGGACAATTTTGACATTTTGAAAACTAAACTTGACACACTCCTTAATTGTAAACCCCGTACAAAGTGTTCCTAGTACTAGCAATAGGCATGCTATGGCAACTACTTATGACATATAAACTTACACTCTTTCCCCTTACCTCCCACAAACATAACTGGTCTCTGTGTGTTTGAGTCTGTAAGTGAGTGAATGTGTATCTGGCCATCAGCACAGCCAGTCTTCATCTGCTGCCTCAAGTCCAGACCTGTCACTCTGAGGACCAAAGTGTTTGTTTAACTTATGGCATAGGCTCGGCTAGGTGGGGAGCACAGCACCTTTGCATCTTTCATTCGCTTTTGTATAAGTGCAAAAATGTTCCTGCTTGGTGAGTGTGCTTTGTCCTGGATGTAGTTATTAGCGTTCCATCGCTACAGGAGCCAGATCTGTTGGCATAATCACTTCTGCCTTACCATCCCTTACAACATGCTCCATTTCATTATCAAAGAGGGAAAAACCATCAAAGAGCTAGTTTTTCTGCTTTTGGTATGTGTGTGATTTTATCTGCATTGCTAAGGGCTCCTTTCCACTGTGGTGTTGGTAAAAGTTTGAATGGTAAACTCCAAGTTTGCTTTCAAAAACAAATGGCCTGTCTTTCTTTCCTGTTACAAAATAAGCTGCAGCAGTACATGAATGGGCTGCAGCATTACGGCTGTCTGAATGCTGGCCAGTTGGCCTTCGTTCGTGGTGGCTGTACAGAATATTCACCGTATTGCTTCCTGGCTTTGAGCTGATGTGTTAATTTACTTTAGGAGCTGCCAGCAATTTGAGAGGGAGACAATGCTGTGCTTTGCTTTTCAGTCCTGGTTTTTGGGCTCACTTTAAATATTGTTCTTTTCCATTCTCCGAAAGCAGATCTGGACCAGAGGGTGGTACAGCACCTGGCCAGTGAGTGATAGGGAGAGCTGTGCACATGAGGGTGCTGGACTTCACATTATTGCCCTTCTGAATGGTTTCCATAGAGACGGAACCAACAAAGTCCGGTGACGTGAGGTGAAAATAAATGGACAGCATAGCCTCGAAAGAATACAAACATTTGGGCTCTTACAAGAAAATTTTCATCAGGTCTAGAATTTATTTTATGAGGTCCTCTATTCCAAATTTTTGAATGCTGATAACATCAGTAACGAATAGCAAAAAAAAAAAATCTATGTTTTCTTTGTGGCTGTTTCTGTTTTGTGTAGCTTTGGCACTGGGATCAATGAAAGAATCTCATGAATGTTTATCATACTGCAAAACACTCCACTATCTCTTTCTCAATTCCAAAAGAAAGTCACAGCCAACATCATAGAGAATCCTCACTATTTTGGAAAAAATGTTAATGCCATGTTGAATACATCAAGCATTCTATTTAAACGGGACAAAATACATTCTTGGATATGCAGATATTTTTTTGTTTTCTAATATTAAAATGCACCTAGAAACACAAAGCAGATGAGTTAAATAGTCAGTTGGAACATAGACATTGCAGATAACAGACACATTTTCTTAATTACTATGTTTTGCCTAATTCAGGCAACTAAACCCTTTGATGCAGGATGACAGGCCCTGTGCTAGCATTTTTCTCCTACAGTGAAGGTTTATTTGATATCTCCAGGATCGAGACTCACCAATCTGAGTCCTTTAATAGATGATTGTGAAGAGTATTAATGCCTGCTTTATTTTAGTGGTGTAAAAACCCGTAGATTATAAAAAAAAGCTTACAAGTAAAAGTGGGCTCATCATATATTTGTCATCTTTGCAAGAAAACAATTCTAAAGCTCTCTACCTTTAGCAGGGCTAATGAGCATCAGCCTAAGTTTGGGCTTATAAAAGGGTTGAGCAAGAAGAGAACGGCTGAGCAAGGGAGGGAGGTAAAATTAAATCCAAAAGCTGTGATAGAAGGAACAACGTGATCTCAGGTCTGAAGGACTATGCCTGGGAGGTTTGGCGCTTTCTCCTGCAAGTAATGGGAAGCCATTCCCATTTGAGCAGGAGAGTCAAATATACACACTTGCACCACAAATATCAGTCATTTCCGATTTTAAGCACTGCTCTGGCTTAGTATGTCAACAACGAAGAAAGGGATGTCAAAAGGAAGATAATAGGTTATTATTTGGGGCTAAAAAAACCCTAGAGTTTTCTCCTTGAGAATTGGTGGAATAGTGGTACCTTCGAAGGAATAAGAATATTCAGGAAGAGGAACTAATTTGGGGATCTAGTTGGATGAAGAACAGGAAATGTGAAGCCGACATGGGATGTGATGAAATCCAGGAAAAACCAGTTTTAGTTTCCAAGTAGAAATATCTAATAATAATATCTGAATAGAACAGTGAGCAAATTCTTTGGGAGAATTCTATGAGTGTTTACTTTAAATTAAAAAAAAAGTTTTAAAGACCAAAATAGAGGGCAAAAACAGCTTTTTAAAACAACTAACCTTTGGGCAGGATTTTATCATTTCCAAATGCGCTATATAGTTTAATTTCGAGTGCTAAGAAAATATGATATAGGTGATGTTAAAATTTCATTGATCCCCAAGAGAAATGGGAGAGATCACTTTAGTTACTTGTCCCAGTTCACAGGTAGCAAGTTAAAGAATTGAGGTTGAAACCCAGAGCTTCTTAACACTTAGTGTTGTGAGGCTGTAAGGAAACCTGTGAAGCTCTATGCTACTTAAGGAAGTACAGGCTGGTGTGATCTTTGTGAGGAGGAACATGGTAATATGTACTGAGAGCCTTAACGTTAATTATCGCATATGATTCAAAATTCCACTTCAAGGAACCTATCCAAAGGAAATAAGATTAAAATGAAGCTGTTCACTGTTATGCTATTTCTAATATAGAAAACTAAAAGTAATATTCAACTTGAGGGGAGTTGTTAATTAAATTATGATAAATAAAAGGATTTAATACCATATAGCTATGAAAATTATGTTGAATAATATTTAAAGTTATTAGAAACTGCCCATGGAATAATGTTAGTGGGAAAAAAAACCAGGATACAACGCTTTACAAAGAGTGTAATCTTACTTTAAATATAAATATGATTATGATGTAGAAAAGAGACTGAAATCAATTAACCTGATTGTGGTAATCACTTTATAAAATATATGTATCAAATCATCATGTTCCACACTTCACTTTACATATATACAATTTTATTTGTCAATTGTAACTCAAAGCTAGAGGAAAAAAAAAAGAATGTGTAATGAAAAGTCACAAATCAAGAAGAAAAGGGACAGACAACACAACAGAAAAATGGGCAGCACACTTGAGTCTGCCCATCACAAAAAAGAAAAAGACTGAAAAGAAACACACTTAAATGTTTACTGTTATCTTAGAGTTTTGGAATTATGGGTGATGTGATTTTTCTTTCTTTCTTTGCTTTTTTTTTGAAAAAGATTTTATTGGGGAATTGGAGGGGAACAGCGTTGGGGAATTAGGGAAGGAGAACAGACAGGTAGACAAATTGCTGTTTTGTTCTTCAGCCTAGTTGTGGAGGACATCGCTTCACTGGCCCATGTTGGTATGATCATTGCGCTTTTCCTGGGTGAGGCAATCGGTTGCTGGTCATCGGTTGGCCACTCACAGCGGCTCACGGCAGCTGTTGCTGGCTGCCGGCTGTTCACGCTGGCTGCCAGCCACTCATGTAGCACACGGCAGTCCCACTGCAGCCTACGCTGTCGCCGGCGACTCATAGCAGCCCAGCTCTAGGTCGAGCTGTTGTTCATCATCTTAGCTGTAGATTCTCCTTGAGATCAGGGACTATTATCCATCATGCTTAGGATGCGTCACCAGAACCTATTATAGTTCTTGGCACTGAGTAAGCATGTGGTAAATATTTGTAGGATGAGGGAATGAATGAAGGAATGAAAAAAAGGATGAAAACACTGAGTGAGTTAACCTCACATACCTAAAGACACATTTTTGGTTAACAACTGGAGGATATAAGATTAGAATTCATGTGTATGCTGCCTTCTAACCATTTTTATCCTTGAATTTTGATAGTTATGGAGATAACTTATATAGACTCTTAATAACTGGATAGTGAGAATTCTTAAATAGACCTCTATTAGTTTCTTAGGAGCACACAGAACTTCTGGTTAGTATAAAAGAAAGATGCTTCCCCCTGAAAAACAAATTTTGAGTATTAGATATTAGATTCTTGGCTATTTTCCTATTGTGAACTGTGAATGGGGTGAATGTTTTAGCCAAAAGAAAGATAATAGGAAGTGAAATTTCTGTTTATGTTGTCATAGGTAGGCTCAAGTGGATTTTAAAAGCCAGCTTACAATAAAGCATATACATATAATAAGATTATTAAAATAGAAATGTAAAATTAAAAAATAATGGGATAGAAAAGTAAGTACTGATCATCCCCAAAGAATAATATCGTTACTATGATTTAATTCTGAGCTTCCTTCCAAAGGCCACAAGGGAAGCTTACTGATATATAATTCTCAAGAGAGGCATACTTTATTTCAGGAACTGATTCTAAAATGAAGACATTTTGTGAACTTTTCTGAATAGTGGGGCCGAAGTTTGGACACGGCCTTTTGTGTCCCTCATAGGATCACCCAGTATACTCCGTACCAGCCAGAGGTGTCCCAGGGGAGACTGGAGAGCTTACTGAATTACCAGACCATGGTGTGTGACATCACGGGCATGGACATGGCCAACGCGTCCCTGCTGGATGAGGCGACCGCGGCTGCAGAGGCAATGCAGCTCTGCCACAGGTGAGAGGCCCAGCCTGAGATTCCATCTGGGTAAGGGGCAGTCTTTTTCCTGCTTTGTCAGAAGTTCTGGTATTTCCTGAGGATGCATTTCTAGAATTCGAATAGCTGGGTCATGGTGTATAGTTAACAATTGTTCTCCAGTTCCTGACCTTCCTTCCTTCTTTGCTTTTGAGTACAATTAAACTTACCTTGCTGGTAGAATTCTCATGTAGATGGTCATCTGGTTGGGAAATCTGCCCACATTCATAGTGTATCTGTCTAAGGTTTTGTGCCTCTAGCCTTGAACGCCCATGTAAGACTCTTTCTTGGCTTCCACAGATTTGAGGGGCGGTGAGCCCAAAATTCGCTCAGCAGCTGTGGTGGCCTCTAAGTTCCAGCCACAGGCCCTTCTGCTTTCCAGCAGCCCTGGAGGGTGGGTTTAGGCTCTTTCTCCTGTCATGGATAGACAGTTACAAAGGAATGCTGCTCACCCACTTATTGTTATTATTCTGAGCTTTTCACTCATTTTCATCTTAGCTCTTCCTCATCCATGTTCTTGCTATTTTCCCATTTACTACCACTGATTTTGCTAAATAGCGTCAGAATGGGAATTGTATTTCAGTGGAAATCTAGTCAGTAAAGGTCATTATTAGTCATTAAGGACTCAGTATTTTTTTATATTGTCGACATAAGGAATGTCCAAACCTGTAGAAAATTTTTTTTTTGTTGTTAAGATTTTATTGGGGCATATGGGGAGGAGAACAGTGTTGGGGAATTGGGGAAGGGGAACAGCCAAGTTGTCCTTCAGTCTTAATTGTGGAGGGCACAGCTAGCTCAGCTCCAAGTCCAGTTGCGTCTCTCAGCTCAAGATGCTGTGTTCAATTAGTTGTGGGTGGGCGTAGCCACTATCCCATGTGGGAGTTGAACCTGGAGCCTTGTTGTTAACACATTGTGGACCTGTGATGCAGATTTGCGTCTGTACATTTAAATGCCCCGTCCTGAATGTGTTAAGAGCACATTGTCTATCCTCTGAGCTACCTGGGCAGCAGCTCAGCTCAAGGTGCCAAGTTCAGTCTTTAGTTGTGGGTGGGCGTAGCCCACCATCTGGAACAGGCAACCTTGTTAGGAGCACGAGCTCTCACCAGCTGAGCCATCCTGCCACCTGTTGGCAGCTCAGCGGCAGCTCAGCTCGGGCACAGCTCACTGGCCCATGTGGGAACCGAACCAGCGACCCTGTTGCTCAGAGTTTGCACTTAACCAACTGAGCCACCCGGCTGGCCCCCATGAGAATTTTTATAAGAGTTTGTTTGAGCCAAATGAATGACATGCTGGGGAACAAGATCTCAAATGCTCCAGAGAATAACACGTTTGCAGCTTCTTTTATCTATTTGAAATTAAGGAGGGACAGTAAGGAAGATTACACAAGGGTGGGAAAAAGCAAGGTGAGGACTGGATTGCAGTGTAGTTAACAAGATATGTGCTTTCTTGTGGTTAGGGCTTATTTCAAAGATGTGTTCACTTAGATGCAAGGAAACAATGGGTTTATCTTAAGGCAAAGATAAACCTTTCACTGAAGAAGTTATATGCCTGTGCTAGACTACCCACCATGACCCTCCCAGTTAAGAATTTATGATCAGATTACCCTGTGAGGTTACTTCCTAGAGAACCTTTTTTTTCTTTCCACAGTACTATGCACAGACTTTCTCTAAGTGCAAGTTTTGGTTTGCATTCTTAGAAGTTACTCTGATTTCTTTAATGTTCATGTTTGAATGTGATTTTCCTTTTCAACAGACACAACAAGAGGAAGAAATTTTTTGTTGACCCCCGTTGCCACCCACAGACAATAGCTGTCATCCAGACTCGAGCCAAGTAATTAATTTTATTCATAATTTGAACTCAGAAATAATATGCTCATCTCGGCTGATTTTCTCACTTCCAAACTGATTGGAAGTGAACCTGGTTTAAACTGGGGTTGTTGGGTTTTACTTTCCGTCCCACTTTCTCCCCAGGATTTTGCTGGTAAGTAAAATATGTCAGAGGTGAGGGGAAAATACACAGTGGCTTTAGTTGCCTTTGCTTTATATTAAGTTATAATAATTTTTTTTGTATTCTTTTTTTGTAAGAAGAAAATTTTAAATATTAAAAATTTTAACGGTTTTGCAGAAACTTTGAAAAGCAGAGGGAAAAAGTGTAACTCTCAAAAAATGGAACAACTGGAGATGTTGTGTGTGTTTACCTGCAAACATAGTTATAGTCTGCAAACATAGTTATATGCAGATGAAAGTATATTGTATTTATTTGTTTAGTGCTTTAATTTAGATAAAACAAACAGCACAACTACCACTTGTGGGTGTGTTTATTTCCTTGCTCCTTGTAAAAGCTGGGTAATCTTCCACCCATACCTCCATCCCTTCAGATGGGGTTTCTCACAGATGTTGGACTTATCAATAGATGGTTTAAGGTACCTAAGGGAGGTCTCTTCCCTATCTTACTGGTGGTTTTCCATTCACCTAAGACTGATCCAGTGTGAAAGTAGCGATGCCTCGGTTGGTACAGATATTGGTTCTTTAGTCCTAGGAACCCATGTTTTTGGTTTTCTCTCAGGAGCTGGTTCAGACAGGAAAGGGGGAGTGAGTGGTAAGGGTGGAAGAGAAAAACAGAAGCTGAGCCGTTGAATGCACTGAGTTGATGTGAAGCACTGTTACCACTGAGGGGCCAGAGATGGAATGGGTGTGTGTGTGTTGGGATGGGGTGGTGGGGAGACATTGAGGAAGGACACAGAATATGAATGCTGTATCATGGAAAAGAAACTGTAGGTAATTTGATTTTTCCCTTGGAAACCAAAAATATGATTGTTCTTTGTCTTCTCTCTTTCCAGATATGCTGGAGTTCACATTGAGCTGAAGTTACCCCATGAAATGGACTTCAGTGGAAAAGATGTCAGTGGAGTGCTGTTCCAATACCCAGACACTGAGGGGAAGGTGGAGGACTTTAACGAACTCGTAGAGAGAGCCCATCAGATGGGGGTAGGCAAACCTCTCCTTGTGGGGGCACGTCTCTGCTTTGAATTATTCTTATTGTTTTTGGTGTGTCTTAATTTCCATAGCTTTATCACCTGCAATGGTAAAACTTTCTCCTATCTTCCTTCTTCAAGTTAGTTTTGTTAATCGAGTCCTGGCATATGGTAGGCACTCAGTAAATATTTTAAATGAATGAATGAGTAAATGAAGTTCACATGATATGAACCAACTCCGCCAGCCTGCCTGTAATAGAGATAATTCGCTACTCTCCCACTACTCTCAGGGAAAGCAACAACCTTGTCCATTTTCTCTTGTTTCCTTTCTAGAGCTTGGCTTGTTGCGCTACTGACCTTTTAGCTCTGTGTATCCTGAGGCCTCCTGGAGAATTTGGGGTAGACATCGCCCTGGGCAGTGCACAGAGATTTGGGGTGCCACTGGGCTATGGCGGACCACATGCAGCCTTTTTTGCTGTCAGAGAAAGCTTGGTGAGGATGATGCCTGGAAGAATGGTGGGAGTAACAAGGTAAAAAGCTCGTGTTTCTCCACTTTTGTTGTGGCGATGGTTTTCTCTGCTCTTTCTCTTGATCACAAAAGTTGTTGATTGCTTTTTGAACTCAACTGGGTCATTCTGGGTTGATTACAGAAATGCACAACATAGATTCAGAAGAGAGAATCTGGGTATAAACTAGTTAGTACCTCTTCTCAAATGCCATGAGTTTGTAATATTAGAAAAAGTATGTGTATAATTCACAACATATTTGTACTGAAGTCATGTAAGTTGATGAAAACCTTGACAGCCTGAATGTTTTAGGTGTGTTTTGTATCTAACTAGTTTCTTTCTTAGAAGTATTATCATGCCACACAGTTATGTAAAGACAGATGCAATGAGAGGTTGTCACACACACACTGAGTGTGACCCACAGTATTTCCTAGAGGCCTGCCACTTGGCCATTGGAGTTATTTCCAAATGTGCTTTCTTGAGTGCTTCTCATTGATGAAGCTCCTCAGATTAAGAATTTATATGAATACCATGAATATCATTGGGAAATTTAGCATGATCTCTATGACCTTTCATAAAAGCTGATCTATTAATGTGAGTAGTTTGAAATAGTGAATGATGTGATGGTGTTGTGAAATTCTAAAGTACTCTCAATTTGCCACATGATAGCAAAAGGTGCTTTGCTTTTTAGTGTAAAAATAACAGTTTCTTAAAGTATTCTTACATTAGCTTCTTTCAGTGATGTTTCTTCACCAGACAAGATGAGGCAGAGGGCTCTCTAATTCAAAAATTTGCCTGATGATTTTTATATTGAAACTGCTTACACTTCTGGAAAATGGACCCCAGAGCTTGATGAAATAAAGGATAAGACTGCTAAATCTTTGTGTTTATCCAAATTCTTAACTGTATTAGGAAGGGAAAAATTTTATTAGAGACAGGTAAATTGGTTAACATCATTTTTATTTATAGCTATATAGTCACTTCAGGTTTCTAGTACAGAAATGCCGTTTCCTTTGTCAGATATTTCCCTTTATCCTGAGTATGCCAAGTAGCTCGGAATTAAAATTAATCCTCAATCACCATCATTATATTGAGTTGTCGGAAAACTCATGATGTATTTTTTTTCTGTTTTTCATTGCACAAATGCATCATGACTTTTCCGACAACCCACTATTAGGCTGGGTAATTCCTGGAAAATTTCCTTTTAAGGTTTCCAGCCTTGTCGTATATACGTATATCTTGGTGCCTCAAATCCTCAAAGTACAAACTAAAAATGAGTAGTCCTATTTAGAAGAGGATGGTTTGGAAATTGTTTCTTTATGTAAACAAAGTGAAGTAAATTTACTAAATTCACTTCAAGCTGGGCAGAAAAGAAGAAGGTCCATTTATGACAACTCCTGGTGCTGTGATTATCTGTGCTAATTGGGTGTTTTATTCTTGACTCAGAGATGCCACTGGGAAAGAAGTGTATCGCCTTGCTCTTCAAACCCGGGAGCAACACATCCGGAGAGACAAAGCTACCAGCAACATCTGTACAGCTCAGGTAGATCACATACCTGACCTGCACCGTGAATGCCTTACAATCTATAGAAATGCGCTACTCATTCATCCACTCAGTTGTTCTTCAATTTATTCACCACCTACTGAGCAGTGTGCATACCAGAAGTATTAAGATCTTATTGGTAGAGAAGCCTTGTGATCTTGTCAGAACTAAAATACAATGTATTTTACTGGTGCTCTGTGTATGCATGCAGTTCACACTTCAGGGTCTCTAGCATTTTTGTCCATAGGGCAAGTTTATTATGGGTGGTGATTGGGCACCTTCTCTTTGAGCAGAGATGGAAGCCCTCCAGGATAAGGCGAGGAAGGCAAAATGAGGGTGCTTGAGGTGACTGTACTTGAAGGGGTGGTCCAGATTGGCAAGCTGTTGGTGTTCATGGGGTACTTTTACTGATAGGCATTCCTCAAGTGAATGGGATAAAAGAGGAGGAGTTATCTGGAATTTGCCCAAGGGCTCAGGTCAGGGGAAGCAGGGTTTTCTAATATCCGGCCAACTCCTAGGATCAGGTGGAGGGCCACTGCTGAGCATATAATCTATTCTCGGTCCATCTATATCATTCAAGGTCAGAGAAGAAGAGAGAGCTCACAGATACCTCAATGAGCAGTATCAGTATAGTGCTCCTCCCTCTCAGGGCATTGACTCCAACCACCATCACCAGGTTTTAGAAAGTCTCCAGGAATGCAGTAGATGACAAGGTCTTTTTATAGTTGGTTCTATAGCCATTGGTTTTTGGAGCAGTTTCCTCAGTTGGTTTTCTTGTATGATTTTTTTTTTTCCCCTCTGGAAGTTGGCTGCTTCTTTTCAGGGGACAGCTCTTCTACTATCATAGGAAGGAGCCAGTTGTCACAGTCTTTTCCTCTTTTGACAGAAAATGGATATTTGTATGATGCCTTTACTTTCTGTAGTTTGCCCTCTGTTTGTTGAACTCTCTGCTTGCATATTTTCCCTTTCTGCAGCTGACTGCTCCTGTCTTACCTTTTCTGCTCATGTTCTTCCACAAGGTGTCTGTCTGATCATAAGTACATTCAGGGTTTTCTCATTTTCCAAGTGAATTTGGGCTGTCTACAATGAACAAAAGTAATGTTTGTACCTTTTTATTTCTTCCAGTTCATGGATAGCTGATATTTCGTTTTTTAACTTGGATTATGAAAGGTCTCTATCTTTTTCAGTAATTATTAAAGTGATGTTTGCCCTGGAGATCACCATACTCTTGTCTTCTTTGATTTTCACCTTTTTATTCTGGAGATCTTCTAACTCTCTATTGTCTGTTTTATTTCATGCATTTCCTTTTCATAATTGGTTGCATGAAACAATTGCCCATAACTCCAGTGTCATTCTCTTTGTTAGCTTGAAATTACTCTCTTTTGTCGAAAGATGACTGACAGCTTTTGAGTTGTTCTTTGGACACTTTGTGTCTTTGACTTCAGCCTTCTACTTCTTATAGCAACTGCTCAATGTTTTTCTCTAAGGCTACCCTTTCATTTTGAGCATGATAGGGTCTACACTGGAATTCTTTTACTTTTGCATCTTTGATGGTGCAGAGGTATTTTTTTTTTTTTAATCTCTGAAAGTTTTACTGAATTCTTTTTAAAACTCTTTCTATACACTTGTGACATTTCTACAGATGTCTACATTTGCATCATGTCCTGTTCTTTATATTTTATTTCTCTGTTTCTACCACAACAAGCGGTTTTTTCATTAGCTCTTTAAAAAGTCACTTGTATTGAGGCATAATGGACACTTCATTAGCACTTTTATTGAGAAATAACTCACCATAAAATTCACCCATTTAAAGTATGCGGTTCAGTGGTTGATAGTATTTTCACGAAGTTTGCAACCATCACCAAAGTTTCATTTCTGAAATTTTTGTCACCCCCAAAAGAAACTCTCGTCCATTAAGCAATCACTTTCCATCCTTCTCCCCTCCCTGCTGCCCCTGGCAACCACTTGTCTACTTTCTGTCTCTATGGATTTGCCTATTCTGAATATTTCATATATATAAATGGCATCATTCAATATGTGACCCTTTTTGTGCTTGATCTCTTTTTTATTTTTTAATTTTTTTTTTATTGGGGAACAGCCATGGTCATTGGTTACACATTGCTTTCATGCTACAATGGCATAGTTGACTCTTTTAGGGAAGGCCAAGTGGGGATCGAACCCACAACCTTGGTGTTATCAGCACCATGCTCTAACCAACTGAACTATCCGGTTACCCCCCTGACTTCTTTTACTTAGTATATTTTCAAGGTTCATCTATACTTTAGCATGAATCAGTACTTCATTCTTTTCTATGTCTGAATAATATCCCGTTATATGGATGTATCACATTTTATTTATCCATTCATCAATTGATGGACATTTGGGTTGTTTCCACTTTGGGGTATGTTGACTAAAGCTGCTATGCACATTCGTGTATAAGATTTTGTGGGGACACATTTTTTTCAGTTCTCTTGGGTATATATGAATAGAATTATAGGGTCATATACTAACTCTGTTGAACTTTTTGAGGAACTTCCAGACTGTTTTCCAGTGGCTACACCATATTGCATTCCCACCTCCACATTTTCACCAATACTTGTTATTGCCCGTCTTTTTGGTTACAGCCATTCTAGTGGGTGTGACGTTATATCATTGTGATACTGATTTGCATTTCCCTAAAAACTAATGATTTTGAGCATTGTATCATCATTAGCTTTTGATTGCTTTACGTATCCTGATTGTATTATTTGTCCAAATTATAAAAAAAAAGTAAAATTTCTTGTTCTCTATCTTTGTTTTTCTGAACATCCATTGATGTTCTAATGCTTTTCCAAGAGTTTCAAAAGTGACTTTACACTTCTCATCAATTTGTTGGCCAGTCACTGGATAGAGTCTCCGGTTTGTGGAAAACAATGATCTCTAGATTAAAAAGGGACATCAACCAACCTCCACAAGGCTGCAGTGATGGGAGGCTTCCAAAGCATTTTGTGAACACCAGACCTGAGTTTCTATTCCCCAGATGCATAGTCATGAGCATGTGGATATACTGTGTCTTGGATGGTTTACTGCAGACATGCCCTCTCCACGGCTATAAGGTGTTGTGGTGCTTCTGTATTTATTTCTAATTGTCATGTGGAGGCCACAAAAGTGTGTATGCTCTCTGGGATTTTTTGGTGCAAGAAGGTCTATTTCTGTGTTCTCTGATAATCTTTTCCTTCTCATTCTCTTTATTGACTGCTGAGTTCACTTTCTGAGAACTTTTTTTTTTTAAAGATTTTTATTGGGGAATTGGGGGATGGGAACAGCGCTGGGGAATTGGGGGAAGTGGAACAGACAAGTTGCTGTCCTTATGTTCTTCAGTCTAGTTGTGGAGGACGTTGCTTCACTGGCCCAAGTTGGCACCATCATTGTGCTCTTCCCAGGCGAGGCAGATCAGTCGCCGGCTTCTGGACTGCCGCTCACGCTGGCTGCTGGCTACACATGGTAGCCCATGGCAACCCACTGCAGCAGGGGCTGCAGCCTACGCCGGCACCGGCGAATTATGGCAGCCCAGCTCCAGGTTGAGCTGTTGTTCAGCATCTTAGCTGTAGAGGGCAGTGTCACTGTCCCTCATGTGGGATCTGAACTGGGGCCCTCTGGTGTCCCAAGCCAGCTCTTAACCAACACGCCACTCGGCCGGCCTACTTTCTGAGAACTTTTAAGAACTGTTTCTTTTTTGGCAAGGGCCCATAGAGATTCCTTCTAGCAGCCCAGCAGAGAAACTGTGTACTTAACAAAATAGATCTGATATTGAACATCATACAACTTTAAAGCACTGCGTTTCTCAATTGAGTAGTATGGTGTGTGTTTGGTGAGGTGCCCCTTCCTACCGGGGGTAATTGGCCATGAAAGTGGACCTTGAACTGCTGACCTAATACATTAGGACAAAAGTCACTGTAGTGGGACTGGAAACCTCAAAGAGACCATCATGCTGGACCAATGAGATGGGAGGGGCTGTGGGAGAATCAGGTGGACTGGGTAGGTGAGGAGTCTGAGACTTGAGTTTGCATAAGTTACTTAAGCTGATATTGTGTGGTTAGAAGGCTGATTACTGGCAGGATCTAAGGTGAAAAAACAGGTGAGGGATGGGGCCAAGAGGAGGAGACGCAGGAGGCTGGCCGCTATCACTTTCCCCCAAGTTGACACTTTTGGTTTCTGGCCCTAGCCATCCTCTTTTTATCCTCTTCTCCGGCCCAAGGTGCCATCACAGTGGTCCCTTCCTTGCTCCCATGTAGGATCCCCTCATTGAAGCATCCCTGGAACTGCCCGTGTCCCTTATCACTGAGAGATTCCAATGCCATTCCTTTCTGTTTTCTGTCACACTAGAACACATACTTCCCTGAGAATATTTTCATGAAACCTCAATCCAATGGTCAAGAGATATATTTATTTATCTAAGTAAGTGACCTTGCTGTCAGCAGGGAATAAGCTAATCGGGTCTGGTTTCCCTTTTTTAGTATATCTCCTGCCAACTCATTTTGGTTTGATTCCCCTGCCTCCTGCATTTTCATCTTTGGTAGTTCTTTACCACATATTTTCCATTCATCTCTTGGTTGTTCAAATTCAGCTTCTATTGCTTTATTTAAGGCCTTAGGAGAATTGTATTCCCTGAGTTCTTCTGTTTTTGAAAAAGTTTGTTGCTTTTATCCTTGAAGAACTGATTGAGTATAAAATTCTTAGATCTCACTTTTTCTCCCCCTGAGGCCTTTATTGCTCTGCTGTCTTCCAACATTAAATTTTGCATCTGGATGTCTAATGGCAGCCCCATCTTCTCCTTTATGGGTGGCATGACTTTATTGCATGAAAACCCTTTATAATGGTCAAATTTGAAGGTTTAGTATAGTGACACCAGAGCATCTTGGATGCTGTGTTTTCCTCTTAGGTGTTCAGGCTTATTATAGATGGTCCCCAACCATCATAGAGAATGCAGGAAATCTGTCATGTTGCTTTGTCTCTTTTCCATTTTCTCCTCTCAAATGAAAATAATAGTCCCTCCCACTAGTCATCTTCCATCATATTGTTGAACATGATTCTTTAAATGTTCTTTGTCATTTTAGGCTCTCTTGGCGAATATGGCTGCCATGTTTGCAATCTACCATGGTTCCCACGGGCTGGAGCATATTGCTAGAAGGGTACATAATGCCACTTTGATTTTGTCTGAAGGTGAGTTAGTACCTGTTTTAAAACTTTTGGACATAACAGGACTGATAAACATGAGTAAGTGAAATTGAAAACTCATTGCACGTGCATACTATATATAGAACTAAAAATCAAATAAAAAACTGGGAAGAATATTTTCAACTTCTATGACAGACTGAGTTTAATATTTTTAATATATAGAGCTCTCACTCACTCTCCCCATCCCATACGTGAGAAGGATAAAAAACCCTGAGAGAAAAATGGGCAAAGGACATCAAATATAATTTTAAAAGAAATAAGTATGCAAATAAATGGTCAATGAACATATATAGTTTCAACCTATTACTCAAGGAAATGTAAATTGAAACAATAAAATAGTTTTTCTCCCATTACACTGGCAAAGATTAAAGAGAATGCTTATATTGGTATGACTTTTATGAGGGCACTTAATATGATTAAAAGCTTTTAAAATGTGCTGACAATTCCTAGAAATTCTACTTCTAGGAATATATCCAAAGGTAATCATCAGATAAGGGTGTAAAGGATATCCACTATAATACTGTTCGCAATAACATAATCTTGGAAATAACCTAAACGTCCAATAATAAGTAATTAGTTAAATTAATGGTACATCTGTAAGTTTGAACATAAACAGCCCTTAAAAATAATGATGGGTTTTGATTTGTAGAAAAGCAAAAATGTTAATGATATATTAAACATTTTTTAAAAGGGTAAAGAAATATATGTATGTGATCTAACACACACACACACACACACACACACACACACACACACACACACACACGCTACTTCTAGAGGAATATATACCAGAATGTAACTACTAGTTATTTCTGGATGGTGATTTCCCCTCCTTTTTTATGTATATTTTACAATTTTCTATAGTATAGTGATAAACATTTAAGTTTTTTAAAGCAGCCACCAAAACACTGGGTAGGGCAGGAACAGACTACATTATAGCTATATATGGTAGGATTTACTTCTTTATTTCTCTGTGAAATGTCAATGGTGGAGGAACGGGCTTCCTGTTAGAAACCAGTGAGTCTCCTATCTTGTCTAGGTCTCAAGCGAGCAGGGCACCAACTTCAGCATGACTTGTTCTTTGACACTTTGAAGATTCAGTGTGGCTGCTCAGTGAAGGAGGTCTTGGGCAGGGCTGCTCAGCGGCAAATCAATTTTCGGGTTTTTGAGGATGGCACAGTAAGTCAAACTTTCAGTGTTTGTTTTTTTTTTCTTTACAACACTATAACTTTTCATGACTTTGCTCATTGAAAGCTTTGCTATTTATTTTTGAAAAAGCAATATTAGGCCATTGGGCACAGTCTTTTTTATATACAATTTTCATTTCCAATTTGGAACATTGTGACCCTTTGAAGGCGAACTCTTTCTCAGCTTTCCTTAATACCTTGTGTTTTCATATATGGGACTAGAAGGCACCTGTTTTCCTCATAATACTCCTCTCTTCACAATAGGACTAAGGTAAAGGCTATTATAGGTAATATAATAAAGTAAGTGAAGGAAAAAAGAGGTGAGCATGTCCAGTACCCGTAGGAATGTCCTGCAGCCAGAGTCAGCAGTGGCTTCTAAAACTCTAAACCCTATGAAATCTGGGGCTGGTCTAGTCGCCTTTGCCTAAGGGCCAATTTAGATATAACTGTACCCGATAGTTTAGAATGTCTGGGCGTTTTGTCCAGCACCGTCTCCCCTTTGATCTCCCTTGGGCTTTCTTCACTGGTCCTGGCATTTAGAGCTGATGTTTTCTCTTTCCTTTTCACTTCTGTAGCTTGGTATTTCTCTTGATGAAACAGTCAATGAAAAAGACTTGGATGACTTGCTATGGATCTTCGGCTGTGAGTCGTCTGCAGTAAGTGAAATGAAAACGTGTTCCTCATAATAGCATCTTGGTTATGTCGATTCTTGGAAAATTACGATATTCATTCATGTAACAAATATTTACTGAAGACCTAATATGCGCCAGGTACCATGCAAGGCCCTGAGGATAGTGGTGAATTAGACATGATTCCTGCGCTCATGAAGTTTATAGTCTAATGAGGATTCAAACAAGCACAAGGTTGCTATGTGTGTAGTGGGTGATGTCTGCAGATGCTCTTTGAGCACAGAGGAGGGGCTCCTCACCAAGACTTTGAAGAAATTGTCCTAAGCTGAGATCTGAAAGATGAGTAAGAGTTACCCAGACTAAGATGGCACAATTGAGGAGAAGGAGGTGTTCTAGACATTGGGAAAAGCAGCCACAAAGGCTAGGAGGAGAGAGAATACATGAGAATTACAAGCAGTTCAGTGTGACTGAGTTGGTTTCTAAAACAATTAAATGGAATGAGAATGAAAGAGAGGTGTCCAGACCTGTAGCAAGCTGTTTATCACAACACTACATGGCCTGATGCACAGGAAGCACTCAATAAATATTTGTTGAATGAATCAATGAAAGGAAGCATTTATTATAGTAACAAAGTTGAAAGAGTGTTAAATGGTTCTATTCTGGTTGTCTATGTCCTCTTTGAGAGAGGACTTCAATATCAGAGGACAAATGTAAATCATCAAAGAACTATCACACTGTTCTCTTTTAAACTTTAATAAAGAGGACTGAATAAGCATCTTCCCTCTAGAACTCTGCTAAATTTAATCATAGGCATTTGTTCTACACATTTTAGGAGTATTTATGGAGCGTCCACTGAAGCCTTTAGATGGACGAATTACCAGCCTGAGGCAGAATGAGGAGCAAGCCATCTATCTAATTATATATTCTATGTATTAAACCCTTATCAGATATATGATTTGCAAATATTTTTTCCTGTTCTGTGGGTTGTCTTTTAGCTCTCTTGATAGTGTTTTTTGATGTGCAAAAGTTTTTTATTTTAATGAGTTTATTTTATCTATTTTTTCTTTTGTTGTTTATGCTTTTGGTGTCATATTTAAGAGACCATTGCCAAATCCAAGGTCATGCAGGTTTACTCTTAAGTTTTTTCTAAGAATTTTATGGTTATAGCTTTTAAATGTAGGCCCTTAATCCATTCCGAGTTAGTTTTTGTATATGGTGTAAGATAAGGATCCAACTTCATTCTTTTGCATGTGTATGTCCAGTGTTCTCAGCACCATTTGTTGAAGAGATTGTTTTTTCCCTCACTGAATGGCCTTGGCACTTGTATTTTATAAGAGTTGTTCTCAAAGATACCAGAGCAGTGTTAAGTGAGAATACTTACATGAGTGACATCATGGTAACTTCTTTGATAACCTTTTAAAATACGAGTAATTTTCTGGGTCTTTATTACTCAAGGAACATACAGAAGATGTCAACTCTTTATTTTTTGCAACAAAAATTATACCATTTTCTTATATTCTGTGGTTAAGGTCAATAGAATTTAAAAACAGTGCTGTGGAGAATTGCCACAATTCATGACTCCTGACACCTGTTACTATGAAACCATGCCAGATGCCTCTGGGGCGGGTGATGAGTGGGTGGTAAGGGGTTTCTGGTGCTCTGTCAGGATCCACACTGACCGGACACCTAGGCGTCCACATGTGGTTCCAGGTGCAATTACTGCTCCTTCGTTTCTGTGGTCTCTCTGTGCAGGAGCTGGTTGCTGAAAGCATGGGCGAGGAGCAGAGAGGTATTCTGGGGACTGCCTTCCAGAGAACTAGCCCATTCCTTACAAATCAAGTATTCAACAGGTTTGTGTGGCTAGTGTGACTTCTGCATTGTGTGTCATGGCTTGTGAGCATAGTAGAGAGTGGCTTCTGACTCCAATAGGTTATGGTGACTATTGTCATCACTGTAAGGACCCCATTTCTGACTTGGGCAAAGCACACATTATTTCCTGGTGACCATGCTCCCTTGGCACTGTAAGCCCTAATTCTACTCATCAGGAAGAAGGGAGTTTGGATGCATAGATACTAGGATGAATAACATACCCAGCAAGTTCATATCCTCTTCTTCCCAAACTTCCTCTCATGCCTACAGGCAGCTTCTTATCCTGGGGCATCATCTGAGGTTTGTAGGGGTTCCATGCCTTTCCTTCTGATGTTTTGTTGGCATGTTAGCCATGGCCCAATTTGATCTGTATGCTGAAAGTATGTCTCAGTGTGTCTTATCTTTCAGGAGGACATGTACGGACTCTTATCTAATTATATTGGCCCAATACATGTGTTTTGTCTTTACAGCTATCATTCAGAAACAAATATTGTTCGATATATGAAGAAATTAGAAAACAAAGACATTTCCCTTGTTCACAGCATGATTCCACTGGTAATCATTGCTTTTAGCCCTGCTTCTAATCCTGCACTGATCCCACCTCCTTGGGTCACTTCTAATATGCTGCAAGAAGGATAAAGGGGTGGCCATGTGGGGAGATTGGTGGGCTGATCATACAGATCATAAGAAATCACTAATGTGATACCTTTTGGCTGTATCTTCTTAAAGGGGTCCTGTACCATGAAGCTCAACAGTTCATCTGAACTCACAGTAAGTAGGTCACCTCTATTCAGTGGGAACTTATTCTGACTTGTACATAAGTAGATCACTAGAGAATGCTGCTATTAGCACTGTGATTTAATAATTACTTTCATAATCCTTTACCTTGCTATTCAACAATCTTGGCAGAAACCCTAATTTTACCACAACCCTATCATTTAAATTTATGAGTAAAATTATATTTAAATATTAAAATAACTAAACATAATATTCATACCTCTTACCTTCCCCATTCTCTTTTTTTAAACCTGCCATGTTAAAAGCTTTTATTTCTGTCAATTTGTAGTTGTTAAGCTCAGGTAGAATTAAGAACCTTAAGCCTTCTTTCTAGAAATCCATTCACAGGGCCAGAAGGGTAGAGATTTGAGGTTTTAATTCATTCTTGTGTCAACAGAAGATTTGTGTAACCTGTATGGGTGGGAAGTATCTCTACTAGACTAGAATCCATTTTAGCAAAGCTATTGTGTTCCTTTATTTCCATATGATTATTCTGATGTGACAAATCACATCAAGCAAAGGAAATCATTTTATATTGTGATAAGAAGTTTTCCCCCATTTGCTTTTCTGCTTGTGTTGTGTTCTGCCTAATGAAGAGAGAATAATATATATGCTATGTAAGAGTTTGAATTATACTTGAAACAACTCATTGGGTTTCATGGATATAAATCTATTTGGGGGACTTTTTGTTCCTAAAAAGATAGAAAAAGGTGATATTTTTGTATAAGTTCCCTTTCTGGGACTCTGATGCACTTGTAAAATGAAGACAGCACTTAACCTTGTAAGCTTATGATGAGAGTTAAATTAATGAATATAAAGTGCTGAGAACAGTGCCTGGCACATAGTAAGCACTCTTTGAGTTAGCTGTTGCTATCACCACCGTCATCATCATCATCAAAGTTAGTATTGTTACTACTATTGTACTATGTATATATGCATATGTTGTCTCTCTTCTTGCTTTTTAGCCAATCACATGGAATGAATTTGCGAACATCCACCCGTTTGTGCCTCTGGACCAGGCTCAAGGGTACCAGCAGCTTTTCCGAGAGCTGGAGAAGGATTTGTGTGAGCTCACAGGCTATGACCGAATCTGTTTACAGCCTAACAGGTGAGGGGATTTCTTCTCCTGTTGTTTCAGATATCTCTTGCGGTAAAATACTTACCCCAAAACTTAGGAGCTTGAAAAAACAATTATTTTGTATTCTTGGAATTGAGTGGACAGTTATACTCCACTGGAGTGGATGACTAAAAGGTCCAAAGTGGCCTCATTCACATAGCTGGGAAGTTAGTGATGGGCTGTTGGCTGTGAGCTCAATTGAGGACGTTGACCTGGACCTTGGTCCTTCTCCATCTGCACCTTTCCACATGGTTGCGTGAACTTCCTAATGGAATGATGTCTGGGTTCAGAGTGGTGTTTTCCAAGATGGAAGGATGTGGAAGCTGCAAACCTCCTAAAGCTCAGCCTCTGAAGTTACACAGCTTTAATTCCAGAGCATTCTGTCTATTAAAGCAGGTTATGGGGCCAGCCCAGGTTGAATACGGGAGGGGACAATACACCGGTGTGAATGTTGAGAGTCATGGTTTATTGTGGGCTATCTTTGGAGACTAGCTACTAGACCCATCAATGATGTAGCATGAGAATTAGAATCAAGCACACATATTAACTCCTAACAAGTAGCAATGTCTCAACTTAAGAGAGCCAGGAGAACCTGGATCCTGGTTTGTTCTGTCACTAACTTTGAAAGTTCCCTTTCCCTCTTCTGGCCTTGGTCTGTTTGTCTATAAGGTAAAACTTTGAAAAACAATGATTTTCAAAAGCAGAGGGCTTTAGCCACATCTTCTAAGTAATTGTTAAAAATACAAATTCCTGAGCCCCTCTCCACACTGATTGATTGTAATCTTCAGGGGTTGAGACTAAAAAAGAAAGCAAATTATTACGATGCACAGCCAATTTGGAATCCAGTGGGTTTGTGATCTCTCTGTCTTCATGGGAATGGATGGATGGATGGATGGATAGATAGATAGACAGACATGTTATCAGTGTGAGTCAAGATCTTAGGATATCTTCAGAAGAGGAGTCAGTGTCTGTCCCTAGGGTTCTCTACCTCCCACTACTCAAAGTGTAATTCTCCACCAGCAGCCTCAGCTTCAGCGTCACCTAGGAGCTTGTTAGAAATGCAGAATTTTGATTTCAAGATACAAAAATCAAGTGATTTTAAAACTGAGACATTTATTGTTTCACTTTCTGAATTATTAATAGAAAATAATAAAATCTTAATCAGATATAATCAAGCCCTACCTCCTGTTTGGTAACATTGGCTACACAGCAAAGCCATGCATTTGTAAAAACAATATAGCCTATAAAACCCAAACCCTGTAGGAGGAGGGGAACTCTTTTAATAATAGCCTCTCAAAGCCTCATTTCATAAATAAGAAGGAACTGACATTCATGAAAGTCAGGCTTTAGTGTACCTTCATTAAAATGTAATCATTCAGCTTTTAAAAATTTTTAAGTGGGAGGAACCTGATTGAATTCTTAATCTGAGGCAATAATGCTTTATTAAATGTTGAAAATGAGGAAACTTCGCCCTCTAGTGATGGAATATGATCACATTTTCAGTGTCACATTGGAGAGCCATTTTTTCAAGACTAAGTCATTAGCTCTTGCAGTAAATTGAGGTCCCAGCCAGAGACCCCAGAAAGCTGATCTAAAGATGAGGAATCTTGTCTTCCCAGAAAGCAATGGTTCCCAACCCTCCCTGGAAATTACACTCATATGGTGAGTTTATAAAAATTCTGATGTCCAGATCACAGCCCAGATTGAACTATAATCTCAATGGGGGAAAAGAGAAGTGAGGGAAGGGACCCAGGCATGAGTATTTCTTTAAAGCTCCCCAGCTGATTGCAACCTGCAAACAAGGTTGAGAACCACTATGTCAGAAGTTTCTGTGTTGTTTTCCTCAGGATACCCGATGCTCTTTCTCTGTCCTACTCTCCTCATTCATATGATTGGCTGCGAGATTCAGTGCCCCATCTCAGTCTTGCCGGAGGGAAAGAGATCTCTAGCAGGATAGAGTTACTTGGCCATAATGCCTTCTCCAGCTCCAGAGATTTAATTGAGAAATGGCCGATAAATATGGATGATAAAGGATTGTATAGCCACAAATTAGGGCATGAAAACTTTGATTCCTGTAGCCAAGCCTTCACTTGGTCTTTCTATTTTCTGGGGTACTTATATCCCAAAGGCGTTTAAAGTACTTGCAACAAAAATGTCAAGAACTTGTCCCCATTTTTCCTATTTATTTGCTCAGTCCACAAACCTGGAAAAAGTGTTTAAAGACTTGCAACAAAAATGTCAAGAAGCTTGCCCCATTTTCCCTATTTATTTGCTCAGTCTGCAAACCTGGAGAGCATTTCCAGCTCTGTGAAGAACATAGTCAAACAATATTTAATTACCTTTCCATTTCCTACTGTGCCCAGCATGATTGCTTGGGTTTGTTCCCATAACACTGTGACACTCTTAAATTCACAAACACGCTCTAGGAATTGCTGGGTTAGAATTATGTATAATGCAATGTTGAAGGCAGATAGAAACAGTAATTAACACCTTCTAAGGATATCTAAAATGAAAGACAAACTGAAAGTATTATTAGCTCACTTGGCTTATAGAGTGAGGGAGTTGTTTTTATCTTTAAAAACTGCAGGCTGTTATCTGGTATGTTGATAGACCTGGCAGTTGCTTTCCCACAATCTCCTCCCAGGAAGATTCTAACAGAGGTGTGAACAGGGCATAATCAATGGCCCTCAAATTTTGTTGGGCATGAGAATCGCCTGGGGGGCTTGTTAAATTGCTCATCCCCTCCACCAGGGTTTCTTATTCAGTAGTATGGCTTGGACCTGATCATTTGCCTTTCTAACAAATTCCAGGTCATGGTGATATGCTGGTTTGGCCACCATACTGTGAAAACCACTGAGGTTGCAGGAGTTCTCAGTCCAGGCTGCATGTTAGAATAATCTGGGGAGCTTGAAGAATACTGATGTCGGCCCCACCCCACAAACTAGTTACATCAGAATCTTCTTGGGATGGAGGTGGAGCCCAGGTATCACAGCTCTCCAAGTGATTCTCATGTGCATCATTGGGTTGAAAGACTAGTATCTTCCAGTAGAGTGAATTTTGAAAGTGGACTTTGAAGCTACAAGCAGTCATATGCATAGTTTACAGCAGAGTCAAACACCTGATAATTGCCATCTTGGTCTCCATTTTTCCTGAGCTCATGGTTGATGTCATTGATCATCTCTGATAAGCTTTCCTACTGAGCCTAGTGCAGCTTCAGAATTCTCCCCTACAGAGAACTCTAGGAGGCCAGATATCAGAGTCATTTGATTAGGGACCGATTTCCTAAAGAAACACCCAGAATGCCAAGAAGAATAAAAAAGGTGAAGGATGAAGAGCCATTTGGGGGAAAATATAAAGCAATGGACAGAAGGGCCTCCCCTCCCCCAATTTCCTTAACTCTTGAAAGTATAACTTGATGTTTGCACTTTGTAAGGCTCTAGCGCTGTGGTTCTCACACTTGGATGCATCCCTCAGAATTTCTGATTTAGCATGCTGGGGGAAGCCGAGAACATGCATTTCTAACAACTTCCCAGGTGATGCAGATGCTGTTATTTGGGGATTGCCAAGTTTGAGAGCCACATCTTTAAGGTAGTCTTCAGATATCAGAGGTTAGAGCAGCTGGATTTATCCAGATGTTTCTTGACCAGAATTCAAAAGTTATAAGTGTAGAATTTAGCTTATGTGAAATTAGATACAGATTGATAAGAACATTCCAGAATGACATATGGAGGGGTTTTCATTTAAGAAGCAGAGACCCAGGTAGTGTTTGGTGTATTTAAAGTATGTAAAAGTTGGATTAAAATCCTGTTGTTTCCAGGGTATGTGTACTGATAAATTTTCAGTCACCCTGTTTATCTGGCCTGTAAGATAGGAATCGGGCACCAATCTTTACCTTATTTTCTTGAGGTAGTCTTAGGATTGCCAGGAACTGAAGTGGGTCATTGCAACACAGTTTTCATCATGTTACTCCCATAACGTCAGTTTTTAGCTAATATTTCATTTGGATCATTTTTGTTCCTGACCATTTGATGGTGGTATTTTTCAAGTAAAGAAGTGTTTAGATGAGGAGAGTTCGGCATCAAAATGTCCAACATCAAAACATTATTTATCGTAAGAAATTTAATGTGTTTCTTCCTGGAGAATAAGACTGGGAAGAATGGCAGAGGTTGTTTTTTTTGTTTTGTCTTAAGCTTCATACCTTTTTGCACTGATGCAAATTTTTAAATCACATGAATGTATTACTTTCATAATAAAAAATTTAAATTCTCCTGTGAATTAGGTGACATATCCCCATGTGACAGATGAGGCAACTAAGATCCAGAGAAGTGATTTGCTCAGGGCCAAACTGCTTAAAAAGGGAGAGTAAAACACAAACAACGCAATGAGAAAATGGTGCTGTGGCAACCCAGCATGCGACTGTGCTTAGAAATATAAAGGAGGGGTTACATTAAGATGTTGGAGATTTACTGGGTTTTGGATAGACTGAGTCCGCCCACTCTCTTCTTCAAAATGTAGCGATTCCAGTTACTTAGCCTTTACATATCAATTTTAGAATAATCTTGTTTATATATACAAAAATCTTGGTTTTATTGTATAATGATGTATATTTTAGCTTTTAATTGTTACAATTTGTACAATGGGGTAGATATGATAGGCATTATAAGTATTATAAATGGTTGAACAAAACAATTTATTTCATATTTAAAATTATAATTCATCACTTATAAAAACTTCTTTATGAAAAATGTCTTTTTAAATGTAATAAAAAATATATTTTAAAAAAAGCATACTATAAGAAACTCCCTAAGAAGTTCAAACATTATCAGAAATAAGATAGGCCCACTAACTTGTAAATGGCTTAAAAGAAAACTCTGATATTGCATCCTAAATATGACCATTAGTGTGTATATAGAATGGTGTGTTAAAAACTATAAAATGATTTTCAGAATAGCTAGAGAAAATTAAAACAAGAATAGATTTGGTAAACCTAAATAGTTGATAATTTTTTTTAAATGTATAAGTCTTAAATTACATGGCACCAAAATTTTAAAACGTTATGATCCATAACATGATAATTTTCTCTAGGATACATTTTTAACACCTTTTGACTTGTATGAATACAACATCCTACTTGAGAACATAAATACTGTCTTCTCGGTACAATTAAAATAAAGTTCAGTGGTTTTGGTGACTGCTGGGATTCACCTGAAGTCATGAATTGTAGCATATTCTTGCAAAATGGGTTCTGTTACTTTTTCATGACTATAAAAACCATGCAGAAATCTTTCTTCTAAAAACAGCAGCTGTAATAATCTGTCTTCAAATATTCCAATGCAGCCAACTTCTGAGAAATGTTTTATGGCGTCTGTAGACAGCCATCAAATTCTTTAGGCAGAACAAAGAGGTTATTTCATGACTGGTCAAGGATGACTTCTGCAATGTGTACATCAGTGACAAACGTACACATTAACTGACCAAAATGCTTTCTTTACAGGATGCACTTCATTTATAACCTAATCCATGTGAAGTTTTATGCATAAGAAGTGCTGTGCTTTCACCTGTGACTACTGGCCATGCATGTTCTGCAAAACCATCATCTATCAGAGCAGGCCATGTTCCTTCTTCATCGAACATAGACAAAGATCTAGCAAAAGGTTCCAAGTGGCCCTTAGGATTGATCTTGTGTGATGGTCCAATAAAAATTTGTTCCAAAGATCTAAACATTTAACCCTTCCAGATAGAATGAAGTTGCAGTAGTTCTAAATCTCAAACTTTTTTGCCCAGGGTTCTTAGCAAAGGTAAAGGTAAAATGATAAACGTCTTTGAACTTTATTGTGTCCCTAAACTCTTGTTTTAACCTTGGCAAAAGAGCTGAACTATGACTCTAACCCTGTCACAGGATCTTCAAATTCCAACACACCACCCTTTTTTATTGTTTTGCTAAATTCACATTGAATAGCTGTCCTGAATTTTCATACTTATAATAATACATTGTTAGTAATAAGGTCTAGATTTAACTTATCACAAAACTGCCAAATTCCATGAACTCCCATTTATTTTCACCTGGGAGGTGTGTGTGTGTGTGTGTGTGTGTGATTGTACTTGTTATACAGTGTTCTAGTCTACTGTTCTAGTCTACTGCATATCTCGTGGATTCTTTGTAGAATGAGTGGGGGTTTTGGAAGTTGTTGTCTGTTAGTTTTCCCTAATTCTCTGTTAAACAGTATCACATGTAGCCGTTCTTTCACCAGCCTGAATACATGCCATGATTGGAGGGCTTTGTTTTTCTAAAACTGTTTAAGCTTATGCTCACTTGGCACTTCTGTGGGTCTGAGGCTCCTCATCTCCTGGAGTTCTCGTTGCTGTGGCTGGCCTGCAGGTCAAGGCCACTAACTGTTTCATTTTAAATAGATGTCAGAAATTCACTGTCCCAGCTGCCCCTCCACATGCAGTAGTTTTCTAACGGTCTCTATTAATCTGGGTTATGCAGATAAGCAGTTGTTTCTTTTAATACTTTTCCACCAACAGGTGGCACTAATAATTCCCCTTATTTTAATAGTACCCCAGCAGTAAACCTTGTGTGACATTTAGAACTTATCTTTTGTACTTTTTAGTCGAAACATAGCTGATTTTAAGAGGGTCTTGGGCAAAATACATCCAGCATTTCTGGTCAAGTGTTTAGCATGTAGCCTTTCTCTTGGATTACTGGCTCATAAATCTAATCTCTTCTTTGTTCCTAGTCTAAACATCTTGATTGGTCTTCCAACAAAACAAGATGAATAGAAATCATGAAAATACAGAATCCATTTGTTGAGGCCCCTCTCTATGGGGGAAAGGACAAAATTAATGTTGATTGCCCGGACTGGAGAAGAGAGCTCAGTTTTGAACAAATTTACTAAATATTTATTGCAGAGCTACTTCTGTGCAGAGTACTGTTCTATATATTATTCCTTGTGAGGCAATGTATAGAACTCGTAAGACCTAGATCCTACTCTCAAAGCGTATACTTTAAGTCTGAGATAAGACAGGCACACAAAGTAAATGTGAGGTCTATAATTTCCAATGCACAGTAAATGTATAGGATAGTATTATCAGAAGAGTGAGTAAAATACTATGAAAGTTTGAAGGAGGTAAAGGATCAATCAATCAATCAGTCAATATTGATTGAACATCCCTTATTTCAGTGTTCTTAGCACAGAGAATACAATGTTAGTCAAGACATGTAAGATTTCTGCCTTCAGGGAAGGCCTCTCCGAAGAAGTGACATTTCTGCTGAGGCCTAAATATTGATAAGAAGCCAGATATTTGAAGATCAAGAGGAGGCGCTTTGCATGCAGAAGGACCATCTAGTGCAAAAAAGGCAGGAGTTGACTTGATATGTTTCAGGGAAGGAAGACGGCCTGGGTGAGTGGAGGATAGTGAGCTAGGGGAGGAATGGCAGCAGTTGGGTGTAGACGTAGGCAGAAGCCACAGATCACATGGGGATTTGGAGACCAGAGTGAGGAGCTGGATTTGTGACTTTTTGGAAGGCTTTATGAAAGAGGTGGAACTTGAGTTGGGACTAGTTGCAGAACAAGTGGAATTTGGCTGGTGGGAGGGGAAACAGGGTAATCCAGGTTGAGGGTCGTGGACATGCTCATTCAAATACTGTGGTCGCCCATCCATGGTGCCTGAGTAGCAGAGCAGCCAGGATTGCTGCATTGCCAAAGATGAAGATGATTGAGGAGGAGGATGACGATGATAGGAGTGATGATAGTTGGCAGAACTCAATGAGTGTTTACCTTGTGCCAGGCACTGTGATAAACACTTTGCCGTGGATCATCTCATTAGTCATCACATCTACCCTTCAAGATTGGTGCAGTTATCCCCATTCTAGAGACAAGAACACAGAGGCACAGCAAGCCTACGTAAACTAGTGGTGTGAGTGGTGTGCTGAAGTGTGATATGTTCATTCTCCTGTTCTCAAAATAAAAACGCACCAAATGAGCTAGAACTTGTTTGTCAGAAGCCAGGAAGACAGAGCACCAGTGTTTGCCTCCCTCCCTTGAGTGCAGAGAGAGGCAAAGCTCACTCGGTGTGGGGGACAAGGATGCCCCAGGTCTTATGGGGGTCAGGCCTCCTAGTTGCATCAGTCAGGCGAGGGTTCTGTGAAGGGAAGCCCATGTTTGCTCCCATAACTCTCTTTGAGAAGCATGATGTGCTCAGAGGAGCTGCACTGCTCACAAGGTAAGCACGAGGTTCCTTGATAAGACAGGCCGACTTCTACCAAAGTCTGTCTGTCACTGTTGGTTGTTTGGGCATGTAATACTCTAACTTCAGTTTCTTCATGTGCAAAATGGGGGTGATGGTATGTACCTCATGGGGTCTTGGGAGGATTAAATAAGATGATGTAAAGTGCTTGGTGGCAACAACAGTTACTACCATTGACCTGTGCTTACTCCTAGCAGAGTGCCTGGTAAATAAGAAGTTCTTAAGTAGTGGAGCAATTTATATTTACTGTTACTATTATTATTACTTAGCTCATCTAGCCCCTTCTCTTGCTCTGTGGTACCCACGCTGTGGAAATCACCACTTTCCTCCCCTTTCTCCAGCCAGGCTCAAAGCCCTTCATCTCCAGATGTTTCCCTGTTCTCTGTCTTCTCCTCATGCTGAGCCCTAAATCATCAATTTTGCCATCTCCAGACACCAAACGATCATACCCTACACTAATTTGCAAACATTACAAATCCATGGCAGCATTCTCTCAAAAAAATCAATTTTTCCAGTGCTCAAAATTTTAGTTGTTAGGTAAGAAATAAAAGAAAGGTTATTTAATTTATTCTTTTTATTTTTTGTATTGTGAAATACACATTTTTTTTTTAAAGATTTTTATTGGGGAATTGGGGGGATGTGAACAGTGCTGGGGAATTGGGGGAAGGGGAACAGACAAGTTGCTGTCGTTTTGTTCTTCAGTCTAGTTGTGGAGG
>NW_017731779.1:643983-655137 GCF_001890085.2 Hipposideros armiger
GAGGGCAGTGTCACTGGCCCTCATATGTGGGATCCAAACCGGGGCCCTCTGGCGTCCCAAGCCAGTTCTTAACCATCGCGCCACTCGGCCAGCCCGAAATACACATTTTAAAAAATTAGTTTCAGCTGTACAACACAGTGCAATAGTTATACTTTTTACCCCTCAAAGTGACAACTCCCCTCCCCCATTTAATTTATTCTTAAGCCTTGTGCATTTAGAGTGTGATCTCAATATTACCAGGTGACCATGGGGGATGAATGCCAAAACTACTGGGTCTTCCAGAGTCAAATGATGGTGTAATTTTGCAAAATGGAGGAAATATGTATTTTGAATGGGATTAAAACATCTATTACTCACTTCCCTTTCCTTCCTGCAGAGAGTACTGAGAACATTAAGTAACAGTTTATGATTGACTCAGCGTTGCTCACTGGGATGTTAGTCATTAAGTGTGCTCTAAAAGTGGTGCCTTTAAGGATGGTTTTGATGGGTATGGCCAGCCACTAACGGCCATGTGCTTGTGAGACCCAGGAAAGCATGCCCTGAGACTGATGGGAATGATGCCACATTCAAAGTGCACAGTTCCTTTGGGGCAATCTGATCATTGACTAAATATTTGGTGGCATGAAGAAATCATTCATGGTTTTAGGTGTGATAATTGTAGTTACATTAAAAAAAATAATTATTATCTTTGAAACAAAGAAATTGAAGTTTGAATTGATGAAATGATACAATGTTTGAGTTTCGCTTTAAAATAATCTAGTTCAGAATGAGGAAGGATAGTGAGGGATATAGTTGGAAATAAGACTGACCATAATCCAATTGTTGTTAAAGCTGGGTGACACATGCATGCTGTTCCTTATATTTTTCTCTCTTCTTTTGTTTGAAATTTTCCGTAATCAAAAAGATTTTTTTGGTTCACGGTCCTGAGTGAGGGTTGAGAGGCCCATTTCTGAGTAGGAGTTTTATGCACAGGCTGGGAGTCATTCAAATCATTTACGCTCATGCAGAAATCCGTGGTGTCCGGGAGTGACTTTGTGTCACGTGTTGAGCATGCAGCCCATGCCTGATGAATACTGAATGAGTAAATGAAAACAAAAAGGCCCGAATTCCTGATCCTTCTCTTCTTGTCTTTTCAGTGGAGCCCAGGGGGAATATGCTGGACTGGCCACTATCCGGGCTTACTTAGAAGGGAAAGGAGAAGGACACAGAACGGTGAGTATGGACAGGTGGTGTCTGCTCACCACCTGGTGGCAGCAGGCCCAGCTCCCAGGGTCCCTTTTGTTCTGTGGGATACTTCCTCCACGCCTTCTTGGAAGTAGCTGAGGGAACATATAAACAAGAAACAAATTTCTGTGAACTGACCATTACGATTCTTGCCTCTAAGGCACTTTATTGGACCATTCTTAGGGAAAACATTCAGAGATAAAAAGCTTTTGGTCGAACCCAATCTGCAAAAACCAGCCAGTTGGCTGAGGAACTGCTCTCCCAGGGGAGCAGAGGCAGGAAGGGGCAGGAATGTTGCCATTCCAAGCCCCCTCTCTTTGGCTCAGCCCTGGCCCTAAGCCTGGACAAAGGGCAGAGACTGAGCTTTAATTCTTCTGTAACTCCTACTGTGCCTAACTAAGCACAGTTCTGGTTATATGTATACTCAAAAAATATTTATTGAATCAACAAATGCCCTATTAAATGACTGTCAGCTCTAAGCAACAAAAAGAAGACATGGAGCAGAGTTCATGGCTGTGCTTCATTGTGTGCTTTGGGTATGAGAGTCTAGTCTTGGGTCCAAACTGCTCTGGGGACTCTGTGGGAC
The DNA here is from genome assembly GCF_001890085.2 of Hipposideros armiger. NCBI lineage: Eukaryota > Metazoa > Chordata > Mammalia > Chiroptera > Hipposideridae > Hipposideros > Hipposideros armiger. Next base: position 645,794 of record NW_017731779.1, read on the forward strand.
CAGCAGGTGCTAATGGGCTCTACAGGACCCCGCTCAGGATTTCCAGAGGCAATGCCTTTAGCATTTGACCTGACACAGGCTTCAACTCGTGGCTAAAGGTGGTCTGTGTTCTTGGGGCCCTCATTTTGTTGATGACCAACACTAAGCTAGAACTTCCACTGAGCTTGGAGGTGGGGTTCTTAGAGGGAGTAGTGGGTAGAGTCAGGCACAGGACAAAAGCACCTGCCCGTTCTAGGAGAATTAGAGAAAAGAGTGCTACGGGGTCTGGCTGCCCGAGTAAGTAGGGTGCGGTAAGTGGCGGCCCAATCTTAGTCCATTCTTGGTTTTATTAAAATTGGGATTGCTTGCTGGAATTTACAAGGAGAGAATCTAAAAACTATTTCACTTCTTTTTCAAAAAGGAAGGGGAGGTTGTGGGGAGAACATTATCTCTCATGTTCCCTTGCTTATTCATCCCGATTCCACAGGTGTGTTTTCCCAGGCCTTTGTCCTGGTTGGGGAAGAGAACTGATTTTCAAAGACCTTTGAAAAACAGGAAGTTCACTAATTGAATAAATTATTGAACACTGGCCACATCCAACGCACTGTCTGTGCCAGTCCAGAGACACAGTCCTTGATATCCCGACTTGGTTATCTTTCACTTCGGTTTATTTGCGGATTTGAATTCTTTAGCTTTCTAAGGAAAGTTAGTTTAGAACTATATATATATATATATATATATATATATATAGTCTTGTGGACTGCAGAGTCTCAGCACTGTCAGCGATTCAGATAGGAAATGTTGATGTTCCAGTTGCTCAGTGAAAAGTTAACAGATGACTGGCATACAAGCCCCCTCCTATTTTTCCTCCTCGGCCTCCAGGTACTGAGGTAGCCCCTGGAGCTCCTCCTCATCACGCTCTCTAATGACGAGGTGTCTGGGGACCCTGGGAAGGGGTTCTTTTATTCTGGGGTGGCCATCCCCACATCGCTCCCCTTCCCATCCCATCCCCCACCTGCTTTATGGAGAGGCCGCCAAGATCCACAGCGTAGAGCCCGTGGAAGGCCGGGGAGGCGCTCATAACAAAGGGCCAGCCAAAACCCAGGTTCCGTCCACTCTGCGATGCTTCCCGCCCTCATTGTTTCCCAGTCCTCCAGTCTAACACCCAGAAGTATCTGTGAATGTTCAGGAGCTGGGGACCAAACCAGAAAGGGGGAGGAGAGAGGAGAGACCTTTGGGTTGGGCCTGAGCAGAATTCTTCTGTGACTCACAGATTCTTTCCAGCTCCTCTTCCCTCTTCGTGTTTGCCAGCCCTGCCTTCTCTCTCCATCCTCTTGCGTGTGACATTTTCCACACTACTGTCACTGAAGTGTTGTGAGAGGCTATTCTGTTCTGAAGGACAGAGAAGGAGAGGACACTGCATTGTAGGGAGGGGAGAGGGAGGGAGAGACAGGGAAGCCCCCCCAGTCACTGAGCTGGTAGGAATACAGAAGTTGTAAATTTGGAAATGTTAGCCTCCTTTCTAGATTAAAGATTTTAATTAAAGCCGACTTCTTTAGTTAGAGAAAGAGAAAATGACTTATTCAAATAATCAGGGAGGATTTTTCCATATCAGAGAAGTCTGAGACGGCTGCTCCTTCACAATAGACTCTAATGGAATCCAGTAAAATGCATCCTATTTTGAAAAGAAGTGTGGGGAAATCATGTGCTTCAGAACCACCTGAGTTCCTGATGGTTCTCTTGTTTCAAGCTGTTTTTGGAAGTTGTTTTCACTTTGCTGTTAGGTTAAATTTCAGGGGCTCCTAAAGTGCTACAGCCAAGTTCTTGATTCACCAGTTTAATTTGGGAGAATACAAATTTATCTAACAAATTCTTATGTAGCAATTACCATGTGCCAGGCACTGTCCTAAACACTTTATAACAACTCAATTTGCTAGTCAAATATTAACTCAGGTTTGCTGACCAGCGACTGAATTTCCTATACAAAGGAAAAACACTGACCAAAAAAAATCCTCCAAAAAACCTGTACTCATGTGTATTTTTTCTTCCCAACTGTCCGAGGCAAAGTAATGGCCTTTAGTTGTTCGATTTTTACTAGCAGTAAGAAATCGATTTCTCTTGCAAAGGAGCATTCCTCCTGAATCCTTCAAGGATGAGCTATGTTAGGTTTGTGCCAGGCACACTGGGGAGTTAGAAAAACACAGCATCCCTGAATGGGCAATATGCACCAAAGCGGATTAGTTTTGGATAAGCTAAAGCATCAAAACTGGGTCCTGTTGTTTCCTTATCCTTCACAATACCACAACTCTAAAGCATGGAAAAGTAAAATTAAAAAAATAAAGTTTCCTAAATCTACATGAAAACCAGAAATGTGTAACAGCAACACATAAACGAATCATTGACAAAACCTCTGAGGCTTCTTTCTTTCCACTACTCCTTATATTAGGATTTGTATTAGTTTCCAGTGGCTGCTGTAACTAATTACTACAAACTCAGTGGCTTAAAATAATACAAATTTATTTTCTTACTGTTAATGGAGGCCAAAAGTCGCCATTGGTTTCACTTGGCTAAAGTCAAGGTGTTAGCAGGGCTGGTTCCTTCCGAAGGGTCCAGGAGAGAATCTGTTTCTTTGCCCTTCTTTCCCAATTTCTGGAGGCCTCCTGCATTACTTGGCTCACAGTCCCGTCCCTTCCGGCCGTCCCTCCGACCTCTTGTTCAGTTATCACATCTACTTCTGTAGTCAGGTCTCCCTGGGCCTCCCTCTGATAAGAACACTTTTGAATATATTTAGGGTCCAACCTATAATCCAGATTTCAATATTTCATCTCAAGATCCTTAACCCCTCTTCTCAAGACCCTTAGCTCAATCACACCAGCAAAGTCCCTTTTGCCATATAAGGTGACATTCATAGATTCTGGGGATTCGGTGTAGACATCTGCGGGGGCCCATTATTCAATGCATCACAGGATGGTTGACATTTTTAGCTTGAATGTTTTTGTTGCAGCAGAACTTCCCTGGTATGAATTCTTACCCTAGGCCTTTAACAAATATTTTATATTCATTTTTACCATTTGCCTTTCCCTTCCTTGATCAGTGTTCTACCCAGAAGGGATCCTTTTATCCAAAAATCCTTTGGTAGAATAAAAGTACCATGTGAGAAAGGACAAATGACTCTAGCTTTGGTCCTGAGAAATTAAAGAAAAAAATTTCAATACAAATGGGAGGCATTTAAACAAGAAAAAGGATTTGAGGACAATACAGTATAACCAGCATGAGACCAATAGACATTCAAAAGAGGCACAAACTTTCTGCCAGCAGAAGAGTGACAAAGTAATTTCATGTGTGCCTCTAGTTTACAGCTCTCTTGTTGCACACATGTGTTTTTACTAAGTAGTCAACTTTTCTGTTTTTGAGGAAACAGCTGTAAGCTAAGTTTTCCCTTTGTAAGCCCATTTTATAATGCTCATTCGTGTCTCTTCAAGGGGTTGTAATATTAGTTCTTGGATTTAAAAACAAAACAAAACAGGAGGATCATTTCAAGTTGATCATCATTTCTCCTTTTTGTTTTCTGTTAAGGAAAACTCTGTGATGTACTTTTCTGTAGTGGGGCATTATCAGATATACCAGAGCACGTATGTTCACCTGTGTTCACATGATTTTGGGGGAGGAAATGAAAATGATTTAAATCTGGGGATTCTAACATTGCAGCTACTATCCACCTTTCCATAAGAATTCAGTATATCTTTAAGCTCTAGCTCTTGAGACACTTTCCCTTGAGCTCTTCACCTTGAAGCAACATGCCCTTATTCCAAGTTCTATAGCACCTGTGGCTCTAGACATTCATTTATATGTATGCCAGTGTTGTCGGTGAACAGATGAGTCCTGTGAGTACAGGGCAGGCGTGGACCGGTTTTTGTGCTTAGTTTATGATTGTCATGGGAACTAAGGATTTGCTGCACAGAATAAACATCCAATAAATGATGACATAATTGGTGTATTGCCACTGAGTGGCCTTGGAATTATGTTTACCATTATCATCTCTCCTGGATCTCGGCAGAGCCTAGCAGAGCCCTGGCGTTGTGATTGGGGCATTTGAGTCCTAAAGTTGAACTTCCAATCTCATGTTCTTGTAAGATGCTTTCTGCATATTATAACTGAGACAAGGTTAGAATAAGCCCAGGTCTATTTTTGGTGTGCTGGGATAAGGGAGGAGAGTACTAATACTCTGAAAGTCTTTAAGGAACAATGTCGGGGGATTCAAATGGAAACTCCTCTTTTGGACTTTGTTTTGCAATTATAGATTTCATTTGTAATAATGAAATTATAGCAGATTTGAAGGCACTAGTAGTGGTCAGTTTATTTTTTATTTATTTATTTATTTTTTAAAGATTTTATTGGGGAATTGGGGGAGGGGAACAGCACTGGGGAATCAGGGGAAGGGGAACAGACAAGTTGCTGTCGCTTTGTTCTTCAGTCTAGTTGTGGAGGATGTTGCTTCACTGGCCCAAGCTGGCACCATCATTGCACTGTTCCCGGATGAGGCAAATCAGTCACCGGCCTCTGGACAGCCGCTCACAGTGGCTGCTAGCCGTTCACGCTGGCTGCCGGCTACACATGGTAGCTTATGGCAGTCCACTGCAGCAGGGGACTGCAGTCTACGCCGTCGCCGGCGAACTACAGCAGCCCAGCTCCAGGTCGAGCTGTTGTTCAGCATCTTAGCTGTAGAGGGCAGTGTCACTGGCCCTCATATGTGGGATCCGAACCGGGGCCCTCTGGCATCCCAAGCCAGTTCTTAACCAACGTGCCACGCGGATGGCCCAGTAGTGGTCAGTTTAGATGAAGGATGTAGTGCCTATTTAATATTGGCTCTAAGAATGTTGTACGTCTTTTCTGTCATTATGAATAACCTGGTGATTATTTTTTCTCCTCCCTTCCTTCCTTCCTTCCTTCCTTCCTTCCTTCCGTTCCGTTCCTAAGGTTTGCCTCATTCCGAAATCAGCTCATGGGACCAATCCTGCAAGCGCCCACATGGCAGGCATGACGATTCAGCCTGTGGAGGTGGATAAATATGGAAATATCGACACAGTTCACCTCAAGGCCATGGTATCTGTCTTACACTTAACATATGGGAGAGGTCTGGGTTGGGAAGAGGTGGTGGGGGTCAGGGACTGGATGATTTAGATCAACATTATATTCTTTTGCATTCTAATTAAAAGACTGCAATTCCTTGCCTGGAATGGGTCTGGGGAAAATGGCATAAAATCAGAAAACCTAACCATCTCTATAAAAACAATAAAAAGCAACAGTCGCATTTTTGGTCCAGAATAAAGCAGACCATAGTCTACTTTACCACTTCCTTCACCAACATGGAGAAGGCTCTTTAAATCGAAATCCCATCCTCTGATGCATGCATGTGTAAGAAACTGAATGAATTATTCATGGTGGTAGTAAGGGTACTCCTTGCAGGACCTGCCTATTTCTTCTGCTCAACCTACCCCTCCTTCCCCCATTAATAATCAAACTGGCAGTCACATTCTCTCACAATCTTTGTGTTGGGAATTAAAACATAAATGTAGGTTTTGCAAATGCCTGTGGCCATCCCAGCCGTTACCTGCTGATTTTCGGTCAGCATTCCACCCTCCTTCCTGAAACACCAACCCCCACTCCCAACCTCCCAACCTCCAGGAAGAGGTTGCCTAGCAACCGTATCTGCTTTCCACTGGTGGACTGGAGGCTGCATCTTAAGAGGGAAGGAAATCAGTTGAATAGCAATGTGATTTTGTTAGGGTTATTAGGCATGGAGTCTGAGAACTTCAAGTAACTGCTTTCAAAGGGAAGCTGAAAATACACAGCACCGCTTCTCTCTCCCATTCACCCCCACTCTCCTGTCATCCCACAAAGTTTTTACCGACAAATATTTTGGGCCAGTAGTTGTAATTATTAAGGATCTAAAATAAAATACCAAAAGGATCTAAAATAATTGCTGAGATGACTTGAACCAAAGGAAAACCACTTTAGAGAGCTGAGCCCAAAATATCCAGAAATCTTCTGAATAGTCTTTTTGATTTTGACTATGAAGACCTAGCCTGAAGGGATCTTGTTATTTTTTTGGAATGACTAATGAAGGGAATAATGGCTGTGGCTCTTATATTGTTGTCCTCATACTTTGAGACAATTTCAGAAGTGAAAAGACCAAGTCTTCATCTTTCTTAATCCTTTAAAATAAAAGGCAAGGGTTTGAGACCCAGAAACAAACATTTCTTCCTTTGTCTCCCTCTGCCCTTTTCTATCCCACAGGTGGATAAACACAAGGAGAGCCTGGCAGCAATCATGATTACGTACCCATCCACCAATGGAGTGTTTGAGGAGAACATCAGCGATGTGTGTGACCTGATCCACCAACATGGAGGCCAGGTCTACCTAGATGGGGCAAATATGAATGCTCAGGTGGGCAACACAAAAAGGGCTCCCTGAGGAAACGGTTAAGTGAAAAAGTGTTTTTTTTCTCTGACTTCTTGACAGTTGTCTTAAAGCATGACATTGAATTCAGAACTGAGGCTGACTTCCTTTATTGCCAATTTCAAACAAAGTACCCCAGTTTCACTGAGATTGCAGATCCTAGATGAGGTGATGTGAGATGTAAGGGAGGAGGCTAACAGGTTGAAAGGAAGCAGAGAATGAACTGAATGTCTTTAGTTTGTTTGTCAAAGGGTACAATCCTTCTGGGGGTGTTACATGCAAGCAGGTCACCTGACTGCTTTCCTGAGGGAATTCAGACTCAAGTTCCGGTCACTGATGAATGTTGCTCTCCCATGGCCTTGGACAAGCCATTATCCTAGCTTCACCTTCAGGGGTGTAAAACAGCTGAATAGTTCTTTCCCTGGAGGGTCATCCTGACTACTTTGGGTTGGGGTGGGGGTGGGGAGGGTCCCGTGTAATGTGCACCTCTAAGGAAATGGGGTAGGAAGTCATTGGAGTAGAGGAGTATCATCATCTCTTTCAGTCTTCTTAACTTCTTGGTCATTGTTTGTTATTTGTTTTACTATTTCAGACTCTTTATGCTTAGCTTTGCTTCTATAAGTATAGTCTAGGGATTGTCTATTGCTTCAATAGTGTCAATGCATTCTTTATCTTTGGCCACATTCAAAATCAGCCCTAATGCCAACATGGCAGGGGCGCCTGTTGAATGTTGTGCTTGGCACCAGGATGGTCTTGGAAAACTGTGAGCCTCCCTTCCTCTCCCTGGACTCAGCATCCTCTTGGGCAGCCCGCCAGCCCCTTCTATAAGGGCGTCTGAAGGAGCCCTCAGGAAAGTGCATGATACGCAAGGCCAACCATGCAGGGGGAAGTAGAATTGCTGGGGTGAAAGTTGCCTGTTTCAATAGCAAGGAGTCCATCCTTTTTTGTGCTAGGGGCGCTTCCTCTCCTCCCTCTTGGGGTAGCGAATTAGGAATTAACCATATATTCAAATCTATATTTTAGAATCTAAATTAGGCTGAATGGCCAGTTGCTGTTTGCACAGAAACCACAAGCCTTGCTGCCTATGGAGTGCCAGGTTTTGCCTGCGAACACAGCCAGTACTGAGGACTCGTCTGTGAACAGCCCTGCTTGCCTTTCCTCTGAGGGCAGAGGCTGCAGGACACAGCATGGCCACCTCTCCAGGGCACCCTTTCAAGCTGTTGACTTTCGCTTTTTGCTCTTTCCCTTTGTGGCAGGTGGGAATTTGTCGCCCTGGAGACTTTGGGTCTGATGTCTCACACCTAAATCTTCACAAGACCTTCTGCATTCCCCATGGAGGAGGCGGCCCTGGCATGGGGCCCATTGGAGTGTGAGTTCTGGGCCGCTGGTTTCAGGATGGCTTTGGAGACAGAGAATGAAAGAATGGCCCCAAACTCACTATTCTTCCTATCGAGGTCTTGAAGTGCCAAGGATATCTTCATATATATATATATATATATATATATATATATATATATATATATATATATAGTGTGTGCCTGTAGGGGCCGGGGAAGAGCAGTGAAAGGGCTGCTTTTAGGGTATGCCCAAAGAGGAGAGCAATCAGATTTTACTAATCACAGTGTTCGATTGGCCACACTAAGCTCCCATTCATGTACAGACAGGCCAGATTTATTAACAGAGTAATGACGAGGCAGCGTTCCTGGATCAGGATTGGAATATTAACACCTGGAAGTGCCTCTCAGACTAACTTAGACTTCCAAGAAGCTTTTCCTTTTTTTTTTTTCTTTCTTTTGTTTTAAAATCAGCTGATGGTTACATTGGAAGTGAATTAATCTAACAACAACAAAAAGAACTCAGAGTGGAAAAGTGGCTGCCAGGAGCTGCAGGGCAGGGGGGATAGGGAGAAGTTGGTAAAACAGTGCAAACTTTTGGCTGTAAGATGAATAAGGTCTGAGGACCTAATGTATAACAGGGTGACTATAGTTGATAACACTGCATTGTATAATTGAAATTTGCTAAGAGAGTAGAACTTATATGTTCTTACACTCTCCCTCCAAGTGAATTGGATGTAAGGTGTTGAGCACTTTGCAGCCTGAATTCTTATTACATCTGAGATAAGTAAGGAGGAAACAAACCTTATTACTAGAAATAACTGGATGAAGTCAGAATGAGACTAAAGGAATACCTTGTAGCTGTTAACTTTCTACACTGTGAAATCGAATCATCTTACGAAAATGATGCTGAGCAGCCATTTCCTGAGCTTCAGTCTTCCAAAACTGTGCTAAAAGGGCCAATCTTCAGGGTTGCTGAGATCCTGGCCCCCTTGCTTTCTTCCGCTTTCCTTTTTGATTATTATTAATTATTGTATGTGGAGGAGCCCCAGTGCCTCAGCTGAATGATATTCACGCAATGGCCTCCAATATGTAGCCCATGGGCTTCTCAACAGCACCCTTCTGCCAAACCCTCCACCACAGTTCTTGAGGGAGGCAGTGGGACGCTGATGGCTGGTGAGCCATGCTTCCACTGAAGGAGGAAGGAAGGAACACTTCCTGAACATCTGCTTCTTAGCAGGTGTCAGGCCCCTTCCTCTGTCAGAGTTCCTCTGCTAGGCATGGAGCTTCCTGAGGGCCCAGCCTCTGCCTGTTTGGTTGAACTGGATCTTTTTTCATCTTCTGAATTTGTACTTGAAAAAATACAGGAAGAAGCATCTTGCCCCTTTCCTGCCCAACCACCCCATGATTTCAGTAAAGCCAGATGAGGGTGCCCGGCCTGTGGGTCCTGTCAGCGCAGCCCCATGGGGCTCCAGTTCCATCTTGCCCATTTCATGGGCTTATATTAAGGTGAGGACTATGAATGTGTGTTAGGTAGGTAGGGGATTGATGTTTGTGTGTGTGTGTGGGGGG
>NW_017731779.1:655147-688318 GCF_001890085.2 Hipposideros armiger
GGGGGGGGTGGTGGTGAGGGAACAACTGACCTCCTTCTTAACATAAAATGAAAAAAATCCATGATCTGAGATGTAGTGAAGATTGCTCATGATTTGGGTGGAAGAAACCTTCCTACAGAGAACAGCTAAAATTCTTTTCACCTCGTCTTCATTATGTTATTTCCTTTGGGTTCTCATTGTGGGTTTAACATCAGAGAAATTAACATACCAGATATATTTTTCCAGACAAAGTTTAATTCTATGAGTCATGTGGATGTTCTGGCCACATCATTTGGTTTCCTGTAGGATTTGTATGGCCCCTTGCAAGTGAAAAACAGTGCACATACTAATTGTTACCCTAGGTTGAGATCCTGGGATAAATTTTAGGAAGACATCTCACTTCGCTTTATATTTCTTGGGAACCTGGAGAAGTAGCAGAAACTTGCTTATGTGGTGGTTTCCCGAAGTTCTTCGCCCTTTATGGCCTGTGGAACTGTACTCTCGGGGGTAATTAGACTTTGTCAGGGAACAGGCTTCCTTCCTTTGTGTTTCTCAAAAAAAAAACTAGGGCCAGAGTTTATACAGTTCTGTTCAAACTGGCCTGCCCATCTCCTGGGCTGACAAGACTGCATTGGATAGGAACACTTGTTCAGCTGCTAATTAGAGCAGACTTCTCAAACTGGCTCCCTCCTTAAAGAAAGGGTGAAACAAAACCCCCAAACGCAGCTATGCAGATCATGCCAGATGACTCTCTGGGGCTGGCTGTTATTCTTGAACAGCGTGGCATTTATGATTCTTAAGGAAAACTTTCTGGGAAGCTGGAACAACAATTCTGTACCTCAGAGACAAAAACCTGCTTCTTAAAATGATACTCGAGTTGTTTTGCAAATAGTAACAAAAACAATCATAACAGAGGTCTGCTTCTTCGCAAACAGCATCTAATTCGCATCTTCCTTTTGGTCCCTAGGTCCTGTAAGCCCTGGTTATTTGTTATGGACATATTTGGGGTGGAGATGATTTCCCACATATAGAAAATAAATGCCCCAAGGCTGGTTTGGGCATATGCCAGGAACACTAGGCAGAGCCTTGGATTAAAAATGAAATAAATAAAGTAGGGTTTAAGCTACCCCTTTGGCTTTGGGCTGTCTCTTTTTTTCAGGCTGTTGTTACCTATCACCTGGACCCTAGAACTACCTCTTCTATGCTTGCTTCACTCCATCTTGGACACTCCCTAAGGGACTGCTAGATTCCCCCTAAAGGCCCCCAGTCCTCTCCTTGCTTCCCTTTGCCACCACCGCTGGGTCTCACTAGCCTACATAGAATCCTTAGGGGATTCTTCCAAAATGCACATGCCTGGGTCCCATCCCAGAGGGAATCAAATTCAGCATATGTGGGATAGGGCTTGGGTCATCAAGCTGCTCGGTAACTCTGATGCACAAATTGGGAGCCAGTGGCTAAACCAAGTCCAAGTCCTTCCTAGCAAAGGTCTGAGGATTGCACGAGGCAGTCACAACTCACCAGGCTCTGCAGTAGCCCCCAGACTGCAGCCATCTGCCTTCTCTTCCACAACTTGGTTTTGCAGTTTTCACCTGGAGTGCCTGCCCCTTTCTCTTTGTCTATCCAAATTCTACCCATTTTTAAGTTTCCACTCAAGTTCTGTTACTCTAGGAACCCTTCTTTGACCAGCCTGGCAAAATGTATCCTCTCCTTACTTTGGACTTAATGCTTTCTCATGTGCTTTACATTAGTTATGACCTCCATCATACATGTTGTATTCTGGGAAGAAAATAGGCAATAAAAATTAGTGCAATCTTGACTGTAAGCTCTTTGCTGGTGCTGATACTCACCCCATATAATCACAGGGACTTATGAACCCCAGAAAAGGATAAGATTGAATCTGGCACTTGGTAAACATAAATGACCTTCATTATGGACCATTGAAAGACAAACCATACAAATTGATTCAGAGGGGATTTAGGTCAAGATCCCATGGGATTCTTGGCAATTATCAAGTTATCTCAAATTCACAGTAAACAGAAACTCCTCCAAATGAGTATAACCTAAAAACAATTATTTTTCCTTTTTAGATTACATAATAGCCAGCAGCCATTTTGTCCTGCTGTAAGCTTTGTTACCATAATAAGAAATGTAAAATTATTGTTCACAGGAGAAAACCAAAAATCATTTTAGGCTTAGAGAGGATCAACAGATGTCCTTGTTAGGATTTTCCACTCACTGCAATTTACAGAGTGATGGTGGGCTGACTTCCTTTATAGGGGGATTTCTCTGGGGGTGTCTTTGGTTACTGTCCATTGGATTTCTCTGTTCCATGGTTGATGGCTCTTTTTCCCTCTGTTGCAGATGATGGGAGGCAGGGGCCTGAAACAAGCCACGGAAATTGCTATATTAAATGCCAACTACATGGCCAAGCGATTAGAAAAACACTACAGAGTCCTTTTCCGGGGTGCACGAGGCAAGTATTAACTTTAGTTTACCATCATCTTGGTTTTTTCTTGGCTGAACCTAGTTTGACCTAGTATGTGTTGTTTTCTGAAGTGGATGGGAAACTTGTATTTCTTAGTATATACCAGAGAAAAGCATAGAGTTATTGGAAACAACTTCAATTTAGTGAACAATTCAGGGGTGTCAGTATTTGCAAGGCTCTCAATGAACTTAGTCCACATAGCCCAGGTCAACAAGGAGCCCACACCACTGAGAGATGTATACATATTATAAATAGCACAAACTCAATACATCACAAAATGCTATGAGTCGGAGTAATTCAAGACTGGGCAGAGGCATGATGGATTATTTGGGACAGCCTTATGGAAGGAGGTATTTGACATGAGCCTGGACGGAAGAGTACCAGAAGCCCAGTAAACAGAGTTACAGGAGGAATCCAGGAAACAGGGAATTGTCTGGGTGATGGGACTGTTGGGTGGATGGAAGGATGGGCTAGGAGGAAAGGGAGCAGATGAGCATGAGGTTGGAGAGCTAGCATGGGGCCCTGAAGGTCTTGGAAGGCTCCGGACTTCACCCTTGAGCCAGAAAGGTTTTTGAGAAGAAAGACAGAATTAAGAGAATGTTAAAATCATTAAGACAGTTGCAGGGGGTGAACATGCTATTAGATAGTAGAACCAGTAGGACTTAGGTACCAATAAGTTGAGTGTGAAGAGAAATTTTAGGTAAGCCTCTTAGGCTTGTACTAGAGGGAATAATAGATGGAGGAACCAAGTCGCCCCGGAAGCGATGGGAGTGGATGAAGCCAGGTAGATCTGCAGAGATTTGGCTATGGGCACAGACTCTGAGAGCTGACTCTTGGAAATGGTGAGACCCAAGGAAAGGAACTTGAAAAATCAGAGCAAAACCCCTCAAGCAGATAGTGACATTAAGAGGGATGCAGAAGAAGGAGCGCCTGGTGAGGGGGACTCCATTCCTGAGGTGGATTTAGAGCCCTTGCAGCATTGTCACAGCGCCTGTCCCCTGAAACCCCCTGGTTGTCCTTCCTGCCTCTGTTCTGGCCCCGCCTCCTCCCTGAAGCCTCCCTTTCCTGGTGGAGAGGATTACTTCCTCTTGGCTACCTCTGCACTGAGGATATCTCCATCAACCTTGAACTCCTGCAGGGTGGTGTCTGTGCCTGCTGCAGTTCTCATGCTCCCATACCTGGCATCATGCCTGGTACAGCACGCGCGATCAATCAATAGGTGTGCCTGTGTTGCTCAACAGGGAGAGACAGACCGAAGAGCACGTGGCTGGTCTTATGATAGGAGTCTTAAAAAGCATCTTTGCCCTTTAACAATTAGGAAGCCTGTGGTCACCTTTGAAAGCAGTTAGGGCAAAAACGTGAGGCAGATACCAGATGAAAACGGGCTGAGAATTGGACTGAGGTTGGAGAGGAGAAGGAGAGCATTCACGGTTTGGGGAAGTTTAGTATAGAAGGTGGGGGAGCTGCTTCAATAAGATGCAGTTTTGTTTTGTTTTTAAATAAGAAAACGATATGATTTTAAGCTGCCAGGGGGAAAAAAGGTTGTGAAGAGGGGAGAGCAAAGCTACTATAATAGACATGGACAAAGGCACCCTTGAGGTGATGGGAGGGGCTGGCGCTAAGAGCCAGGTAGACCACAGCGCTTGGATGTGGGTGGGTGCACAATCCGAGAGCAGCAACATCGGGGACTTGGAGGAGAGAGACAGCAGTCTGTAAGCAGCACCCCCAGACCTCGGGCCACAGGAACGAGGCCCCTCTTTGGCCCTCTGTTTCTCTGACACAGGCTGAGTGTACATTTACACCTGTGATCTTTCATTTAACGGCTGGTCTTTCCTTATTAATATGTATACAAAGCAGGTGGTTTTGGAGTTTGAAAATTGAAAAAACTAAATAACCTGAAGCCCTGGATAGAAATGCTCTCCAGAGAGTAGGAAAAGAAAGTTGGGGGCAATATGTCTCTAAGCAAGACAATAAAATACTTCTGAAGTGGGTATTAAAGAAGCTACAAGAGCTGCTAATTAATTCAAATATTGCTCCTGCGCTATGAAATGCATCCTGCTTATGTATTGGCCTTCAGGATTAGCTTACGTATTTGTTTTGTCTGGTTATATAAGTAATGTATAGATGCTCAACAGGGAAAATTTGGAAAATAAAGTGTGAGGAAGAAAATGTAAATGATTCATGGTTCCATCAGGCAGACATAACCACTGTTAACACTTTGATGTATTCCTTCTCAGCTTAGACACTTCAGATCATTTTACAAACACAGTTTGTATCCTGTTTTTTAACTTTATCTTATATTTCTTAACTATATCCTATATTCCCCCATGTCATCATTGAATGTTCTTTGAAAGTGGCTACTTCAGTTCTGTTGTATGGATGTACCCTGACTTAAGAAATTCTATAGGGTCCCCCCCCCCCCCCCGAGTTGTTTGCATTTGTAACATGCTGCAACGAATATCCTTAGGTTCAAAACAAAACAAAAAACAAACCATCCTGGTTAGAGTCGTAGAAGAGAAATTATTATCTCAGAGGATATGAATTCATTTCAGCTCATGACACATATGGCTAGTTGTCCCCCCAGAGACTTTGGACCAATTTACTTCACTGTTATACAAGTGACCATCATACCAGGACCTAGACGGCATGAAGAAGCAACACAAAAAACAAAATATCTTTGCCAATTTGATGAATGAAAAATGGTCCCTTTGCGTTAATTGACAAAGTTTATGGGGTTTTTTTCCCCCTAATTTTTAATGTTTTTATATTGAAAACTTTCTTATGAGTATCTTTACTTGAAAACTTCGAGATAGAATTCATATGCCATCCAAATTACCCACTTAAAATGTGTAATTCAGTGATTTTTAGTATGTGCACAGAGCTGTGCGATGCAAATTTTAGTTCTTTAAAGCAAGAAAGAACCAATGCGATCCGGACTACGATGGGGCTGGGGGAAGCCCTCCAGAGAGTGAGCGAGCACGGGTTTCTCAGGTGCCTCTCATGTGCTTTTGGGCAGAGTCATCCCAGTCCTGGGGGATTTGAAGCACAAAAAGATAGATGAAATTTCCATTTGTTTTGACATTTTACCCCAGAATGAAATAATGAATCCTATTGCTCATCCCAAGCAGAAATAGATTGGTGACTACAGCCTTTATTACCCAATCCCAAAGTTCATGAAACCGAAAATCGTCTCATGTTTGGTTTGGTAAACACACTCAGACAATTTCAGGCTCAGTAATTTAGGGCCTCGAAAAGCATTATCACTGCACCTCCTGAGGGCATAAAATAGAAATGTTTTTAAATACACTGTATTCCAAAATGTCTAATGGCAATATTTGAAGACTGTTAATTATCTTAATCCTATTTACTAGTTTACTAGCTTTAAATAAGACTTTGGAATTACGTCGGATGACTATGAGGCAATAATTTTAATGAACTCCAGGCTTCCCTTTATGAACAATTTCTTTGAGAGATTTGGAAATACCAGCAAAACTGTTGAGGCTTATGGTTTTGCTAAGCAAGGAAGTGACAGGAGGATGGGGGAGCAGCGACAATATTTATTCTGCTAGGATGAGAAAAGAAAGGAATTACCTCAGATAAGATGATATGTTTTTAAAGGAGGAATTAAAAAAATTCACAGATGTTTACTCTTGTGGGGGGCTAAGCTCCTTTTTATCTAAATGTGTTCCTGTCAGTGGAGTAGACAGCTTTGTTAGTATCCCAATGTTTTATTTATGTTTTAAATTCTCAAATGCCTATCTCTTTCTGACCTCGGACAAACCTAACTGTTTGGAAATTCCTGTGAAGAGGTTTCCCGATGGCCTTTGTGGGCAGACATGGGCCTCAGGCTGGGCCCTCACATCCCCGGCTGGGAAGTGACTCTTGGAGGCCAGAGGCCTTCCCTGACCTCATTCCCAGGGAAACAGTCAGGAGTTTTGATTCTGTTAGTTGTGGTCCCTGGACTGCAACGGAAAAGCTTGCCTGAGCGTTGATTGCCCACCCAAGCTTTATAATTAGCTGGTAAGGTCCATTTATTTCTAGGCAGTCACTCTGAGGATGTGGGATAAGTAAGGTCCAGTCCCAGCTCTCAAGGGGGGTTTTGAGAAGTCTTATTTTTCTCTAGCATGTTCCCATGTCATCTTCAGCCTCGGAAGATAATTAGCATTTGGTGGGGGTGGGAGGGGGGATGGTCCAAGCTTAGAGCCAAGCTTTTCCATTATCCTACCCCATCCTCTCCTTGCTACTTTGACTTGGTATTTTTTCAGACTGTTATAGTCATGGTTAGGCCCAGCAGAAACACCTACTAAGTGAAAATTAAAACTTGCGCTGATCAGTTTATACAATATCTACTTCATTGCCCTGACTCACCATATGCCATGGAAGGTTTGTATATCTTTTCGCCTTAGAAACTGCAAACAAAGATGAACATCTTGGGATCTGGCCTCTAATAGCTACCAAATTTAAATTTCACCCCTTTCAGGGCTCATGTAGAAAGAGAGAGATGCTAAAACTCCACTCGTTTCCATTTGAAAGTATTAGAATATGGAGTTAGGAAATAACATCTGAACCTCATTTTGAAAATGGAGCTCTTCCCAAACCACTTGGCTGTGGTAGGGGCCGCTGCAGATGAGGTCTTGGTGTTAGCAGCGCTGGGCTTGGCTTGATGGGGCCTTTCAGCTATTACTGAACCTCTGCTGGGAAGACTCTGCTCTCTGTCCTCCAGCAAGAGTAACGCCCCCTCCTCCAGGCTGAGTGGCCTTCTTCCTGTACCATTGTCACAGTGCTGGGGTGGCTGCCAGAGGCTTAGAGAAGAAAGGTCAAAGTTGGGCTCCCCACATGGGGTAGCATTTAGGATTCCTGGAATAGCTGATGAGGATTTAAGTAATCTCATGCTTTTCCCCCTGAATATTCCAACTGGTCATTCCTTTTGGCACTTTTTTTTTTTTTTCATGAGTTTACCTATGAGTACAACTTTCAAGTTTTGAATCACACTCCTCACAACTCACAAATTTAATCCCTGTCATTGTTAGAAATCGTGTTTTAAAAACCTGCAGTGGCAGTATATTCAAAGTCTCAGGCTCTTATACTTGTATATTCAAACAAAACCAACCCTTCCATGGGTATGCATTCCATACAAAGCAGAGCAATTCATAGAGTACCTTTAGGGCTGTTAATGACGGGTGATTCTTCGCAGGCTTGAGAACTTGTCTGCTCCATGTATCTGTTAAATAGATTCATCATTTGCTGAGTCAGGAAAGCAGGTTAAGAAGGAGTGCATTATTGTCTCGTGTGTAGATACTTTCCTCGAAGGAAATGCATCAGTTATGTGGCCATGGAATTTGGGAATCCCCCAGGAGTGTTGCTCTATTGATGAAAATGCTGATTTATTCGGTGCTTTATTATTGATGATGAATGGATGGTCAACAGGTCATGCTAGGGAGGTGGTGGCCTGGGCATAGAGAGGCAATCAGTTTATAAACTACAACAAAGTGAACTGACCCCCACAAGGACTTAGGCTTCATCAATTCCTTGCCACTTGTGGAGTGCTGTTTGACAGCCCCTTTTTCTAATTCTCGGTGTGAAACCCAAACTTCAGATGCCCCTGTGAAGAATCACATGAAATTCTGTATGTCTTATGGATAGACACGTATGTTTAGTTTATGTTTACTACATGCAGAAGAAACAGTTATTTGATGTTGGGGGCAAGGTTAGTAAAAAAAGGTGTCAATGGTTCCTTAGCTTTAGAAATATTTTGTATAAAAGGATCAGGCCTGTGATGACTGTTGTAAGTAGATTTTAGGTCCTCAGCATTAGAAATAATCTCATCCCCAGCAGTACCTTGGCCCTGAAGCCCTGCCTCCCATTAGCTTGCTGGCTCATGGGTGTGTTACACACAAAGGATCAGACATGTTGGCCTGACATGTTAAAATTTTTTATTTGAAATCTTTGTTCCCAACTATAAACTCACCAAGTGCCCATGAATTTTAATATGCATTAAAAAGCAGATTATTTGCTCATTTGCGCACATAAAACAATAAGCTAATGCTAATCTTGAAACAATTTTCCTGAACAGGTTACGTGGCTCATGAATTTATTTTGGATACAAGACCCTTCAAAAAGTCTGCAAATATTGAGGCTGTGGATGTGGCCAAGAGGCTTCAGGATTACGGTAAGTGGCCTCATAGGAGCAACCCCTTGTAGGGGAACTCGGGCTTTTGACATTCATGCAGCTGTCCATGTTGGCTGTGGACCACTTCCTGGTGGCACAAACTGAGCGTGCAGGCACCAGAGGAAACTGATCCATAGGCTAAGTGGGGAGCCTAGGGTTCTCTGCAACCTTCAAAGTGATAGAGAAAAACTCTCCCTTATGACTATGTTTGTACTGCCCCTTGAAAGATGTTAAATCATGCATCTTGAATCTATGCAGCCAAGAAAAGAAGTCTGTATAGTTAAAATTAAAAATCCCAAAGAAAATAATTGTTGCTCTCTGCACATGCTTCTGGTAAATTCATACTCCTGGCCCACTCCTGGTAAGGAGAGAGGTCCATGAAGAGGTAAGTTGGAGTAATGGGGAAGGAAGTGGAGGAAGTAACCTGTGGGAGGGTTCGAGATGAACAGCATATGAGTTTTATCACCATCTCAGTCGTGGCATGGCTGTTTCAGCTGCTTCTACAGCTGAAGAAGTAGGCGCATGTTGTTTTCACAAAAGTACAATTTTCTTTGAAGGATTTTAAGAGACATGGGCCCTTTGTGTGTTAGTGGATGTTCATTCAGCACAACCTTTATTAAAATACATTTTCTTAATGACATTAATAATATCAAAGACGCTTCACTTCTCAGAAAGGCTAAGTTGGGGAGACAATATCCATTGGCTTTCAATGGATGTGGAGTCCTATCTGAATTTTAGTGATGATTTGAATGATTGCTTTTAGTAAGTGAAAACTTTAATAAAAATTGAATAGTGTTACGACTGTGACTCATTCTCCCTTGAACGAATGATCTTATTATGTAAAGTTACACTGATAATAAATGGGAAAGCCAGAGAAATGTTTAATTAATGAAAGTAGCAATGACTTCCTCAGAATCTCCTCTTGGCTGTTCTGTAACATGACAACCTCTCGGCTAATGGCTGAGTGGTAGCAGCTTCAGGATAAGGCTTCCCTTCTGGGATGCAATGTCTGCATCATACATCCGACTGCAGTAGCATTTGCAGGTAGAGAGACGAAGGGCTAGGAGGGAGGTGGTAGTTGAAGTTACCACCCAGCATTTTCAAGTCCTTTTCTATCTCCAACCTTGACCTTATTTTGATGTTTGATAGAGTGATTGCCACACTTGTCCTAAGCCCAGAATTGTCTAGGAATCTGGCACATAGTAGGTACTCAGAACATATGTGTTTAGTGAGAGAATGAATGGCTAAGTAAAAAAAACAACAATGAAAAGGACGACACAGATTCTGGACCTTAATGACACCTACTGATTCAGAATTTCCAGGGGAAAGGCCTAGTAATCTATATATTTAACAAGCACCCCACGGATGAGTCTTATCAGACAAGCAAGAGGCACACTACACTGCTTCAGGACAGAGGTTTCCAAACATAACTAATGACTCGAATCACCTGAGGAGTTTTAACACTCAGATTTGTGAACCCTACCTCAGACTTTCTGAATCTGGGTCGAGATCCAGGAATTTGTGTTTCCAGACGACTCAGATGGTTCCAGATGTGGAAACCACTATGCAGAATATGTTGGGCTGCATTTGCTCACACTTGGCATTGAGGTCAGACTTAATGAGACCAGCTTTTGTTTAAAAAAAAAAAAATCCTTTCTGGTTTGGGTGACAGTTTTATGCATTTGTCAAAACTCATTAAGTCATACACTTAAGATTTGTGCATTTTACTGTATGTCCATTTTATCACAGAAATATGTGGATATTGAATTCTAGTTAATGATATGCATGCTGAAATGTTTAAGGGAGAAGTGTACTTATGACTACTTATGACTGCAGCATACTTTGAAATGCATAAAAAATAAGGTAGATGGATAGATGAATAGATATGTGATAAAGCAAAGAGAACATCACTGTAGAATCTAGGTGGAAGACATATGGGTGTTCACTCCTTTTAACTTATCGGCCTGTTTGAAAATGTTTGTAATAAAATGTTGAGGGGCCAGCCAAGCAGTGCATTGGTTAAGAGTTGGCTTGGGATGCCAGCTATGAGCAGCAGGGCCCCAGTTTGGATCCCAAATGAGGGCCAGTGATGCTGCGCCCTCTACAGCTAAGATGGTGAACAACAGCTCGACGTGGAGCTGGGCTGCCGTGAGTCACTGGTGACGGTGTAGGCAGTAATGGGTCTGGCCGGCAGCTGGCGTGAGATTTCGTGAGTTGCCGTGAGCGGCTGTCCAATGGCCAGCGAGCGACTACCTCACCCGGGAAGAGCGTAATGATAGCACCAACATGGGCCAGTGAAGCGACGTCCTCCACAACTAGACTGAAGAACAAAAGACAGCAACTTATCTGTTCCCCTTTCCTGATTCCCCAGCATTGTTCCCCTCCCCAAATTCCCCAATAAAATCTTTAAAAAAAAAAAATGTTGAGGAGACGATCCTTAAAGCATATAGGCATGACTGCACTACCCCTTGTCATGATGCACCAGAATGGGGAGCCATTGCAGCCTTCTAGGGCAAACGTAGCAGGCAGGTATATCAACGTAGGAGCTGTTCTTCATCTTTTAAAGTTTCACAGAAAAAGTGTAAGAAATGGCAAAAATTGTTTTTGACTTTTGTCCAGGAAATCTCTCTCGGTCATTCATCTTATACGTGAAAACGTAATGGAAACATAGAAACACCTTCAGCCTGTATTCAGTGTAAAGCCAAAGGCTTTCCAAATACTGTTTCCCTGTCTGTAAGACGGGACAGTAACACGCACTCCAGGCTCCTCAATGTTGTTACCTCTTTATTTAACTTTTGATAGGCTTTAACTATTGTAGTTTCTCTTAATGGCAAGTAATACATGAGCATTATAGAAAGACTTGAAATCACAAAGTGAAATAAAAATCCCAGTCTCATTTTCTGGCAATAATGCCTGTTAAATTTTTAGTTTTCTTTAGTATTTATTCTGTAGTATTGTCTTAGTATTTATGCTTATTTATAATATCGGGGGTGCCAAAAAAATATATACAAGTGGACATTTTGGTCAGTGTTTCTCAAGCAGTACTTCACCATAATCAGAAGTGTCTGGATGCTGATGGTAACCACTGTGAGCACCTCTTGTAATTGCACAAGTCAAACGTGACTTGTAGTCATCTTTTGTTATCAGTATATATTATTACAATTTTAAGTTTTCCTTTCTTAAAACGTGTATACACTTTTTTGGAACCCTCTATGTATTTTCAGTATTTATTATTGGGTTGTCAGAAAAGTCATGACGAATTTTTTGTTTTTCATTGCAAAAATGCATCATGACTTTTCTGACAACCCAATATTTATCAGGTATCTTCACTCCCTTTTATATACAGTATATATTTGTGTGTATTTTTTTAAATAAAATGGGATATCATTATGCTGTGTGTTTTTTTCACTTACTATTTTTGAATGTTGACCCAATTTAACAAATATAAATTTACACACTTTTGATGGTTGCATATTTATTGTATGGATAACCTGTACAAGTTGCTTAACTGATCCACTATTGTTGGATGCTGGGTTATTTCCTAAGATTTTCTACCATAAACAGTACTAAGAGGAATCCTCAGATACATATATTAACAAATGTATCCAATGATTTCCTTAGGATAAAGTATAAGATAGGGAGGAGCTCTTCCAAATTGGCAGGTCAAAATTAGTGATACATGTCCCTGTCTCCCTTGCAGGGTTTCATGCCCCTACCATGTCCTGGCCGGTGGCAGGGACTCTGATGATTGAGCCCACTGAGTCGGAGGACAAGGCAGAGCTGGATAGATTCTGTGACGCCATGATCAGCATTCGGCAGGAAATCGCCGACATCGAGGAGGGCCGTATTGACCCGAGGGTCAACCCACTGAAGGTGCGTAGGCACTCGTACTTGATTCAAAATGTCCCCTAGAGTAGAAATTGGTGTCTGATCAGGGTGCCGGCTAACCATGAACTCTCATTAGATATTTTTGCCTAGAATAAGGCTGTTCTTCTGAGACGATGATGCATTCATTCCTTGGAAGTTTAAAGCTTCTTGAACATAGCAATGGTTACTTAAGAATAACGTGGATATTTTCTGATGTTTTAAATTTGTGTAATTGCTTTGGGGTTGTGGGAACTCTACACACCCCACGCACCCAACTGGTTACCAAAGCAGGGAGCACAGGCTGCAGGGCTCGAGTTGAGGAAGTCTTAGCATTCTGTGTCCCTGTTTGATGCACTCACTAGAGATGATTTACCTCACAAACTCTGGATAAAGGTACGTATGTCTATTAGAACCATACTGGTACTTGGCCTGAATGTTTTACAATGTTTATGGCTTATGTTGGAGAAAATTTTGTTAGGCATTACCCTGCCTCTTCCAGAACATGTTCATTTTCATATCTGGTCAGCGCCCTAAGTTTCTTGTTAGGTCCAGACATTATTAAGCTGTGGGATCATGGACTAAGAATGCTGTGAAGGCTGTGGTTGTGTTGTTATGGCTCCAAGCCAGTCAGGCAAGTTCCCAAATGCTCCAGCTGAGGGTGGCGTGCAGGGGCCAATGGCTGGCAGGAGAAGGCAGGACTGTTACTGAGTGTGGCTTCAAAAGGATAATGAAGGAATACAATAGATCATTTTTACTGTCATTATTTCTGTTTTCTCTGGATACTGCTGATTCTTTCAGAATTTAGGCTATTTTTCAAAATGCAAAAGGTATGTAAAGAACATAACATTGAGTTACAAAAGCAAGTGGAGAATAACACTCATAGCATGAAAAGGTTTAAAATTGTACCAAAAAATGCTATATGCTGTTTATTAATATATGAATAGTATAAAAACATGATGAGAAAGGTGAACACCAAATTTAAGATAGTGGCTATTACTGGGGAAGAGGGTGAGCCATGAGATGGAGAGGAAATGTACAGCCAGCTTCAATTGTATCTGTAATGTTTTTGTTGTTTTAAGCAAATAGGACAAAATGTTGATTTATGGTGGGTGGTAGATGTGCTTATTATGTTACCATTACTTTCTTATATTTGAAATATTTCACAATAAAAAAATTTCCTACCAAAATTTCCTTCCCCCGAAATTGAATCAAAACAGCCTTCTCTGTCCATGGGCTTCCATCAGAAGCTCACTGGTTGAGGTGAAGTGTGGGAGGCGGTGTTCTGCTCTGATCCTTCTCCCATTCTTGTCTGTCTCAGATGTCTCCACATTCCCTGACCTGTGTCACGTCCTCCCACTGGGATCGACCGTATTCCAGAGAGGTGGCAGCATTCCCACTCGTAAGTTCTCCTCTGAAGCTGATTGTACTAGTTGGCATAGTGTTCACGTGTGAATGAGGGTCCACTGCCTAATCTGAGGGGCTCCCACTCTTGTAGTCTCCTTAAAGTAACTATATGTGGGACACCTTGTGAAATGTGGGTCATGATGTGGGACGCAAAGCACAGGAATTGGCTTTTGGAGCTCTGAAGTCAGAGTCAGCGTCACCACAGGCCTGGGAATCTGCAGGGCGCACCGTGGAGGAAGACTAAATAGGAAGGAGTCCCTGTCAAGTAGATGTTTTCTACCATCATCCAACAGGGAGATGGTCCCAAATGCAATCTTTCCTTTCTGATTCTTATATGAAGAAGATGCTCTGTAGTCTGATGGAGTGGGGACAAGCATCAAAAGTTAGATTTTTTTGGACAGTAATGAAGGGTTGGTTTTTTTTAGCTTATACTTTTTGAATATGTGTTGGGCTGAGGGTGTCTTAGGCTTTGAGGGTCTCACTGTAATCTCCTCCCCCAAGAGAAACCTTTCAAAATACCCCAGAACATTTTCATCTTTTGTCCCTTGCAGCCCTTTGTGAAGCCAGAGAACAAATTCTGGCCAACCGTTGCCCGGATTGATGACATCTACGGAGATCAACACCTGGTTTGTACCTGCCCACCCATGGAAGTTTATGAGTCTCCATTTTCTGAACAGAAGAGGGCGTCTTCTTAGTCCTCTCTGCCTAAGCTCAAGTGACTGATTTTATGCCTCTCTGGAGCATTTGATAAGCAAG
Source organism: Hipposideros armiger (assembly GCF_001890085.2). Classification (NCBI taxonomy): domain Eukaryota; kingdom Metazoa; phylum Chordata; class Mammalia; order Chiroptera; family Hipposideridae; genus Hipposideros; species Hipposideros armiger. The sequence continues at coordinate 669,808 of NW_017731779.1, forward strand.
AAATATTTCATCTTCAACCCCAGACTCAAATAGGGGTTTTATATATTTTTATTTTTATAATCTCTGTCAAGGTAAATGTAAATACAATTAGCATAGTGAGTGGAAGCTCATCGTTGGAATATTGATTTGCTTCGGTGCCTGTTTCCACATGTAGCAGTTGATGTTCAAGTTGCCTTGATTGGGAGCCATTTTTAGTGTTTTGCATAGAAAATTTTGGGCGTGCTCAGAACTTTAACTTTCACTGTAGCAAGTTTGCAGATGTTATAGAAGTGATACTGGAGATTTCGATAGACATATTTTTGTTCCAAATAAGTCCTTATGGACTGTGCCATCTGTGGGAAATCCCAGGGCAAATGTTTACATTTTATACACACTGCAGAAATCTTTTTCCTCTAATTTGCCTAATCAGTAATAGCATTTCTGTTTTCCTTTTTTTCATGTGTGTGGGTTTTTGGGGTTTTTTTATCTACAATTAGTATTCTAATAAAAGCATTTCAATTTGAAGAATGCCTTCTTGGTCCATTTCTGTTTTATGCCTATGTATACGTTCAGAGGGATTTGGAGGGTAATGAGAACACCTAACCCAATATCTATCCACTGTTACATGATCACTTTTGTCTTTGGCTAAAAAAAAAACAGTGTATATGTCTTAGTGAATGTCACTTTGGCCCTTTTTGTTAGAATTGTGTTAGGCTGTGTGTAACTGAAACCCAGCCACAGAAGTTTAATCAAATAGTTTATCTTTTCTCATTTAACAGTAAGTCCAGAGGTAATAAGCCAAGGGCTAGTGCTCCTTCAGTCTTCCTGTTCTGCCTCTCTTGGCATACAGTCTCATCCTCATAGTCTTGGGTGGCTGCATATCCAGGCATCACATGCCCATTCTAGATAGGAAAACGGGGGAAAAACAAAAGACAAAAGGCAGGTTCCATCCAAGTTGGCTTCTTTTGAAATGCTTTCCCAGAGGTTCCAGCTTAATTTTAACTGGCCAGAATCGGTTTAAATTGCTACTCTTAGCTACAGGGGGTTATGGAGAGGTCTTTTTACCTGGGCATGTTACTGCCCCAAAGAAAATCAAGTTTGTTAATTAAAGGGGGAAGAACAGGTTTCAGGTAGACAACTAGCATGCGTGCCACAAATAACGTTCCCCGAGAAATAGCAAATGCTTCAGATATTCTTACCGGATAGTTACTGAGCACTTGCTGTAGCCCTGGCAACTTGGTTCCTCATGTGGCAGCTTACTCAACTATTATTCAAGCTATTATATAGTCATCTGGACAAAAGTTCTGAGTGCCTTACCGAGTGCTCTGCAAGTGGTCCCCTTATCCTCACACTTACAAAGGTTGTAGAACAATTTATTTTAGCCTCACTAAGCAATAGAGAAGTGATGGGATCCATGGTTCCTTTTACAGATAATTAAATGATTAATATCTATTGAGTATTTCTCAGGTGCCAAGTACTATTCTGTTTATATTAATTCATTGGAGCTTTATGACATTCCACTTTTACACATGAGAGGGATGGTAAGGCGAGATGCCCAAGCTCACACAGCTGGTGAGAGGAGGAGCCCGAGTTTGAACGCAGGCTGCACAGTTCCAGTGCCCACCAGTCAGCAGGTTACCACACCGCCATGGTCCCTGCAAACCTGGACACTGCCCCTCCTGAGCTGGAAACCAGGCTTTCAACATAGGCTGGACATGAGGGCATGGGTAGCCCCTTTTGCGGAAGGACAAACATATGAAAACAAATCATCAAGGTGATTTTTCTTCTTTACAGGCTGTAAAATGTTAGTGGCTGAGTACCAGAGCTGTTTCCACAGTGGGTCATCCATTGCTTGCCCCCCGAATATATCAGAGGCAAATGCAGGTGATTAAGAGCTGAAGTGAACTATTCATCCTTCACTATTAAGTCACTCGTGTTCACAGACGCTTGTGTGGGACTTTGCCTGTGTTGTAGTCTCCACTTAAAGCACGCTCCCCGCCACTTTTGCTCTGCTGGCTTTTGCTGGTTCTTCACCTTTCATCATCTCAAGACGGTCTTCCATGCATCTCTGTGAAGTGGGCTCTGTTTTCTATCTTGGCACTCAGTTTGTCTTCCTGTACCTTTAGCACAAGTAGTAATTATTCTGTTGACTCGGTTTTTGTCTGCCTCACTCGACCAAGTTCCCCGAGAGCAGGGACCGTATCTCATGCATCGCTGGATTCTCAGAGCTGATCCAGGGTCTTACTTGTAGTATGTGTTCAACAAACACAAAGAAATATGAATTGAATGAGTAAAGGAATGATCCTTGTTCTCAAAGAGGGACCCTGTCAGGGAAATGGGTATTTCCAATGCCTTCTGTGAGTTCTGTTAAAGCCAAGTACCAAATGCCAGGCCTTGAAGACCGCGTCTCTGGGTAGGCTTTGTGTAGGATGCTTCCCTCATTTTTTTTTATTATGGCAAAATATACGTAACATTTACCACTTTAACCTTGTTTAATTCTACAGTTCAGTCCTTTTACACTTTTGAAGACGAGGGGTCTGAGGTAGATACACACATATATCCTGTGACTCGGGCATCCCCCTTTCCTCCTTACAGCCCTGGGACAGGCCACAGGCCACTTCTGAAGCAGTCCTCGACTTGCAGGCGTGTGTGACAGAGGGCAAGCGTCCTGCCTGCAAGTCCCACAAGACCTCTGTATACATGCAGGGGCCGTGTTTTAAGAATCTCCGGGAAATAGGGAGGGGAGAAAGAAGGTGAAGAATAACAGCTGGGGTTGGGGAAAGGTGTGAGAATCTTCCTGGGAGTCAGAAATCGTGAGCTAGACTTTGAGCCTAGAGTCAAGATCATTGAGAAAAAAAATAGGGTCCAGAGAAGGGCTTCGAGGAAAAAGAAAAGGTATGTAGGTCCTCGGGTCAGGGAGGGACGGAAGGATCTGTAGTGGAGGGAGGGCGAGGGTAGGACTGAAAGTGGGAGAAAGATACAGGTTAGGAACAGAAAAAAATGGAGAGGTGGTGGATAAGGGCCGATGGTGGGAATGAGAAGGGTTAAGATGTGAAAGTGGAAAAAAAATCAGCTCAATGATGGCAGATGAAAGAAGTCAGGAAAGAGGTGAGGGGAGAAAGGCTCAGGATGGCAAAGGGAATGGGTGGAGGGCAGGAGGAGGCCCCCAATTTTGTGGGGAGCAGGCCAGCAGTCAGCAGAAGGGAGGAGAGGAATAATAGTGCAGGGTGGGAAGGGAGGTACAGATCTGGGGTCCAAGTTCCCCGATGAGAAAGAGCAGGGAGAAGCACCGGACACTTAGAGCAAAGGTAGTGAGGTGGGAAGGCCTCTCAGTAAAACGGGAGACGCAGGGCCCCATGATCAGGAGGGAACGGTGTGTGGGAGGGGAGTACCCTGAGAGAAAAGGCAGAGCAAGGAAGTCTTGTTTGGCAACTAACTAAGCAGCAAGATTGTTGAACTTCAGGGACCAAGTGGGAGGCAGGAGAGTGAATATCCCAGGGGACAGAATGTCTGCAAAGTTGAAAACAGTCCATAGGACAGGACAGCCCTGAGGACAGGGCTGCAGGACCCAGCTGCTCATTACTGGCCCTGTATGTAGGCAGGTACCCTGACATGTATAATTAACATGGAGTGTGTCTGTGCCTGAGATGATGATGTTTTTTTCCTAGTGCTGCCTTTTTCTTCCTCCTGTTCATACATGTCCTTCTCATCGCTGGCTTCACTGAGTCCTTGATTCCCTGCTCCCCTCAGCCCCTCCTCTAGTCCTCCCAGTCCAGGGGTGCCTCCCGGCTGATTTACCTTGCCAGGCTGTAACTTCCCGCGGGGCCTTCGCACCCTACCTGTTGTTCATCTGCAGCTCTCCCCACACCTTCTCCCACCTCTCATACATACAACTCCCTGCAGATGGCGATAAGTCCCTGATATTAAAGAAGTTACAGTCCCCGTGATCAGATCACCCATCCCAAAATTTATTTGGAAACAGTTTGGGACAGAGGGAGGTCTCTGGTGCCTGGAACCGGCAAGGGTTATGGGACACTTTTTCCATAAAAACTGTGCTGCTAGATTATGGTTTAATAGGCTTTGCAGGCTTACCTGGGAAACTATCCCTTCCTCTATTCATTGTTCCTATGGGAATTATTTGTACAAATTTGTACAAACAAAAGGTTATTTCATTTTCAACCTATATCAAGTCAAAGAGCATGGCTGTCATTCTTTTATTACACATTACCTTCTGAAATGCAAATTGGCGATGGTCTACAATTTTTCTGAATTCAACAGAATCAATAGAGGGTTGAAAAAAAAAATCAACTACATAACTTTCCCGGGTGTCTGGACCTCTCTTAAAGAGGTTAGGGTTTTCAAAACTGATGGAAGAGAAATTTTAGGTACGTTTGATCTGTTTGTTGCACTGCACTCTAACCTCACAGTAAAAGGGTTTGTACAGTTTGGGTATGACATTTTAAATTTCCTACAAAAGCACTTCTGAAGATTATTTGAAAAAACAAAAGACCTGGTGAGACTCAGAAGATTTAAGTGCTTGAAGTAACAGCCAAAATCCCAGGAAACAGGGTAGAATTCAACGGCACCAGGAGTCATGCCAGTCATCCTAAAAAAATGCAGACTTTCCCCAACCGTGCTGCGACTGGGAACTTGATCCAAAAGGGCTACTCACTGCAGCAGGAGCAGCCAAAGGAGAATTAGATGCAAACACATTCTTTCTTAAAAGTCTGGCATGAAGAATGGAAAGAAAAAAAAAAAAAGAGATAATTCACTTGTGCTCAAGACATTTTATCCAATGTGAACTACACAGGAATATTAAAGTTCCCCCAAAATAGAAGAACTAGATGTTTTTATCTGTTAAAAGAAGCTGCTTCTTCAAATGCATTCCAACAGACAATGAGGAAAATACTTTCCATGGAAGGAGAGTTGGGTAGGCTGTTAAATAAACTTGCAAACAGCAAAGGAGTGAGTGTAATATGTGGTGCCAGCCATTCTGGGAGGGGCAGGCAGGGGAGTGGGGAGGGTTAGCACCATTTCTGTATGTTGTCAAAAAGACAGCCCTTCGTCTGGGACCACGGCTGCCATTCAGAGAAGTGCTGTCAATCTGAAGTCAAATGCTACTGAGCATGAGGCAGTTCTGGAAGGAGAGGCTGAAAGGTGCCACAGTTAAAGAGGCTCAGTACAATCCTTAAACAATTTCACTATTTCCTGGAAATCAGTTGCGTTTAAGAACGAAGCTCATGGCTTTTATAGTATAAAAATTAGAAGAGTCTCTAAAAGAAATTCATGCCATGCAACAATCATTCAGATATTTTTAGATGAAATTCAGTCAGGTTGAACATTAGTTCTTTAAAGTAGTGTCCAAACCTGGTTTTCACAGGGTAAAAGGATGTACTATATATATAAATTTAAAATAAACAACATAGTGAAGCAGAAATAGTAGTGGAAAGTAACATGCAGCCTTCCTTGAGTTTAACTTCTAAGTCTGCTGCCGACTACCTGTGACTTAGGTTAAGTGACTCCCTGGAACCACTACCTTGTCTGTAAAATGGAGATAATGCCAATTACTTCACAGGTTGTGTGTAGTAAGTGATAAAATACATGAAACATACTGACAGCACTTGCTTCTTTTTGGACACAGACTGAACAGATGTGGGAACTATTGCCAGCCCTGCTCCAAAGACATGGATATGCTGGTGAACGCTCCACTTAACCCCATTGTTAAAAAAAAAAAAAAAAAAAAAAGTTAGGTTTTCAAGGAAGGAAAGGAAACCTTGGCAAAAATGAAGAGGGAACCCACATGACCTGAAGCTACGTGGGCCATGGAAGTGGCTGGACTAGATATATGGTCTTAGGAATTGGGGTTTCAATGTCGTCAGGGAGTCAACATTAGGAATTGAGACTATAGTTATAAGGAGCAAAACAGGGCATGTTCACAACTGGAAAAGCCCTGTTCCCATATGAGGACTGAAAAATCAGTAACTACTAAACCCAAGGTCATAGTAGGAAACAAGCTTTCCCTCTCAGACCATGGGTGGAAACAAAGTCACTAACAAGAGGCTTTACTACATGTGAACACAGAAGCCAAATTCAAACCAATTGCATCATGGAGTCCGTCAACAAAATTAACATAACAATTGGTTCAGTTTTAGGAAAACAAAGGGGCCCAGATGAAACAATCTAAAAATTTTTCCAAAGGAAGCGACTGGGTCCACAACCAAGCCATAAACAAAACCCTCTGAGAAAAAAAAAAAACGCCAAAGAGGATAGCTCACAAATTTACAAAACAATGAAATTCAATGTCAAGCACCCACAAATGGCAGAATTCTTACAAGATCCAGAAATGAGGATGCAGCCTCTGAGTGGCAGCAAAAGGAGCTTGCCCTGGTGTGTCACTGGCACCTCCTGGCCCATGTGTGCCTGGCCCTGGCCCACTGGCTGAGCTCCTGCCCGTCAGGCTGGTCCAGGGCTCTGGGCACTGCCTGAACGGTGACTCCCTCGGACCTGCTGACCCAACCGTGACATGCCCAGAGAGGACAGCGACATAAGGCGCCTGCCTTTCTTCCATTGTGGTCAAGTGGTGCGGGACTTTGGCCGTGGCTCCAAGCAGCTGGGCATCCCCACAGCTAACTTTCTTGAACAACTAGTAGATAATCTCCCAGCTGATGTATTCACTGGCATTTATTATGGTGGGGCTCGTGTGGAAGTGGAGATGTCCATAGATGGTGGTGAGCATAGGATGGAATCCATACTTCAAGAATACAAACAGGTCCATGGAAATGCATACCATGTATTCACATACCTTCAAAGAGAAAGGACTTCTATGGGGAAATCCTCAACGTGGCCATCGTTGACTACCTCAGACAAGACTTTGATTCTTTAGAATCATTATTTCTGCAATTCAAGGTGATATTGAAGCAGCTAAGAAATGACTAGATTTACCAGAACATTTGAATCTCAAAGAAGACAATTTCTTCCAGGTTCCTAAGAGCAAAATGACAAATGTCCACTGATGAAAAGTCGTCCTAGTTTATTCATTCACTCTTTCCTAGTATTTTACTTTTCATAACTAAGCAGTCTCATCTTGGTTATATTTTAAAAATCAAACGTTTTCCTACAGCTATGAATTAGTTTAAACAGTACAATGTAGTTACCATATTATACTTCAATTGTTCAATTAAACCTATCATGCTACAGTACTAAAAAGATTCATTTAAAAATTTTTTAATGAAATGTTGATTAAAATTTACCAGTAGAAAGGTCTTAAATATTTTGTAATGGAAATGAAATGTATGTAGCTATGGGTAAAAAGGCAAGTCACTAGTTTGAGATGAAAACAGTAATTCTCATGGTAAAGTACTAGTATATATGAGTATGTACCTGTATAGCATCTGCAGTTAAATAGAGAAGGCTTATAAAAATAAATGCATTAAATAGAGGTTTTATAGTTTATTATAAACCTAAGGGGTAAAATTCATACTTTGTATTTTTGATATTTTGTGCATTAATGTGTTACAAAAATGAAGACTTGTGAAATTTTATTTTAATTAGTCATTTCCTTTATGAGATCAAATTATTGTATTGTGTTCATTTTTGTTATAGCTGCCTTAGTCCTAATTGGCCTAGACTCCCTCTGCCTAGCGTTTTTCGGTCTTTTTAAAAAATTAAAATCAATGTTTAAAAAAAAAAACAGAAATGAGAGGAAGGTTAAAAGGACTTTGAAATAAGTAAATGCTCACCGAGATAATGGAAGGACTAAAATCCATAAATGCATACAGGAGATTATGAAACAAGAAAAGATAAACTTGAAAACAAAATTAGAAGAAAAAGTTATTGAAATAGTTTTTCAGATGGGTTAAACAGTGAACTAGACTCAAAGAGAAAAGTCAATGAATTGGAAGAAAGATATGAGGAAATCACCTAGTACATTGAATAAAGAGAGGGGGTAAAGAGATGAAAAATATGAGATGTTTAGGTATGGAGGGTAGATTGCTGAAAACTTCAGTAGGTCGAGAAGGAGATAGGGAATATCAGAGAGGAGTAACATTTTTAAAAGAAAATAAAAAATTTCTGGAAGACATGTATTTTCAATTTAAGGAGTACAATGAATCCATACCTACGATTTGAGTGAAACTCAGAAGCTATTAGAGAGAAAACACATATCCTTCAATGAAATGACAAATATTCAACTTTTTTTCAGCAATGAGACTCCAGAGCACAATGGAATACGTACAAGATGCTGAAGAAAGAGAAACCTAGAATTCTAAACCCAGTCAACTTATCTATCTAAAATCAGTGTGAAAAATAAAGTCATTTTCAGACTTGCAAAGATTGAGAAAATGTATTGTTCACAGACTTTCACTGGAAGGTCTATGGTACAAAAACATCTTGAAGTTTTCAACAAGAAATAGTGAGCAAAAAGAGACAAAACTTATCAGTAAACCAGCAACTCACACATTGAAAAAACTTGGGTTTTAAAAAGGTTATAACTAAAATAGGAAACATGGAAAATAGGTCAGAATAGAGAATATGAAGGGAAATAAAAATAAGGTGAGATACTTGTCTTAATTAGGAAAAAAACTAAGTCACTGACGATTTTATAAATATTAATATACTCTAAAACATAGGTATGTTGAAAGCTTAAGAATGACCACAAAAACAGATTGAATAACTGAATAACTTTCAGTCCTGTGTAAGGGTTGGAGAGGATCAAATCCTCTTTAATATAAGAACAAGGAGAAAAATTAAAAAAGGAATTACGCTGCCCTTTTATAATGATAAACAGAAAAATGCAATGATTGGAATAAGTCTAAATATTTCAGTATCATAATAAATGTAAAGAGACTAAATTTAGCTATTAAAGACTGCCCCAAAACATAGTTGAATAAAAAAAACAAGTTGTAGGCTATGAATAATACATCATTTGTATAAATGTTAACATTTGAAATACTGTATTTTGTTTATGAATACCTACCTATACATGAACACATAAGTACTGGGTTGTTGGAAAAGTCATGACATATTTTTTTGTAAGTTTTTCATTGCAAAAATGCATCATAACTTTTCCGACAACCCAATACAAAAAAATAAACTGAAAATGCATCATGAAATCCATGATAATGTCTTGGGTGGGGAGGGAAACAGGCAAGGTGATAAAAGCATGTTAGCTTTGCTTGTAATTTCTTAATTTATTTAACAACAACCTACTATGGTAACAATAATCAATACTGGTGCGTCTGAATGCAAGGTGTTTGCTAGTTTCTTTGTAATTTTTCATATTTTAAAAACAAAACTTTTAAGAGACATAGAGAATGGAATAGATGTTCCTTTCCTTCTCCTGGCTTTAGTGTGTTTATTTTTTAAAAGATTTTATTGGGGAATTAGGGGAAGAGGAACAGACAAGTTGCTGTCCTTTTGTTCTTCACTCTAGTTGTGGAGGACGTCGCTTCATTGGCCCATGTTGGTATTATCATTGCAGTCTTCCCGGGTGAGGCAGTCGCTCGCCGGCCATTGGACGGCTACTTACGGTGGCTCACTGCAGCTCACGCCCACTGCTGGCCAGCCCCACTGCAGTCTATGCCATCACCGGCGACTCACAGCAGCCCAGCTCCAGGTCGAGCTGCCATTCACCATCTTAACTATAGAGGGCACAGTGTCACTGGCCCTCACGTGGAATCCGAACCGGGGCCTTGCTGCATAGAGCTGGAGTCCCAAGCAAACTCCTAACCAATGCGCCACTCGGCCTGCCCTTGAGTGTTTTTTAATAATAAAAAGGAAGTATCTTCTTTGTTGGGTTGTTGGAAAGTTTTAATATCACTTAGTATAGTGTCTGATACATAGTTTAATAAATGTTAGTTTCCTCTCAAATAGGGTTAATCCTTTCTTGTTAAACCTGTTTTAGTTTCTTAGAAGATAAAAACCTGTTTTAGGGAGAATTCGAGTTCCACACAAGATGGAGTAAGTATATCCTACCCTATTCCTGCTGCTAAATACAATAGTCTTCGCTTATCTGTGAGGGATCCTTTCCAAGACCCCCAGTGGATGCCTGAAACTACAGACAGTATTTACATATACTTCATTTCTTCCTATACATACACATCTTTTCACATAAAGGAAGCACGTTATAGCTTCTCTTTGGTATATCCTAATTGTCAGTGTCACAACTCCTGCATTTTGGCGCCATTGTTAAGTAAAATAAGGATTACTTGAACATAAGCACTGCAATACCGCGAAAGTTGACTTGATAACTGAGAGCGCTACTAAGTGACTAGTGGGTGGGTACTGTATACAACATGGATAGACAAAGGAATGATTCACGTCATGGGACAGCAAGAGATTTCATCTCGCTACTTAGAATGGCACACGATTAAAACTTTATACATTATTTAGGAATTTTCCACTTAACGTTCCATTGGACGGCGGTTGACCTGTGGGTAATGAAAACCACAGAAAGTGAAACCATGGATGGGGGTAACTACTGTACAAGTAAAAACCCTGGATGAAATACATATAAAGAACTATCAAGGGCCGGCCGAGTGGCATGTTGGTTAAGAGCTGGCTTGGGATGCCAGAGGGCCCCGGTTCGGATCCCACATATGAGGGCCAGTGACACTGCCCTCTACAGCTAAGCTGCTGAACAACAGCTCGACCTGGAGCTGGGATGCTGTGGGTCACTGGCGACGGCGTAGGCTGCAGTCCCCTGCTGCAGTGGGCTACCATAAGCTACCGTGTGTGGCCAGCAGCCAGCGTGAGCGGCTGGCAGCCAATGTGAGCTGCGAAGAGCCGCCGTGAGCAGCCATCTAGAAGCCGGCGACTGATCTGCCTTGCCTGGGAAGAGCGCAATGATGGTGCCAACTTGGGCCAGTGAAACGTCCTCCACAACTAGACTGAAGAACAAAAGGACAGCAACTTGTCTGTTCCCCTTCCCCCAATTCCCCAATAAAAATCTAGAAAAAAAAAGAAAAAAAAAAGAACTATCAAAAGGCTCTAAAAGGTGGAAAAAGGGTGGTCTGAGTAGGCACTTTAAAACTTGAGGAATGACCAGAAATTTCTTGGGGTTTTTCTTTTGTCTCCTTTTTACTTTATGGCTTAGACGCAAGAGAAACCTACAACTCCAAAACACATTGGGCCCAGAGGGAAAAAAAAAAGGCCTGCTCTTATAAGCCAAAAGAATAGAAAAAAGGTGACCTATAGAAAAAACCCCCTTTGATTATACCTGCTTCACTCCAGGTGAACATCCATTCCCCTAGTCACTGGATGTGGCCGCGACTATGGAGAGAAGCCATGTGGACCATCCTTACCCTGCACTTACTGACTAGCTGCTAAGAGGCAGTACCTTAACCATCCCAATGAGAGATTGAAGCAAGATTACACAGAGAAGGGAGCTGGAGAAACGGTTCCTTGAAATCTGTGTATAAAGTCCTAGTAGGATCCTTAAGCAGACCATGCATGAAACTGACCATAATCAACACAGCAAAATGAACTATGAGTGGACTACTGCCCAGGTTTCAGATTGGTTTCTGAGTAGTATCCAACTAGGGACACATGAGAATAGCACTACAAAGACTTTGAAAGTTAAACTGACACTGAACCACTAAAGTGGACCAGGACATGCATTCTTAACATAAACCTGAAAATGAAAAGAATCTGTCCTACAACGTAGAAGACTTAAATAGGAACAAGATTCTCATAATACTCCAAGTGCCCAGGATCCAATGCAAAATTACTCATATCAAGAATCAACTTGAATTAAGAGATATATAGAAGACCCAAATGGAAATTTTAGAACTGAAAAATACAGTCATAGAAAAAAAACCCCAAACAAAACAAAACAAAAAAACTCATTGGATGGGCTCAATAGCAGAATATAAATGACAGAGGAAAGAATCAGTAAACCTGCAGACTGATCATTAAGCATTACATAATCTAAATAGAGAATATATATATTAAATAAAAATGAAGAGAATCTCAAGAGACTTGTGAGACAATAACAAGAGTTAACATTCATGTCACTGTAGTTCCAGAAGAAAAAAGACAGCAGGACTGAATCATATTTGAAGAAGTAATGACTAGAAACTTACCAAATTTGACAGAAGATATAATCTACATACAAGAAGCTGAGTGAATCCAAAACAAGATGAATCAAAAGAAAACGATGCTCAGACACATCATAATCAAATTTTGGAAAATTAAAGACAAAGAAAAAATTCTTGAAAGCCAGAGAAAAACAACACATTACCCACTGAGGGAAATAATATGAACAGCAGCAGATTATCAGATACCATGGAAGCTCAGGGTTTAACTGGGGAAGAATCTACTTTCATGCTCATTCAATGACTGTTGGGTGGAGACATCAGTTTCTTGCCACAAGAGCCTTCATCAAGTAGCTCAAAACATGGTAGCTGGCTTCTCTCATAGTGAGCAAGAGGTTGTTGAAAGTGGAGGACAGTATTTTTGTAACCTTACTTTGGAAAGTGGAAGACAATATTTTTGTAACCTATCGCTTCTGCTGCATTCTATTCATTTTAAGAGAATCAGTTAAGTCCTGACCCACATTCAAGGGGAGGAGATTAAACAGAGCATGAAGACCACAGAGTGGAGATCACTGGAGACCATTTTAGAGGTTGCTTATCACACTATCAACCAATTTATCAATAGCTCATAGTCAAATGATTTGGATAGTAAAGAATTTAGTTTTAAAATAGTGTTAGTTCTAGTTCCATATCATTACAAGACCAATAAAAAATTCACTTCCTTGGCTACTGGTAGGTTGAGGAATTTAGGAATGCTTTGATCCATCAGGACTGGCTAGGTCATGTTGTGTTCATTCAAAAATCTTAGGGACTTAAAGATTTACTTCTCACTCACGTTTCATGTCCATCATAAGTTGGCTGGGGACTCCAGATCACTCTCACTCTGGAACCCAGGCTGATATGACAGCTCTATGTGGATGCTACTGGTCTCCAAGGAAGGGGAAAGTAAACTCCGGAGGGCAATGAAATACTCTGGCTAGAAGTGACACAGCATGTTACAAATAACTGACCAACTGGTCACACGGCCCTAGCAAACCACAAGGAGGCTAGGATGTGCAATCCTGACACATGCACTTGAGAGCCAGAAATAACTGGTGACTACAAATGACTAACACAGTCATTCTGGTCACTAAATATTCAAACCATTCTTGTCTCCTAAGGAAACTAAACACCCTCTAGAATGGTTCCAACGAAAAAGAAGAACAAAATGAAGCATTAGTGACAATGTGGGGCAACCACAACTCTCATAGACTACTGGCAGGAATATAAAATGATATAAACTACTTTGGTAATGCATCTTTATTTTTCTTGAGTAAATAACTATTAGTGAAATTGAAGTGTATGGTAACCACATATTTGATTTTGTAAGAACTTGTCAAACTATTTCCCAAAGATTTACACACAACGGTTCACAGCAGCTTTATTTATAAGAACAAAATCCGGGAAACAACCCAAATATCCATCAGCAGATGAATAGATAAACATATTGTGGGATATCCATATATAACGGATTATCAGCAATACATTCAAATTTTGGCAGTGTCCATTCTGTTTTGTCTGTTACTTTTTTTTTTCACTATCATGTTTATTTTTAAGAATTTTAATCTCAACTTACTCTTTATACAGCAGCTTGTTCTTCCATCAATGCACTGCCATTTCACACTTGAGGATATAGTTGTAAAACTTTTTCTTTCTTTCTTTTTTTTTTTTTTAAATAGTTGTTAGGTCATCCTGCTTGGTCTCTCTAGCTAGCTCTTGATTTCTTATGTTCAGCAACTGGTGTTTAATCATTTTTTTCTTCTGTGTAGTGTCTGATTATTCCAGGTTATTAAGTAGCAGCTCCTTCAGAGATTTAATTGTCTAGTACGGGGACCAGTCAGCAGACAGTGGACAAGCATAGCTCTTCCCAATGTGAGCTGGTGGCAAATGGGCCATCAAACTCAATTCCCTCAAATTAGGTAGACAATCATGAGCTCTATCTTTCTGTATGTCCTGAGGAAGAATGGGGAAAGGTCTGGTCCCTAATGGGCAAAGAAAGAAATAGACAGTGGGCAAGTCTGAGCAGATTTCTACACAGCTCTTGTAAGTAGGATCTAAACTTAAACCCAAAACTTTAAGTTATATAGGACCCCTTTCTGTTAACTGAATTGTCACAACAGGGTTGTGAGAAAGTTAAGGGTGTTTTAGATAGCCAGTTTTCGAAAGATTGCCTAATATCCTTAAACATACCAGCATGCACATATTTGTTGAATGAACCATATTATTTAGAAGTGAGTTCTAAAGCAAGAGGCCCTGCCTACTCTAATTAAAAAAAAAAATCAAAGAAAAAAATCCTACCCAAATGGAAGTGGCTGAGTATTTAATAGCAATCACTGTAACCTACCAAATAGAACAGAATCCAGGGAAAAGCTCATCTTTCAACCTTAAGCCTAAGAGACAACCAGATACTACTACATACCACCTGAAGGACAACCACACCACTTCTGAAGTCTTGGGGAAAAAATCAAATCTCAATATGGTCATGCTTGAATTCTAACTACTAGTTTACAGAAAATAAAGAGAAACCAGTTAAGCCATCCCCCATTGTTATCAGAAAAAACTATTGTGTCAGAAAGACTCCAATACAATTTCAACACACAAATTGTAAAAGGTAAAGGAAAGAAAAAAGATAGAGGGGCTATATACAGATTAAAAGATACTTAAGATAGTAATAAACAACAATGCAAGATCATATTTGGATTCCTGATTCAAACTAACTTAAAATATGCATGTATGACATATGAGACAACAGAAATTTGAACATTTACTAGGTATTTGATTTAATTACTGTTAAATTTTTGTTTCACATGTGTGACAAGGGTATTGTGTTTATGTTTTCTAAAAGTCTGTATCTTTCAGATAGAAACAGATATTTATGTTAAAAAACAAAGTCTTTAAAAAAACTTTAAGAGCAACAAAGAATTGCTTGGCTTTGGACCATCCTCGACACTTGTGAACATGTTAAGCTAGAAACAGCTTTCTTTCCCAGTCTATTATTATAGAAAAATTAAGACAATAGATATGTGTAAACTGTGAGAATCACTTATTTTACTAATAAAAGTGGTAGAACTAAACCAGTTCAAGTAGCTGAAACTGGGAGATATTCCCCACTCTTCATGCAGAGATATGGCCAATGCAGGAGGGAATTACAACACCAGATGACACAATTTAATGATTCATTTTCAATCTAAGAATTTGATTCATCAAAATAAAAATGATTCCAACATTTATAACCCTACGTGACAGACAGCTCTAATCACTGTGCTGTAAATGTTTCCCAGAATATGATTTTGAATTTACTGAATACAGGAAAAGCAATGAAACTAGTTTGGCTTATATTCAAATATGAGAGTCTATATAGCCCAGAAGTAAAATTTGCCAGATCTGGGTTCAGAATGCCTACATTTATAGCACAGTTCTGCTACTTCCTTGGCATATGAACTCCGGCAAGTTTCTTAACCTTTCTATGCCTTTGATATTCATCCATAAGATGGGGATAACAGCACCTCCCTCTTACGATTGTCAGTAGTATAAAATGAATACACATAAAAACATATAAATGACTAGTACAAAGCAAATATTCAACAAAGATTGGCTATATATATGGCTCTGAATTCAGGGGTAGAAAAAAACGGCTTGATCAAGTTAAAACTTTTCTCTGATGATAATAAAACAATATAGTTTGAGACTAAAACTACATTTTAGAATATTCTTGTGTCTGAAATAAAAAGTAGCACTGATTATAATAAAATTGAACATAAGAATGAAGTTGTTATAGATGAAAGGTTGTTCTTTCTTATATTAAAAATTTTCCCATTTAGTGAAATAAAAAACGTTAAAAAAAAAAGGTCAAACCCAGGGTGAAATCTGTCCTTAGAGCTTAAGATTTCATACGAGTTCTCATTACCAAAAATCAAGAGTAAAAAATTGTGCAAAAGGTGTGTTTCAATAAAAATGTACAATGAAATACTCTGGAAATGATTGATTCTTTAAAATACTATGAGACAGACAAATATAAAACAGTGAAGCAAGATGAGCTATTTTGCTGGTCATAAAATATTTATTAAGGTATACTTTAGGGAGTATAGTGAATATAAAATTTAGGGTCACAATATGAAGCAATCTCATCCTCTCAAAAAATCAGCCCAGTCCTCAATGCTCTGCAGATGTAAAACCACTGGTAAGACTCACTAAAAGCAGTTTGACTAATACAGAAGAGGCTTTTCATAAACATTTACAGTTAGAGTATCTGAATACCTCTTTTTTAAGTGCAAAACCACACCACATTACACTAATGCAGCAACAACGCATTCATATTGTTCTCATTAGTCATTAGTAGTCAACTTGCATAAAACACCAGAAAAAAAGCACAATGGGGCTCACAAAAATGGGCTAAAAAATGAACCTGTCCTTGCAAAACACACATCGTAATGGAAGAAGACATTAAAAATGTATTATGCACACTACAGAAGCTGCGTTCATTCCAACAATCTCAAGTGTCATTTCCTTTTCTGTAAAATCAAATTACATGAACCAGGCACAACTAATATTTGGGAGGCAGTGTGTAGCTAAAATTTCATTTAACTAATTATTCAATGATTTAAAAAATCCCCATAAATCTTTTCTGTCCTGAGGTAGTTGCAAAATAAATCATAACTTGGATATCAACTAGAGCTGAGGCTGTTTGACTTTTACTCATTACAACTAGTTGTTACTTACAGGAACTACCTTTTGATATTTAAAAGACAGCTGAGAAATGGGCCTCTTACTACACACACAAGATGATGGCTATGTAGGAAAGAGGATTAGCTGCTTCAGAACATGAGAAATATGGTCCACCGTTGCTTCCATCCCCACCCACCCCCAACCATTTTAGATTCCTTATTGTCCAAAAAAATCACCAGGAACAATACAGTAGAAGTAGACAGATCATCGTCCTTTGCTGTATCCAGGGAAGAAAAGGTCAAGTAGAGTCTGCAGAGTCTCATTGGGAACCATGATGTAATTCTGGCCAAGGTCATGCCGACAAGCAGGGCAGGAGAAAACTTGAGCCTTAAAAGAGCGCTGTAAGCAATCCTAAGGCAAAACACAACAAAAAAAACCCCCAAAAATACACATCCAACTTCATCTGAGGGTAAAGTACATAGAAAAACACTCAACAACTTATATTTTCAAATAGGAACTAAAACTCACCGTTTGGCAACAAGGAAAACATAAAAGATGAGTAAATGTAAAGGCCAGAATCTGTGCTAAGAAAATTAAGTCTACAGATATGGCTTTAGTTCCACATCTGGCACAGACTGTGAGACTTCAGGTAAATGGCTTAACTTTTGTGTGCTTTAATTTCCTCATGCAGTAAAATCAGGGTGTTAGATTATGTATGATTCCCACTAGCCTCATTTTCTAGGTTGGATTTTAATACTGTGGATTCCTGATAAAGCACTAAAGAAAAAAAATTCAGGATTCCCCTGCTTAGAACTAAGTTATACATGTTTTATTAAATCACTTAACATACAATGTGTATTCGAAAAATAAAGACGTTCTAAATATATTACAGAGTTAACTAATTGCAGGTCAGGCACAAACACCTATGTGGAAGGTTTGTTTCCATTTTACAAATGAAACAAATTCAGAAGTTAGGTTAGGGCACAGAACTACAAAGCAATAGAGCAAGATTCCAACCGGTTTTGCTAAAACTCAAATTTTCCTTTCACACCACACTGATAACACATTTAACTTCTCTGGGCATGCTGCCAGATAGAATCTGTTTTAGTTCACTAAGTGCATGGAATTATTTCAGTTTGCATTATACTATATGAGACATATAAAAACTAAAAGACAAAACACCAATGACATCTTACTTTCTCTTCTCCATTTCAACCCCTCCTCAACAATGCCAAACGTGATACAATACCTCAACTATATATATTTGAACTACTATATTACAACCGAATTAAAATGTGCATTTACCACCAAGATGCAATTAAATGCTTCTGAACTGTCAAGGTTCCATAACTATTCTGTTTTAGGAAAAATTGTTCTTCACATGCAGAAAACAGGTTTGGAGGTTAGTATGCCTTCTGGCCTAATATGGAAAAATAACAACAAAAAAATGCTACTTACTTTACAGACATTGTGGAGGCAATCTGTTGTCACAGGCTGGTAAACTAGCTCCTGGCAGCAGACACACATAAAAGATTGTTCCAATTTTTTCAGAAAATTCTAGATGGTAACCAAAAGGAAGAAAAAAAAAGCTTAGCATTTCATAATATATAAATAAAATTCAAAGTGATTTTAAAAAGTGTCTAATATTTAATACCTTTTCTATTAAGAAAAAAATCAAAGAGTGATTGTTAATGACTAGCAAACATATAATAGAAACTGAAATAAAAACCCATTCCATAAGCTATACACGTTAGTTTTAAATAGGAATGGGTTGAAAAGGTAAAAAAAAAAAAATA
>NW_017731779.1:689726-712064 GCF_001890085.2 Hipposideros armiger
AGTGCAAGCTCTGAGCAACAGCGGTTTGATTCCCGGCCCGAGCTGAGCTGCCGCTGAGTTGCCAACAGGGGGCAGGATGGCTCAGCTTAAAAAAAAAAAAAAGTGTGAAAGTTAAGAGAATAAATATTAAAAGTTCTCATCACAAATAAATATTTTTATAACTATGTATGGTGATGGATGTTAACTCGACTTATTGTGGTGATCATTTTGCAATATATACAAATATCAAATAATTATGTTGTATACCTAAAACGAATATAGTTTGCTAATTTTACCTCAAAGAAAAATAAAAGATCCCATTTCAAAGTTGTGTCTCGATACTAACTTATTTATCAACATGGATTATGAAAGTCAAGTGAATTACCAACAAAGTATTAATGCAACACATTAAAAGAATAGACTAGTTGGGGGCAGGGGAGAGGGGGATGTAGAAAAAACTATAAATTTAGTGCCAGGTACCCTCTTCCTGACAAATTCCTTTTTTGATGACTGATATTTCCCTGGTACCTCCATGGTGCCTATAATATGTGTATATTTATTTTGAGTTGGTGCAACGCACTAGACGCTCATCTCCATAGTGGTGATATAAAGGCCAAGTCTCTGCTCTCATGGAACTTTATATTCCTTTAGGAGAGCAGACAAAAAAAATTCAATTTCAAATAGTAATGACTGAGGAAACAAAGTAAGTTAAAGCAACAGAGCAAAGAGTGGCTGTTTTAGAAAGGGTAGTGTGGGAAGGCCTCCCTGAGGAGTGTAATACTATTGCAGAGACTTACAGGATATGGAGTGAGCCAAATGAAGATGTAGAGGAAAGAATTCCAGTGACAGAGAGTATGTGTGTAAAGGCCTAGCAGCAGCAATGGACTGAGTGTGTTAAATAACACTGAGATCACTGTAGCCAAAGCAGTTTTGGCCTGAGAGTAGCAAGGGGAAACTACAGAGGAAGACAGAGATGACAGGTCATGTAGGATCTGGGGAAGGCGTTTGGACATCAGTGCAAATATTACATGTGTGTATATTTATTTAAAAGTCACCATTGGTCAACAACTGATTTTTCTGGCTCAATAAATGTGTTCCTGGGCATGAATGAGCATGAAACCTGCCCAGAGCAATAACAGTACATAAACATCCAGAGTAATCACTAGCAGCAACATCACATCATCTGACCCAGGCACGTAAGATCCTGCCACCAGCAAGCAGGACTTTTTTTTGTTGGTCTTTTTTTCTGTTTTGATAATTGTCAATTTGTGACTTGATTTCACGTAAAAGTTGCATTGAAAAAAGAGGCTGCAAGGTAGAAAAGTATAAGGTCTGACAAAGAAGTTTGCGAGCTTGTTGCAACGATGTTGCTAACCTTTTTTTTTTATATCAGAGGGATTATTCATTATGAATTTGTACGAACTGGACAAACAGTTAACCAAATGTACTATTTGGAAGTGCTGAAAAGGCTGCGTGAAAAAGTTAGACGACCTGAACTTTTCACCAACAATTCATGGCTCTTGCATCACGACAATGCGCCAGCTCACACAACACTGTCTGTGAGGGAGTTTTGGGCCAGTAAACAAATAACTGTATTGGAACACCCTCCCTACTCACCTGGCCCCCAATGACTTCTTTCTTTACCCAAAGATAAAGAAAATATTGAAAGGAAGACATTTTGATGACATTCAGGACATCAAGGATAATACGATGACAGCTCTGATGGCCATTCCAGAAAGAGGGTTCCAAAATTGCTTTGAAGGGTGGACTAGGCACTGGCGTTGGTGCATAGCTTCCCAAGGGGAGTACTTGGAGGTGACCATAGTGATATTCAGCAATGAGGTATGTACCACTTTTTCTAGGACGAGTTCACGAATTTAATTGTCTGACCTTGTATATTGTACATCCTTGCCAAATCTCACAGGATTCAACCATTTTGATAATTTTTTTATTGATAAACAGGATATACAAATTAAAAGCCTCGGGTCGGCCGAGTGGCGCGATGGTTAAGAGCTGGCTTGGGACGCCAGAGGGCCCCGGTTCGGATCCCACATATGAGGGCCAGTGACACTGCCCTCTACAGCTAAGATGCTGAACAACAGCTCAACCTGGAGTTGACCTGGAGTTGGGCTGTCATGAGTCGCCGGCGACGGCGTAGGCTGCAGCCCCTGTGGCAGTGGATTGCCATGGGCTACCGTGTGTAGCCAGCAGCCAGTATGAGTGGCCAGCAGCCGCAGTGAGTGGCCGTCCAGAAGCCGGCGACTGATCTGCCTCACCCAGAAAAAGAGCACAATGATGGTGCCAACTTGTGAAGCAATGCCCTCCACAACTAGACTGAAGAACAAAACAACAGCAACTTGTCTGTTCCCGTTCCCCAATTCCCCAGCGCTGTTCCCATCCCAATTCCCCAATAAAAAAAAATCTTAAAAAAAAAAAAAATTAAAAGCCTCACATGAAGCCCAGTATATAGGTCCGATGCAGACAACAGATGTGCAAAAGAACTGTGTGTGTACTCGGATGGCTTCTTCCTTCACCCCTATCTGCTACTTTGTTCTCTGCCCACCCATAGCTAGAACTCACCCGAGTTATCACTAACCAGCTGTGTCCTCTCCAACTAAATCATATAAGACCATGATTAACAACTGCTTGCTGTATCTTACTTGCTCTAAGTGAAAATGAGTCCGATCTACCAGAGTCAGAACACTCCTTCTGCCTGGGCCTTTTGGCTAAAAATCATGTAACACTTCTCACAGAGCTAAATCACTTTACTTCCATCTTTTAAATATATAAGCCTCATTTTACCAAGGATAACCCAACATATTACATTTTTAGGCAAAGGAAGTGATGACTCCAATATAAAACCAAAGGGTATCTGATAAACCTTACCCATTTCTAAGTTTAAAAATTGTATCAGGAAGGTGCTTCCTTAATATCATAAAGATGACTACTTCTCAAACAAGAAGCAACAAAAAAACTCTATGAGAGTTCCCTTTCAATATAGATAGCTAGAAAGCACATACTGATATTCACTAACCCCAATTCAGACACATGAGAAGTTCTGGCTAATGCAGAGAGAAATAAAAGGAACATTAGAAAGAAGAAATTACTAAAAGATGACAAGATGGAATTTCAAGAAAGGACACTAGAGCTCACCCTCAACAGCTGCATATGATAATACTTTGTAGGCAAATAAAACAAAAGTAACTATATGACAAGGGGTTAATATCTAATAAAACAAAAGATTCAAATATATGAGCAAAATTTAAGACAATAAAAGCAAGCGAAAAAGGAATGAATAGACTATCCATATTTGAAACCTCTAGCTGTGGGGAGCTGATAACAAAGCTTTGTTGGCAAAATACAGCTTAATACAAAATCCACACATCTGTTAACCTTGTAATTCCTTTTCACTTTGAAATTTTATGATTACCAAAAAATGGGAAAAAATGCAAAACATATGAAGTATTTAAATAAATCAATGCTGGTTTATTTAACCCTAGGTTGAACACGTAGGCATTGAAAATTATGCTAACTTGCTTAAGATTTGTGCTATCAGGTTAACTTTGAAGTATAACAACTTTCCAGCTGAGTTTCAGATTGAGTGTGTTACACAACTGAAAATTCTTCCCATGAACAGTACCTCAACATAAATGATTAAGTTCAGGCACAGAGAGGTCAAAAACCAACATCTTAGAGGTCTAAAATAAATTTTTTTTTTAAGATTTTTTTTTAAATTGGGGAATTGGGGAAGGGGAACAGACAAGTTACTGTCCTTTTGTTCTTCAGTCTAGTTGTGAAGGACCTCACTTCACTGGCCCATGTTCGTATTATCACTGCGCTCTTCCAAGGTGAGGCAGTCGCTCGCGAGCCATTGGATGGCTGCTCACAGCAGCCCAACTCCAAGTCGAGCTGCCATTCACCATCGTAGCTGTAGAGGCGCAGTGTCACTGGCCCTCATGTGGGATCTGAACCCTCATGTTGGATTGGGATGCCAGTTCTGAGCAGCAGGGCCCTGATTCAGATCTCACATGAGTGCCAGTGACACTGTGCCCTCTACAGCTAAGATGGTGAACAACAGCCCAATCTGGAGCTGGACTGCCATGAGTCACTAGTGATGGTGTAGGTTGCAGCCCCTGCTGCAGTGGGCTGCCGTGAGCTACTGTGAGTGGCTGGCAGCCAGTGGGAGCTGTCGTGAGCTATCGTGAGTGGCCATCCAATGGCCAGCAAGCGACTGCCTCAGCCGGGAGGAACGCAATGATAATACCAACATGGGCCAGTGAAGCAACGTCCTCCACAGCTAGACTGAAGAACAAAAGGACAGCAACTTGTCTGTTCTCCTTCCCCGATCCCCCCAACGCTGTTCCCTTCCCCCAATTCCCCAATCTTTAAAAAAAAAAAAAATACAATAACTATGTATGGTGACAGATGCTTAGACTTATCGTGGTGATCGCTTTCATTAATGCATATAAGTGTCTAATCATTATGTTGTACAACTAAAACTAATATAATATTGTATTTCAATTATAATTAAAAAATAAATTTAAAAAATAAAAGGGCATGTAATTATTATAATGGAAAAAATAAAAAAGAAAATTTTACATACTGGTCCTTCCACGAGAGATGCAAGCACTTCATCCCATAGCTTCTGGTTTTGATGATCTTCTCTGATTAGATGTTGTTGTTGAGAGGTTAGTTGGAAAGCCTCAACTGGTTCTGCTGAATCTGATGCTTTGAACACTTTGGAGGCACTTGGACAATCATCTAGATTTATTTAAAAACATATCAGCAGACTTACAAGTGGTTCTAAGCAGAACTATGAAACAAACGAGTTAACAGGCACCAGTAATGTTTAGCAGGAAGACAACCTGCATAACGCAGCATCTAATTTCCCCTGGAGTTTAGGATACTCTATTTGCTGCTGCTTGGGTTCTGACACTATTAAAATACAAAAAAAGCTCTCCCCCTCTCCCCGCACACCAAACACACCCCCTTCGCTTTGCTTTTAATTGCTCAATTTAGTCTCTTAATATTTCTCTTTATTGGAAACTATGTTATTAGGATTTCTTTTTTGTAATCATTACGTACCATCATCTGGAATCGGCCTTTTTGAGGCCCCACTGGCCTGCTTCTTTGACTGTCCTTTAGTCTTCTTCCCTTCCTTATCTGAAGGGTAGCCTACTGGATACTGATGGGGGGAAAAAGTACAATGTACACTTAAGCTTCACATAGAAGGGGAGTTCTAGATCCTGGTGAGAAATTTTAAAAAGGGAGGGAGGAGTCGTCTATACTTTCCCTGAACTGAGCTTACAAAGGAAACAGACATTTAAAGAAACAAAATTCAAAGGACAGAAGACTATTAAAATCCAAAATTCAGTGTAAAACCATGTAGTTTTGATTAAGATATTCTATTTTATAATACAATGATCTTAGTTTCAGATCTAAAACAGGAAAGGTAAGTTTTCAGGAATTGTGATTAGGTGGCTTGAAAATTTTAAGACGGAAAGGAAAGTGGAATTAGATATGAAAATAAGTGGACATCAACCGCAGAGCACAATAGATGGTACTCATGTAGATGGGATTACACTAAATTGTGGAGCCACTCTAAAAAACCAAACAAAAACCCACCAAAACATTAAGGGTCAAATTTCTTCTCTCTCAAAATTAGGGGGTAAAAATAAAATCTTTCAGAAGACCTAAAACCACTAAATTACTGAATTCTTTATCAGCCAAAGGTTAGACTTTAAGGAATATATTCTACCTATTATTCTTGTGTTTTACTGGTCACTCTTTTTTTTTGGACATGCTTTGTGATACCACTAATATTTAAAGCTCAATATATATTTCAGGCCTCATCAATGATACATTAACTCACCATAGTAGATGGGCTTACATGCTTTTGCTCAGTTTCATATATAACCTATCTAGAACATTCTCTGATGACCAGATCTGAAAAAAATCTTCTGAAAATGGGTTTAACAATAGGTTTTTAAAAAATATCAGTTATAAAAAAAATTATAGTTGATCCTTGAAAAACACAGGTCTGAATGGTGTGAGTCCACTGACATGTTAATTTTTTTCAATAAATATATTGAAAACAACTTTTGGAGATTTCCCTATTACTGCAAAACAATAGTATCTATTACACTAGGCTACCAAAAAGCAATCATATTACCACTTCTTCATTATCAATAAATCAATAAATTATACCTAAAAAAAAATTTTCACATTCTTTTCATTTTTGAGGTCTTAATGTTAGTACTACATATAACATCTACAGTGTTTTACATCGTAAGACAATATTGATGCAGGTATCAACAGATGAGTCATCCTGTAAAGAGATTAACATAAACTTACAGTATTAATACAGTACTGTAAATGTATTTACTCTTAAGATTTTTCTTGGGCCAGCCGAGTGGCTCAGTTGGTTAAGAGCTCACTCAAGAGTGTGAACTCTGAGCAACAGCAGTTCAAGTCCCAGCCCAAGCTGAGCTGCCAACAGGTGGCAGGATGGTTCAGCTAAAAAAAAAAAAAAAAAAAAAAAAAAATCTTTTCTTAATAACATTTTTTCTTTTTTTTAGCTGTGCCATCCTGCCACCTGTTGGCAGCTCAGTGGCAACTCAGCTCGGGCCGGGAATAGAACCACTGTTGCTCAGAGCTCGCACTCTTGAGCGAGCTCTTAACCAACTGAGCCACTCTGCTTGCCCAACATTTTCTTTTCTTTAGTTTACTTTATTGTAATACATACAACATACAAAATACGTGCCAATTGACTGTTTATGTTATTAATAAAGTTTCCAGTCAACAGTAGGTTATTAGTATTTAAGTTTTTGTGGAGTCAAAAGTTATACATGGATTTTCTATTGCAATGGGGTAAATGTCCCTAACCACCTGCATTGTTCAAGGGTCAACTGTATTTTGGCAGTTATATTAGCAGCTGATGGGTCTCATTTAAACAATCAGTTCTATGAGTTTAAAGAGAAAACAAAACTGGAAACAGACTTGCACTAGAAGACACACACTCACCTGCCTGGGTGGTCAGACACTTGCCCACAGTTCAGCCCCTACACATGCAGTGTGGGCAGAGCCAGGGAAAATGACAAAGCTGGCAATCTTTACAGGAAGCACAACGATGGGGAACGATGAAGGATAAACTCAAACCATGCTCTGAAGTCAGGGTAAGGGACAAAATCTAGGGTGTACAGGAAGTGGAGGGGGAATGCAGCCATACCATCCACCATGCACACAAAACCAGCGAAGTCTTATATGGGTTAACAGCTAAGCATGGGCAAAGGGGAAAAAAAAGGCACAGCACTAAAGGTGGTGACAGGACAGGGAAGCAGCTTTGAGGGGGAAGAGAGAAAAGGGGTGAGGAAAAGTGAGAAGGGTAGGAAGCAGACCACTCTTATAAGCCACCTCCCGCTTCCCCTACCAGAGACACACCCCCTATGCCCTCTAGGAAAAACTTCCCTTCTCAAGGCCACCTACACCTAAATTTTATGTTTCCCTTCCCCTCATACTTCAAGTCATTTCCAAATGAATTGGAAATATTTTACTTTTCACTGACCACCCTAACCTTTCCCAAGCCCAATTCTTAGTCTTAGGGTGATTTGACACCTAGAATGCTGCCATTTTTTACTTCTTTTCCTTCTGTATACTTGCATCATCTCATTCCTCACCCCTTACAGTCCATTCATCAATTGCTGTGGGTTATATCTAGTGCTAATAGTAAAGACATGTTGATAGTACAGAGGTGTATGTTTTTATGAATATACAAGTAGCGTAGACAAATGGAATCTAACCTGTAAACGTAGGCATAGTCTCCTTGACCGTTCTATTCCCTCTGAGGTCCAAGGAGCAGGTTCAACATCGTCTCTTCTTAAAAGATAGCGCCAAACCAAGAATCCATGGCTTGATGAAATCTCTGGCCAGTATTTCACCACCTAAATCATAATATTTCAGTACTAGCTTGAGATTTAAAGTTTAAATGTATTCATTATGCCATCATATTAGTGGTTTAAACCTGCCCAAACTAAATGCAACTTCAAAAGGTATGTGCTTTGCTGTAATAGTAAATTAATTTTCACTAAAATATTATTTTGACCTTATTTCCTATTAAGATACTTCCCATATAAGTAAAGATTGCTATAAATTTGAAATACAAGATTATGCTCACTAATTAATAGAATTTTGCATAGTAGTATTAGATAATAGGTAATAGATAAAAATGGTGGCAGTAGATGCCTGTTTTTTAAACAAAGAATACAACCTATTTTAAAAATTATAATGTGCTCTGGTTTGAAAATCTACTACAATTAAAATCATTTTGAAAGATACATATAAGAATTGAAATCTATAATGGCCAAGTTATTTGAATGGCTTTATCACAGAGAACACACTTATAAAAAGCTTAACCCAAAGTATAACTCTACCCTTACAGACTTAAAATTAGCCTTAAAAGTATCAAAGTTAAGAGCTCACTGTGTGCATCTGTTGTATTTCCAGAAAAAGTAGAAATATCAACTAAGATGGTCTAATGTTTCCTCCAGCCCACCCACAACAGAGTAGTTCCCTGTGGTGACCCTGTCCTGAAAGCCCAGGAAGAATGACTAACAAGAGGTCATGCCAGATAGAGCACCTTATAAATGCCATCATATCTGTTGCCTTCTTCAGGAGCATATTTGCTGATCTTCCTCCCTTTAAAACTGCGTATCACTCTGACTGGCTTACCAGCTCTCCAATTCCGAGACTCTGCTCCAATTTTATCATCCAATGGAGCATCACAGTTTAGGGCCAATGCCCTAAAAAATAAAACAAAGTCTTTATACCAAGTAATCTTTCCTCAAGTATGTAATCGCATCATTAGCTCAATTAAAAGGTGAATTATGCCTTACCTGACAGTTAAGATTCTATGATTCTTTCCATATTATTCCAGATAATAGGATTATGCTTTCCCCCACCAGCAGAGAAGACAAATCAGTTTTCTGATGTCACCCCCAAGCCAGGGGATTGGTTCTCAGATAGCCTGTAGGGTTCTTCTGAAAGTAATAACATCTGTGCCACGTATAATAGAAAACAACTAGAAATACATGGAATTTTCTTTAAATAACGTTTGTTGAGGGAAGGGAGAAAGTTGGAAAACTAAAGCAAGTGATTGTTGTAATAGTTAATTTTTTTGATAAGGGAATGAGGTAAATTGCTGGAATGATGTAGAAAGAAATCCAGAAAATAAAGTTGTCAGCAAGGTACAAATGACCTTTCTAGGTCCACTTTCCACATTCCAGACAACAGAGATTCCTTAATGTTTAGAAGATATTAAGAACAAGTTCAATATGAGAATATCCTTTAAAGGCCTCCAGTAAAAAGGTAAGTTTAAATAAAACTGAAGCATTTGAATGTCTGTGCTAAATCACGACAATAAAGATTTCTGGCTGCTTGAGATCGCTACATTTTACTGATGATACATGAACAAGGAGGAACACTGAGCTGGAAGCAGCACCTGATTTAGCTGAAGCTTCCTTAGTATGCGTACTCACTTAGTAGAAATTAATCAGTAAGGTTATTACATGTTAGAAGACCTTTCTTGGGAGAACTTAGTCCTGCCAAAAAAAAAAAAAAAACCAAACTAGAATCTATTTAAAATTAGTATTTTTCCTCTAAGACACCTACTTCCTAACTTAGGTAAAAAGAAACCACTGAACATGTAAGGTAAAACACACACACACACACACACACACACACACACACACACACACACACACCCCACACACACCAACACACCCCCAATCTGGTGAAATCAGATAGGATATAAAATACTTGTTCAGGGTATAGTTCTTTTTATAAACAGGCTCAAATTTAAAAAATAGACCTTAAGACTAAATGAATAATCTACTAAAATATCTTGATCATAGTTACATTGTTTAAGTAAATGAATTTAAGAAAATGTTTCTTAAAAAAAAAACTTGTATAAATGTGGTCAAAGAGTTAAAGCTTACCAAGTTATCTTTTTTTTTTATCTCAAAGGGAGATGCACACAAATTCTGAGAGGTAAAAGGAAATATAGTCATTGACTCTAGGGCTAGTATTACATCTTATTTATGGAATACCTATTGAGATACACACACTTCATCTTCTTAAAGAGAAGGAATAAGGATAAATACTATCTTCATGTTAATGAGTGGAATGCTGTGGTGCTCACTGGTACCTTCAGTCATAATGTCTGCCACCACTAACTGGCATTAACTCACTTCTAGCTTCACATAAGTATTCAGGCTGTTCAAGTATGTGAACAGAGTCCAAAAGGATGAAACTAGCCAAAACAACCAGGCTCTTCCATTACTCTACCCACAGCTCAGTCAGTTGCCTCGAACTACTCTGATAAAGGACGGCCAGGTTACCCTGTGGTCCTCTTCAGTTTCATAAAGTCGAAGAGCTGAGAAGAAATAAGAACAAACTTCTCAAAAGCAAGAGCAGGTGTCAAACTACTTCTTAGCAGAGAAGCAAAAATGAATTGGACCATATACTAGTCAGGAAAGAGTATACTGTAGGTCAGAGCTAAGGGCCTTTCACTTCAGTTTTTGTGTTTAGCAAACATATAGGTAGGCATCTTTGACCAAGATGTCTTTAAAAATCAATCACAAGGCATACTCACAGCTTAATGTATAAATTAACTAAATGGATATTAGAGTCTCTATGATATGTCAGTCCTAAATTGCTTTGAGTTAATATTTCATGTTCACTACCTTCCTTTAAATACATTCTTACTACTTATCAATTATCTTCTAACAAGATTATAACATATGGTAAACAGGATATACTTATTAGAGTCTTCAAAAGCTTGAAAAGAATCTACCATGTACAAGTGCAGGTAGTTATGAAAAAAGTTTCATTCAAGCAAAATCACCTATTATTATTAAAGGGAAAAATGTAATTTTCAGATTTGACAACTTGAAAAAGCCTTCTGCAAATTCATTATACATTTTCAGTGACAAAAACACATCAAAATACTTCTAACTCCTTTTAAGATCATTTCTCCAAAAGAATTGCTATCTTGCTAGAAAATGACTAGCTAGGGGCTGGACTCCTGCCTCAGGAATGTTTTCACCAGCAAATCTGACCTGTCTCCTCTGCTGGTTCAGTAAAATAATCCTACTGTCAGAAATAATATAGAAGGAAGACATAAAAACATTCTGTATAACTTGGTATGCAACACAGTTTTTAACCATACTGGTATATTCTTTACCTCACACGGTAATCAGAAATTAAGGGCACGCTACTTAAAACAGAATGATATAGGCTCAAGAAAGCGAAAAATATTCACTTTTACTCAGTAACCCACAAAACATCCTTATTAATAGAATACAAAAAATTTCAACTTTATGAAATAATCACAAAATCATCAGTATAATAAGTTGTAATGTAGTCACTGCTATCTGATGGTTTGAGTTACTTCATTTATTATTGATATTAGCATGCATTTATGAAATAAAACATTTTGATCACATCTTCTGTTCTCATGGAAGCTGGAATGCCATTAATACTTCTATGGAAAAAAGGTCAACACAAGGTGGCTCTTTTGTAATGCCTTATAAGCATTTAGTTAGAAAAGGTCACTTCTGTAACTGAATAAATATTCTCTAACATTTGAAGACATCTTATTATTATAAATCCTAAAAGCGCCTTGAGTGCACTTCTCATTAAGTTATCTGACATTTCACTTATGTGCATAAATGTGGCTCCCAAACATAACCATGTTTCACATTAGTGAGTCTCCTCTAAAAAGAATTTGGTCACTTTAAAAGCTAAATCTGTACTGAGTAGAACATAACTTTGACCTAAGGGGTAGTAGATAAGCCACCTTGTCCTCAATTTCGCTTGAATACAGGCTCCTTTCTATCAAAGGCTTCAAAATGTTTTCAAATGCAAAGCACATGTATTAAAACTGGGAATTATGTCATTTTAAAAATAATAATTTGAAAAAATAGGATGCTTACAATTATATAATCAGGTAATAGGATTTTAATTTGATCTTTAACTTTCAATTTACGATTGTCCTCTATAATCTAAGTTATAAATTATAGTCCTATCATCAAACATTTATACAAAGCCCAAATTCTAAATAGTCTCTACAAACTCTAACAATAAAGAGTACCTGTTCATGTTTGTTAATGTTTGATCTGCCGATGGTGCACCAATTCTTTTATTACCAGCAAGGTTTTTACCACCACTCCCAGTGTATGTGAATTCATCACCTCGGTCCTGAAGGAGAAGATTTCATCATTAAGACACCTAAACCCAAGTATAATTTCATCAATTTTTGTTTCAGGGTCAGGACACTTGGTTAGGATGTTATGAACTGACATGTTCTCTCAAGCCATCTACCAAAATAAGACAAAATTCAAATGCAATCTTGTATGTAGTATACTTTCAAGTTATATTACTTGACCTAAAGATTTCATTTTAAAGTTATACAGCTTCCAACACCTCCAAACGTGGCTATTTGCATGCTAACATATATAATCAATTAATCTATAATGTTACAAAATAAAGTCTTATGAGTTGGGAATACTGTTTCATTTAATTCAGTGTTATTAAAATAAACTTATCAATACCATTTTAGTAAATACTCCAAAATTGATTTCCCGACAGCAATCTATACCATATCCAAGTTTGCTGCTAAATTACAAATTTAAAATCCTAACAGCATGGCAAGTTCCCCACATTTCACTATATGGGGTCACTCAAATTACATTCAGGTTAAATAATCACCTATCATTAATTGCATAAAGTCTCTACTAAATGTTAAAGAAAAAAGGCCAAAAAATGGTACATACACTAGCTCCACAAGTATTTCTGTAGTAGCTATAAATTTATATTGGTATTAAGTCTCTACCTCAAAATAAATTGAGTAAAGTAACTATCAGTGTACAAATTAATTCTACTAACACTAAATAGTGGTTTTTTAATGCAAGATTCTTTTAATTAATTAGTTCAATTATTTTGCATCTTGTTTCTCCTTTGGCTTAAAAGTCATAACTAAAATCTCATGGTTTTAAAAGTCTGTCCAAAAACCTTGAATTCACTTTTTGTTAATCCAATGTTGAGGTCTATATTTTAAAGATTAAACATTAAGGACTTTCATATTTAGTGTATATTCCACTTGAAGAAATTCTAATAAAGTACAACTAGAACAGTCCAGAACACTTCTTAAATTGATCAGAAATAGTCTTCCAAATGGTATCTGGATTGGCTTCACCATGCTCATATTCATAACCCTGTCAACTTTTAAAGTTATAATTGTGGTAGTGATATAAGGGAAAAAGTGGTGGAAACTAGGACATCACAAGAGGGACAGCCTAAGCTAAATAGTGTTTATATCAGAAAAACAAAAACATTTCTGATTATTCTTCAAGCAGCAAATAATCAAGTAAAAATAGTTAAAATTCTATGTAATTAGCTCTAACGTATAGTAATCTATACTTTTAATCTTTACACCAACAAAAACTTTTAATTATCTCTGGGAGGAAAAATTGCCAGACTGTAAGAACTCAGCCAATATTATATCGGACTATCTTTCTTCTAAGGAAAGTAATCAGCCTAAACTTGTTGCATTTTCTAGTCCATGTTCTACTAAGTTGTACCCATGAGGCAAGAGCTTAAACAAGATTGCTGTCTGGGAAAAGCGTACATAAAGAAGCCATCTGTTGTTTCACAGTGACTCCATTTCCCACGATTTTCCAATCTCTACTCTTCTTAGAAGCTGTAAAACAGCTGTCGAACACAAAAAACTTAGTGCTCCCATTCCTGCCATCACCCTTACCAAGCAAAAGACCTTCATCCCAATCTTCTCACCCCACAAAAGACTATAAGATAAACATCCTAAAGCACAATTAAAATCATTCAACTTTTCCGAGACACCTTGAATGATTCCTTAATTCAAGGCTGTCTAGATACAGCCTCAATTTTTGCCAGTTTCTCTCTCGTAATACTCCTTACATGCCCACAAAACTGGGTACTTGCACTACTACTGTTAATACCTAAACACAGGCTTACAGTGTGTGTATGAAGGTTAGGCTGAGAATTTTACACATGATTAACTCATTTAACCCTCAAATCAACCCTAGGAGGTAGGTATCATAAGCCCTATTTTATAGATGAGGCAGAGGAGTTCAGTAACTTGCCTAAGGTCCACAGCTATAAGAGATGGCACCAGGACACAAACTCAAACAGCTTGGCTCCAGAGTCTGTTTCTGATCACTGAGCAAACTACTTCGCAGGACAACTGCAAGAGGCAGGTCATCTTGGGGGTCCTCATTTCTCAGGTGAGGTCACCAAACATAAGGCACTAAACTAGCATTTGATCAATTCTCAAGTTACGAGGCTAAAATGTTAACTACTTTATCAGCAGGTATTCAATAGTTTCATGTCCATTCATCCAAACAGAACAAAGATCACTGGCTCCATGAATGTTATACCAAATTAAAGGTTTCAGAATAAATTTTTTCTTGAATGTGAAAAGCTGATTATTCAGGTTTCCTCCACCTATTTCTGTAGATTTGACTTGCCTACAATAAAAGATCAAAAGATTGAAAATGCTTACAAAATATAACATATCCAGATACATCTTAGTTGGCAATCTAAGCCTATATGTTTGAGTTCTAATATATTCTTTATTTAATACTTAGAATTAACTGCTTGAGATACATAATTAACAGTTCATCAGCACTTTTTCCACAAATGTTTAATGTTTGACTAGTAAATATATTCAAAAGATGGAAAAAAGGAAGTAATAACACCCATCCCACTTCAACTTGGTACTCATTTTTAGCTTTACAATTACATGTTTATATGTTTCATGTATTAAGATCAGCTTTTGAGCCAGAACACAGAACTGTGTGAATCTTTGTTATATGCCCAGGACTCCATAAATTACCTCATTTAATATCAATAACTTTCTGATATAAAATTATGACACTATTTTTTCTATTTTACACATAGGGAAACTGAGGTTTAGTGGAGTTAAATAATTTGACCAAGGTCTCACACACAAATGTCAGAGCCCAGGTCAAATACAACTGGTTGGTTGCTAAAACCATGTTAGAGACTCCACTTTTAGTTAGTTTTGTTTTGTTTGTTACAGGGCCTTAAAAAACTTTCTAAGTGCTGACTGTAACAAGTTATATAACATTCTCTGTACTTCGGAAAAATACTTAAAGATATAGCTTCAAAATATGCATGTCAACTACTATACAACCCAGCAATTGTACTTTTGGGCATTTGTACCAGAGAAATGGGGACTTGTGTTTACAAAAACTTGTACACAAATGTTCACTGCAGCTTTATTTATAATAGACAAAAATGAGAAATAACCTAGATGTTCTCCATGGGTGAACGGTTAAACAAACTACGGTACACCTATGTCATAGACTACTCAGCAATAAAAAAGAATAAGCTATTGACACAAGTCATAATTTGAGAATTATGCTGGGCGAAAAAAGTCAATCCCAAAGGTTACATACTTCATGATCCCACTTATAAAGAATTTTGAAGTGACAAAGTTTTAGAAATGAAGAACTGATTAGTGGATGTCAGGGGTTAAGGAGGGTTGGGGGAGTAGAAGTAGGTATGGCTATAAAAGGGCAAGAGAAGGAGGGATCCTTGTGGTAAGAGAAATGTTCAGTGTTCTAAATGTATCCAATGTCAGTATTCTGGCTATGCTACCACAGTTTTGCAAAATGTGACCATTGAGGGAAAATGGGTAAAGGGCACAAAGATCTCTAGTATTTCTAATGCTACAATGTCAATCTACAATTATCCCAAAATAGTAAGTTTAATTTTTTAAAAATGAGCTCTGTAGAAAATGTATTTTCATTGCAAAAATCAGTTACCATATATATATATATAAACCAAACCAATACACAAGAAGATTA
Organism: Hipposideros armiger; assembly: GCF_001890085.2. Lineage (NCBI taxonomy): Eukaryota > Metazoa > Chordata > Mammalia > Chiroptera > Hipposideridae > Hipposideros > Hipposideros armiger. Next base: position 705,632 of record NW_017731779.1, read on the forward strand.
AAGATTGCCAATTGATTTACCTTGTGACTTGTATAGAACTGACCACTTCAACATAAAAGTCATGCTAAAAAGAGAGAGGATTTGATATACCCTGACAAAACTTCTGTGTTTTACTGAATGATCAAGACAGGTTCTAAAGAACAAGGTTGTATCATGACTTACTACTTCATCTGCAAATCCACCAGCCAGGACAAGAGAATAAGCCCCATCATTACTTCGACCATGAATTCCACCAACATGGGGCCTATGCACACCTGCTTCGCTCACCTATAAAATAGATACACTCTCAAAATACCTTTGAACAGTTAGTTAAGTTACAATTACAAAATGCTTTCACATGTATCATGGGACCCTAAAAGACTCCGACTAAGAACTGCATATCACCCAGAGTTCTACCTTTGGCTCACTGACATTACTTCTCCCCAACAATATATATCTCTTTGTTTTAAGCTGATAACGCTTAAAACTGTTTAGGCCTAGAATTCTGGGTTTCAAAATAACTATTAAATAATCATCAAACTACATCTATTGGTAATTCCAGCTCAATTCTGGTAGAAAAGAATTTACTATCAGTGCTCCAGATCTCTTCCTTTATTTCTCATCTTTGATTATGGCACTGTTCCCTAGCCAACTCAGAAAGGCAAGTGTTATTTTGGCCTCATTTTTTTTCCTTTATACTTCAAACCCATTTGTTCACAAATACTGCTGATTTGATCTCTCAAATCCATCTTTTTCTCCTTCCATTGCTATAATCTTAAGTTTGACTCATTAATGTTTAAAAGATCTTTCTTCACTGTCTCGTTTTCTTCCTTCAAATCCATTCTACCTATTATAAACAGAATGGTCCTTTTAAGAACAAATCTGCTTTTAATTTTCTGCTGCTTAAAATATATTAAATGCACTTACAGTATATCAAGCCCAAGTTAAGTATGGCACATTGTCTTCTCTCAATCTGGTTCCTATCTCTAGCTTCTCCTTCATGGAGCCTCTATGTTTGAACCAAAACTACTCAATGTTACCCAAACATGCTACCTATTTTCTTAGTTAACTCATGCTATTCTGCTACTTCAGTGGCCTATTATTTTTCCCATATACCTTAAATTTTGAAGTAAGTGTCACTTCTTTGTATATCTCAAACTCCTTGAGAGAAGTATTTTAATTCATCTGTTTAACACACAATTGTTTTTGGCAGAGAAAAAGGAGCTGAAGCCCAAGCTTGCATTTGGGATAGGGAAAGAGGCACATGAGAAGCCCATGAGAAGCTGGTAAGAACAACGGAACCTGGATTTAGGCCTTGGAAACACCAGGTCCTTCGAAGACAGGACCATGTGATTCCCAACCTCACCAACCGTGATAAAAATAAATCTGTTCTGAATCTTCCCCGCTTCCTAAATGGCAAATCCAGTCTTCTAGTTGCTCAGGCCAACAACCTCAAAATCATCTTAGACTGTATACTAATGGGGCTTTTAGAGTGCAGGAATGGATTTAGTGACAGGTATACAAAAAAAAATGAGGCAAACAAAAAAAAAAAAAAGAAGACAATTAAAAACAATTTTTATTGTATTTATATTTTATTGTATTTATTTATAATTTACTGTATTTATAGATCCAAAGTCATAACAAAATAAACCTTGAGTACTGATTTAGCCAAAATTATTTATAATCATTGCAAGAATGGGAGGACAGTGTGTGTTAAACTAAATATTCATCTTTCGGAGAAGAAAATTAATAAAAAATATAAAGACAAAGGCTGATAATCATCTTTTAGAAATAAGGAAGTAAATCCAGAAGAAATAACTAAAATGTTAAAGTGGTCATTTCTGAGAAACATAAAACGGGGACCAAAAAAGGTAGATTTTTAGAATATAAGTCATATATCAGTATTTAACTTTTCAAGCTATGTGTATGTATTACACTATTTTAATTTCTTTTGTTTGTTTGTTTGTAGCTGAGCCATCCTGCCACCAGTTGGCAGCTCAACGGCAACTCAGCTCAGGCCGTGAATTGAACCGGCAACCCTGTTGCTCAGAACTCAAACTCTTGAGTGAGCTCTTACCCAACTGAGCCACTCGGCCGGCCCTTTACACTATTTTAATTTTAAAATGTTATCAATGGTCTAAGCACCAGGGCCACTCTATTCTTTTTAAAGTTCAAAATCCTGAATGTCTCTAATTGGAAACTGCTCTACCTAAGATTTTTTTTTTCCACATTAAGTTTTCCATAGTGATAAAATTACCTTTCCAAAGAAGAAATCAGGAATAAATGCAATAGAGACTTCTTCAAGGAGAAAACAGAAGTAATTTTATTTTTGGATTATCTGGCAGTTTCTTTGACCAGTATCAAAACAATCATTCAGGAGGATAAGCCCCAAAGAAAATACCTTGAGCTTTCTTAAGAGTTCAATGACAGTAAATGAGAACTTACCACAAGACTTAAAAAAAAAATTAAATATTTCAAATATTAAATTCTTGGCAAGAAAAATTCTTTAGAAAGCTTAACAATAATGTTAACAACCATAACTTTAACAGAAGAGTAAAACAAAGTAATGAAAAGGCATAGCTAATACATAATCCACAATGCATGGTCCTTTCATCATTAAGCTATAGGGAAGAATCTACCCATCCTACAGAAAATCTTTCATTCTAACAACTGAATGCCACGTTATGCTAGCTAGGTTAGTCCATTTATAATCAATACTCAGTGATATTTGTTACAATTTGAACTGTACTCAATTTTACCATTTCAACTAAGCCAACTTAAAACATACCTGAACTCTAAATCTCCAAGTTGATCCAACAGGAATCCCAGGAATAGGTCCATAATGATTAGAAGGAACAATGGTACATTCTCTAGTTCTACCAACACAAGCCATTCCCTACAAGTCACAAAACAAGACGTTTGAGAGATCAGTTATGTTAAAATCTAAATTCCCATAAAATGTGAATAAAATAAAAACCCAACTATTTAGATGTTTAACAATACATAACAATTTATATGATTAAACAATTATAACATATATTAATAATTTATATCATTAAACAATATAGTTATTAATATTTCTGATACTTAAAGTATATTTCTACCATTACTACAATTGTTATTGAAACACTGCATTAGGGTTATTATAAACATTATAACTAGGAAGAAAAGGAGACTTTCTTCTTTACCCTGCCCCAGTCTCTCCGGCTTTCTGTACTAGCTGATGGCATCTTTGCTTTCTTTTTACTCATCTTGAGTCTTTCACCAGCCTTAACAACTTCACTGGAATCAGTTTTACAGGAAGGACAATACCTTTAAAAGAAAAAAAGAACTTTAATAATATCATATCAAAGCCAATAACAGAATAATGGCCTTTCTAGGTTAGCATGAGTTTTAAGACGGTAGAGCTTCAGCTGACATTTAAGCATTAAACTCTTCAAAATAGTTACATGGTTAGGCTAGTCAGAAAACAAAAAACTTGTCATTCCTTTAGAGAACTGGAAAAATTTTAATATCACAAATTCTCAAATTTAGTTCAAAAGCCAGATATAGCTATCCCATTCAAATGGCATCATGAATTCTGATCTCATCACTAATCCTGAGAATGGAAATTACTCATTTGAAGTTCTTATCATTAAAACAAAAGTAGCAAGAATAGATGATTTGAGACTGAACACTGAACTAGGCTACTGATACATCTCCCCATCTAAGTTGGTTATTAGAATTCTCAAAGTGAAAAATGTATAGTCTAAATATTCAAAGATGTTTTATTAGTCTTATCCCTAGCTCAGCTGTAATTCCCTCTACTTGTTTGTCCTTTAGCCTATTTGTAGTTGGTTACCCTATTATAACTTTTCCAGGCATACCTTGGAGATACCGCAGGTTCGCTTTCAGATCATCACAACAAAATGAGTATTACAATAAAGTAAGTAATAACCTTTTTGCTGATGGAGGGTCTTGCCTTCAACTTGTAAAGAAAAACAACATCTATGAAGTATAATAAAACGAGGTATGCCTGTATGTCATCATAAGCTGCCTTAAATCATTTCTAAAGAGTAAAGTATAAGCATGTTTTTAGAATGAAATGACTTATTATTCTGTCCCCAAAGAATGGAAACTCTGGGAATAACCCAACAAAGATCAGCTGGAAGCTCCCCCCATTAGTCTTAAATCCCTTTTGTCCATATTTTCCATTTCATAGTTACCCATTCCATGTGGTGTACAAAGCACAGAAGACACCTTTGCCCAACTAGTTCATTTTAACTGCCTAATTATGAGATATTTTGTTTAGTGCTATGGGATAGAAAAATGTAAATAGTTCAATTAGGCATTGAAATACAGACAAAAATTCAAGGTAAAATTATGTATAAGAAGACAATAAATACTATCAAGTGAAATCTCTCCTAATTAGGAAATCAGGAAGGCTTCCAAAAAATTAATTTGTTAAGGCCATATTTTACCTGATGTGCTAACCTTTAAAACTAAAATTTTATCAACGAGTTTATGGTTGTTAAAACAGGTATGATCTCTGATGAGAAAATAAGTTCAGACATTAAATATCCAGACAACATAATTTGGAGAAGTAGGAAAGAATTCAATTTAAGGAATTCCAGGTGAAGGACCCCAATATTAATGTAGACATATTCCATAGAGTAATCTAAGACAGTCTTCTAATTATATGATTCTAAAGTCATCCCTGGAATTCATTCCTTCATCAGGTTTGTTCAGAACTTCCTGTATGACAGGCACTATTTTGATGCTGGGGATAAAGGTTTGTAATAAAAATGTAGTTAAGAAACACAGTAGTTAAGAAAAACTAGTACATGTAATGAAAATTTCAGAAAGTGCTATAAAGGAAATTCATCAGTTAATGGACGTGGGAAGAGTGATTAGAAATGCTATGTGTCTTTAGATAGTTAAAGCTTCTGAAGTGGTATTCCAGTGGGAACAAGAGGAGTCAGTCATATGAAGAAGCCAGGGAAGGCATCCCAGGCAGAGAAACATGAAGCGGAAAGGTCCTGAGAAAAGGAAGAATGGTATGCTACAAAGAATACAAAGATGGGCAGAGCTGAAGTTTAGTAAATAAAATGGATAGTGATAAGTGATGAGGGATGCAGAGGCCAGGTCATAGATGGCAAGGGTTGAGATTTTATTCTAAGTGTGATAGCAAGTCATTAGGGGGTTTTCAACAGGTGAGTAACCTGATTCAGGACTTAGATCATTCTGCTGCTGTGGGAGAAAGGAAGCTGGTAGACAATATGAAAGAAAGGAAACTAATTACAGTTCTATTACTGTACTATTACAGTAGTTCAGGGAAGAGATGGTGGTTTGGTCTGGGGGTGGGTAAGATGAGAGAAAGATCATGGAGAACTGACTAGGCATGTTCATATATTATTGGATGGAGAGTATGTAAGGGGGGTGTGGTAAAGAGGTACTCAAAGATGAAGGTATTATAGACTGAAGATTGGGGAAGGAACAGGATTTTAGGGGTGTGTTGGTGGACTCAAGGTCACCATTTGGACTCACCAGTTTTGTGATGCCACACAAGCAAGCAGTTGAATATAGGAATATAAAACTCAGGGGAGATTAGATCTGGAGGTATAAGTTCAGAACCATTAGCTTGGTATTTAAAGTCTCATGATTAGGGCTGGCCGAGTGGCTCAGTTGGTTAAGAGCATGAGCTCTGAGCAATGGGGTCACCAGTTCAATTCTCACATGGGCCAGTGAGCTGCACCCGAGCTGAGCTGCCACTGAGCTGCCAACAGGTGGCAGGATGGCTCAGCTGGTGAGAGCACGTGCTCCTAATAACAAGGTTGCTGGTTCCACTCCTGCATGGGATGGTGGGCTATGCCCATCCGCAACTAAGATTGAACAAGACACCTTTGAGTTGAGCTGCCCTGAGCTGCCGACGGGCAGCTGCATGGCGACTGGACTTGGAGCTGAGCTTGCTACACCCTCCACAACTAAGATTGAAGGACAACTTGGCTGTTCCCCTTCCCCAGTTTCCCAACACTGTTTCCCCACCCCCAATTCCCCATTAAAATATATATAAAAAAAAATAAAGTCTCATGATTAGATGAGGTCATCTAAGAACACGCATGAAGACAGAAAACAAGTGAGTAGTGCTTTGGGAAACTCTGAAATCTCATAGGTGAGAGAAAACCAACAAGATACTAAGAAATAAAGGGCAGTGAAGTAGGAGGAAATTAGATCATATGACATCATACAATCTATAAAAACAGAGTTAGCAGCTGAGCAATACAGTAAGAAGAGGACTGAGAAGTCGCCATTGGGTTTGGCAACACAGTATGTCTGTGAGCCTGACATAGCTGAGTTGTGGGAAGGAAAGTCAGACTGGAGTGCTGAGGTATGAATAGGAGGAGAGGAAATGGAAATAATCAGTGGAAGTAGCTCTTGAGAAGCTTTGCCTTGAAGGGAGCAGAAAAATGGTGGG
>NW_017731779.1:712505-773825 GCF_001890085.2 Hipposideros armiger
TGTGTGTGTGTGTGTGTTGGGGGAGGGGAAGGGGGATGGTGGGGGGAGCCCACAAAAGAATGGAGAACAATCTATTCTTTACAATACCAGCTACCCCATTGTGATGTTAGTGTTTCTGAGTATGTCATCCTTTCAACTTAAAAACCCTCCATGCTAGCAATATGACACACAATTTAAAAAGAAAAAAAACTTCACATGACATTAAAAAGTTCACTATAACTTCGACTGGGCCCATTTTTCCAATCATTTCTTTTTTTGTAGCTAACACTACTCAATAGAAGAAATATAGAGTCTATCAAGTATATCTGACCTTGGTGCCTGGTTCTACTTATTAACCTTACAGCATTAAATACAATAATCCATATAAAGCACTTTGTTAGTGTCTAGTATATATAAAGCACTTAATAGCTATTAACTACTATTATCTAACATAGTGGGTACATGTACAATAACTGGGGGTTAGGAGGAACCATCCACAAAGGCTTCCAAGATAGTCATATTTAAGTGAAAACCTGAAGAATACTAAATATCCTGAAGTCAAGCGAAAAGGAAATGTTTCCAAGAAGAAAATGTGTCAAGTGTAAAAGCCCAGAGACGAGAAAGAACATGACTTATTCACAGAGCTGAAAGATATTTAATCTTGACTAGAGCATAGAAAATTTGGGGAAATGAAAGAGGAAAGGGTAAGAAATATAGCTGGAAAAATCAACTAAAAAATATTATGCAGCATAAGTAAGGCAACATAAAGCCTCTGAAGCAAATGAGTAACACAATCAAATTTGCATTTTTGAAAGAACACAGACTCCGTGTGAGAAGCGACCGGAGGGATTAAATATGGAGCTTAGAGGCTGGTCCAGAAGCTGTTGTAAAGATCAAATAAAGATATCAATGCTAAATAATCATCAGCTATAAAATGTCAAGCACTTTAATATACATTATGTATCTTAAGAAAAATACTTTTAGTGGTTCAAATACCTATTTCACATTCAATTCTTAACATAGTAACAACAAAACACCTGATAATCCTACCAGTATTCCTCTTCAGGGACCTTATCCAAAGGTGGATTTAAGCAGTAAATGTGATAGGCCATGTTACACTCATCACAGAGAAGCTGCATGCTGGGTTCCTGTTTTCCGCCACACACACGACAGGAGCAAGAATGGCAGTTCTTATCTGGGTCTCCACCACAAAAGTCACATTCAGGGTCATTTTTCCCTATTAAGAACAAAATTATAGCATGCCCAGTCTTAAAATCATTTTTATAGCTATGAATAGTATTAAGAAAAATCCATGAAAATAGCATACGTATTTTTTAATGAAGAAAAGGGAACCATAAGGAATAATCAAGTATGGGACTTTATGAATAAATACCTGTGTTTCATTCTAGGTTTATGAATCAAATTTTCAAGGATAAGGCCCAGGCATGTGCCAGTAATAAATCTACCCTCAACCATGAGGATAATGTACTTTAGCCTTAGAAATCTGCACTGACTAGACTCACGGTTCCCCAAATGTGCACGATACCCAGGGACAATGCAGTGACCTCACTGGGAAACCATACCTTAAAATTTCCCAGGAAATACATTACTCTATTGAATAAAGTTGTTTGGACACATCTACTTAATAAATGGAACTATTAGGTACCATCTTTTCTACAGATCCAAACCTTTCCTTGGGTAGGCTGAACTACGAGGGAGAGGCCTGTTAGGAGTTAGCAAGCCCATTTTAGTTCCCATACAAGCTATGCCCCCCAATACTCTCTTTATTAGGATAGAAGTGGCATTTCAAACTCAGCTGATTTTTTATCTTACTTGTCAACTGGTTCAGAACTCTGGCAAATAAGAGGTACCATTTACTGCTCCCTCCTCATCTAAATCCATAAGTGTGACAAAGTGTAAAATTTATGTATGTACACAAAAAGTCTTACAGTAATGTTCATAATACCAAAAGTTAAACTTAAATATCAATCAAAAGAGGAATAGTTGGATAGATTTTTATGAAAAAATGAGGTAACCAGGTATATTAAATTAAAAATTGAAATAGCAGAATAACATTTTTAAACAAAATTGTTTAAATAAATACACAAAGATAAATTATATAGCTAGAGGAAGATGTCTCTAATGACATACATTGTTAGAGTAACAACCTCCTGGGAGTTCTATATTATTTGAATGTATGTAGTTCTATACTATGAATTTCTTACAAATGTACACAATATACTTGTGAGGAAATTTACCATATCAGGGCTGATCTAACAATATAAGGGAAATGGGGAAAAGTATCTGACAAACAAGAGAAGGAGGAAGGAAAAGGCTACCTATTTTAGTACTAACTTTCTGAATAATCATTGCCTATTCTTACTAATGAAGATCACAATTTTGTTTCACTTCCACTAAGTAGCTGTGACAACATATAAGTAATGAAAATATAACAGATCTAAAATGCCAAAGGCATGTTTATTTTATTTTTATTTTTTATTTTTATTTTATTTTTTATTAGTTTCAAGGCATGTTTAGATTTTGGTTTGGAGAGTGATCTGATCAATGGAAATCTGGCTGTGGCTCTGAAATGGTTTCTTTACATGCAAGGTTAAAGTCATAACTATAATGTGATTAGCATTACAGAACAAAAAAGTTCATGCAGGTATACTGAGTGGGAGAAAACAAAAGACACGAGAATAACCTAGTCAATCTTGGTTTTCTACTGGGTTTTACTGAGAAAGACTAAGTCACATTAAATAGGTTTACTCATCAAGTTACCTTTATTCCTAAGATATAACCATACAAGTAGTCATACAGAGTAGGCCTTAAGGTTCTTAATTCAAATCTAGCCATATTAACATTGTAGCCTCAAAAAACTGGAATGACCTAGACTGGTAACGTGGAAGTTTATTTATTGATCTGTTCAAGTTCTTGTGTTGTAATCTTGCACAACTGTGGTAAGAAGAGGTTAGCCAGACCTATTTCGTCTTGAATATTTCTTTTCCAGAATATACCAGACATTGACATGTAGCATAAACTTAATGGATTGCTCACCACAAAATCTTCAGAATTAAGAGAGTATGAGCCACTATAAATTATTTGGAAAGACTGCAAGTGAATCATGAATGAAAAAACCTAGACTCTAGTCCCACTTCTGTGACCAACTAGCTGTACGATATTAAGCAACTGAAATATGTACAATGAAAAGGTAGGGCTACATTCTAATGATTCTGTAAACCTCATTTACTACCTCCCAGACATTCAAGGATCAATCAGCACTACTATTCTCAGGCTATACTGGTATAAAAACAAGTCTCGTTATTAAAAATTAATCTTAGATGGCCACAAAATCACTGAAGTGGGATTTTTATTTGGACAGAAACTATAATAGAGGAAACAGCAAGAAAAATGCCAACATGAGAAAATATTTCTTTGAAAACAAATTTTATCATTTGAGAAAAATCCGTTAGACTGAAAAGGATTTTAAATCAAAACTGCTGTCTTGAAAATAAATTTCTATGGTCTGCAGTTTTATACTTCCTCAAAAGTTATTCCCTGACTAATTAAAATGACAATTATGTACAACATATGTAGTCTAAGCCCATAAAAAAAAAAAGTCATACTTAAAAACTTTCCATCTGCCAATGAAAGAGGATGGGCTCCAGGTTTCTCGATCTTGAAGATTTCATTTACGAATGTTATCTGGCAGTCATTTAATTTTCCTTCAGAACCCCTATTTTAAAAAAAAGGAAGAAAGGTTAACTTCTGCCAGCAAAATCTTACGCAAATAATAATTAAAAGTCAATTTAGAGGGCTGGACATGTGGCTCAGTTGGTTAAGAGCTTGCTCAAGAGTGCGAGCTCTGAGCAACAGGATCGCCGGTTCGATTCCCACATGGACCAGTGAGCTGAGCCTGAGCTGAGCTGCCATTGAGTGGTGAGCCCAACAGGTGACAGGATAGCTCAGCTGGTGAGAGCACATGGTACTAACAACACGGTTGCCTGTTTGAGATGGTGTGCTACATCCACCCGCAACTAAAGACTGAACTCCGCACCTTGAGCTGAGCTGCAGCCCGGTGGCTCAGGGGATAGAGTGTGCACTCTTAACAACAAGGCTGCTGGTTCGAGTCGCGCATGTGATGGTGGCTACGCCCACCTGCAACTAAGACTGAACTCAGCACCTTGAGCTGAGCTGCCACCTGGATGACTCAGTGGATAGAGCCTGTGCTCTTAACAACAAGGCTGCTGGTTCGACTCCCACATGAGATGGTGGCTATGCCCACCTGCAACTAATTGAACACAGCACCTTGAACGACTGGACTTGGAGCTGAGCCTGCTGCGTCCTCCACAACTAAGATTGAAGGACAACAACTTGGCTGTTCCCCTCCCCCAATTTCCCAATAAAATCTTAAAAAAAAGTCAATTTAGAAACTCACTGAATTTTGTTTACAAATTGTGATTACAGTTATTCCAATTCTTTGAATTATTGTTTTCAATAGGGAAAAAAAGTCCAATAGTAATTAGTTAATATTTAAAGTTAAGTGTAACTTTAGTGTAGTATTAAGAAAACTATTTAGAGACATCACTTAAGATTACATGGTAGGAAAACAGCTACTTTGTAAATTTAAGTTAAAGACTAGAAAGAATGATACTTTCAATTAAAATAAAAGAAACATTTTCAATAAATATAGTAAATTTCTAGGTTAAAAAGATGAAATCATTAAAAAGAAAAACCAGTTTGCATGTACTTCTTCAAAGTCTCCTACCATAACTACGGATATGTACATTTCTCCTTTTAATCTGTCAACTTTTGCTTTATATTTTTGAAGCTATGTTATTGGGTACAATTTTTATGAAATGTCTCTATCTCTACTGATGAATTCTGTTTCAAAAGTATACCATTTTTTTGTTAGCATTTGCTTGATGACTTACCATCCTTTTACCTTTTCTTTTAAAACTGTTAATGTCAAATATACACAAATGTATACTTTAACAAAATATAAGATACATATCCTTGTAATCACCAAACACGACAGGAGACAAAACTGCCAACTACTTCAGTCCTTGACATGCTCCCTCCCAAGGGTTACATTTACCTTAATTTTCTTCAATCTTAACCTGTCCACCTCCCTAGGCATATGATGTAGTTTTGCCCGTGCTTTTCAGGAACAAGATAGGGTTACTGTTATTCAACACAGCATTGGAAGTCCTAGCCAGAGCTATCAGGCAAAAGAAATAAAAGGCATCCAAATTGCGAATGAAGAAGTCAAATTGTCACTTTTTGCAGATGACGTGATTCTTTATATAGAAAATCCTAGACTCCACCAAAACACTGTTAGAAACAATAAACAGGGGTGGCCAGGTGGCTCAGTTGGTTAGAGCGTGAGCTCTGAGCAACAGGATTGCCAGTTCCATTCCCACATGGGCCAGTGAGCTGCGCCCTCCGCAACTAAACTAAAAAAGGCAACTGGACTTGGAGCTGAGCTGCGCCCTCCACAACTAAGATTGAAAGACAACAATTTGACTTGGAGCTGATGGGCCCTGGGAAAAACACACTGTTCCCCAATAAAGTTAAATAAAATAAATCTTCCCTAAAAAAAAAACCAACAATAAACAAAGTTGCAGAATACAAAGTCAGTGTACAAAAATCCATTGTATTCATATATACTAACAATGAAATTTCAAAAAAAAAAATTCCATTTGCAATTGCAACAAAAGGAATACCTAGAAATAAACCTAACAGGATGTGAAGGACCTATATACTGAAAACTAAAGACATTATTACAAGAAATTGAAGAAGACACAAAGAAATGAAAAGATACTCAGTGTTTATGAATTGGAAGAATCAACATAGTTGAAATGGCCATACTATCCAAAGCAATATACAAATTTAATGCAATCCTCATCAAAATTCCAAAGGCATTTTTAAAATAAATAAAACAAAAGAAATCATCAGATTTGTATGCAATCACAGAAGACTGTGAATAGTCAAAGCAACCCTAAGAAGAAAGAACAGGGCTAGAGGTATCACACTCCCTAACTTCAATTTATATTACAAAACAACAACAATCAAAACAGCATGAACATTTATCTGTAAAGATATATGTACCCCTATTGGCAGAAAAAAAGACACAGACCAATGGAACAGAACTGAAAACCCAGAAATAAACCCACATATATGTAGGCAGGTAATTTTAGACAAAGGAGCCAAAAACATACAATGGAGAAAAGAAAGCCTCTTCAATAAATGGTGCTGGGAAAATTGGAAAGCCACATGGAAAAGAAATAAACTAGAATTCTATCTGTCACCATATACCAAAATTATCTCAAAATGGATCAGAGACCTCAATATAAGACCTGAAACAATAAAATATATAGAACAAAACATAGGTACTAAACTTACGGACTTTGGGTTCAGAGAGAATTTTATAAATTTGATCTCAAAGGCAAGAGAAATAAAAGCAAAAATAAATGAATGGGACTATATCAAACTAAAAAGCTTCTGCATAGCAAAGAAACTGTCAACAAAACAGAGAGGCAAACAACTGAATAAGAGAAGATATTTGCAAACAACACCTCCAATAAGGGGCTAATATCCAAAATACATAAAGATCTTGTACTATTCAACAACTAAAAACAAACAATCCAATTTAAAAAATGGGCAGAGGATCTGAACAGACACTTATCCCAAGAAAATATACAAATGGCCAACAGATATATGAAAAAATGTTCAACTTCACTAGCTATTAGGGAAACAAATCAAAACCACAATGAGATACCACCTCACACCTGTTAGATTGGCTATATTAACAAGACAAGTAATAACAAGTGCTGGAGAGGTTTGGAGAAAAAGAAACCCACATATGCTGCTGGTGGGAATGTAAATTGGTACAGCCACTATGGAAAACAGTATGGAGGTTCCTCAAAAATTTTAAAATAGAGTTACCATACAACCTAGCAATCTCTCTTCTGGATATCTACCCAAAATATCTGAAAACATTTATCTGTAAAGATAAATGTACCCCGATGTTCATTGCAGCATTAGTCACAGTGACCAAGACATGAAAACAACCAAAGTGTCCTTCGATACATGATTGGAGAAAGAAGATGTGGTACATATACACAATGGAATATTACTCAGTCACAAGAAAAGATGAAGCGCTGCCATTTGTGACAACATGGATGGATCTTGCGATTATCATGCTAAGTGAAGTAAGACAGAAAAAAGTCGAGAGCCATATGATTTCACTCATGTGGGATATTAAACTGAAAACAACAAATGAACAAGACAAACAAAAACTCATAGACATAGACAACAGTTTAGTGATTACCAGAGGATAAGGGGAAGGAAGGGTAGTAGAAGAGGGTAAAGGGCGTCAAATATATGGTGATAGAAGGAGAACTGACTCTGGGTAGTGAATACACAATACAACCTATAGATGATGTATTATAGATTTATACACTTGAAACCTATATAATTTTACCAACCAATGTTACCCCAATAAATTTAATAAACATAAAAAATTTAAAGATACCCTAATCTATAAATTCCCATACTATCTCTTTCTTCCGTGCAATTTGTTAAATTGCAACAAAGTGTTTGCAATTCATTTGTCCTATAGAGTTCCCCACAATCTTGATTTTGATATTTGCGTTCCCAAAGAATAGTTTAAATAGTGTTTTCTGGCGTTTGTATTTCCAGTAAATTGATAGTTGGGTACAGAGTAAAAGCCAGAAATCCTTGGCCCACTGCCTGTTTTTGTAAATAAAGTTTTACTGGAACAAGCTATGCCTACTCATTTACGTATTCTCTATGGCTGGCTTCCTGCTATAGTGGCAGAGAGTTGAGTAGTTTTCACAGAAACCATCTGGCCACCGAAGGTTCAACTATTTACTATCTTGCCCTTTACAAAAAAAATTTTTTTGGGGTCAAACCTTGCTATAAATGCTTAATCAAATCAGGTTCATTTTTTGGTAAAACTATTTATAGGTCTATTTCTCTCAGGAAACACCTCGTTATTTAGTTATCTTTTCCTATAATGACAGCAGCCATAGATGCTCAATGCCTAGATTCACTGGGGATTAGAAAGTGTTGATATTCCAGTTCTATCATTTCATTCTCCTTTATTTGCTGGAATAATTCAATAAAGAGAAACTTGACTTCATGAACTATTTGCTGAGTTAGTGGTATAGTTTATTTAACAAATATAGATTAAATGTTTTCTTAGCAGTTTTTAAAGTAATAGTACCTCTAGCATCCTATATAAGTGACCAATGATTTTCTATATTACTAGGAATTCACATATTTGAAGTGTTTCAATCCACTGTAGTTACTTTCCTTATCGATGTTCAAAATGTCTCATCTTTGACCAATGGGATCTTCCAGGTGACTCCCAAATTTTTCTCACAAGAACTTAGTCTTTATGGGCTTCCTTGCTATTCATAAGACAAGATGTTCCAAGTTCACCTTGTACATTTTCTTACCCCAGCATGGAGTCCTATCTCCAAGGAAGCTTGGTTTCTTTTAGGTGGACATGGTATTTCAAGAACACAACTTAGCACTAGAAAAGCTTACTACAACTGGACTGATCACTGTTTCTAGGCTCTTACAGTAGACAGAACTAAAAATGAAACATACTCATTAATACATGTACAAAATACCTCATGAGTTCATATAAATACTTTCCGAAAATTCAGGACTAAAGAGTAAATAAAAAAAAAACAAAAAACAATTATGTATCTGTTTCTCCTTTTGGCCCCAATTTATTATTTTGGAATTACTTGGTCCATCATATATCCTGTAGTACCCTCTCCTTCCTTTTAAACAGACAGTGATACCACAAAGGTTTTGTAGCTTTCAGTTGTTTATCCCACCAGCTATTTTGGTGTTTGTGGGGAATACCACATCACTGTAAAGAGTTGGTAGATGTTGCCCACAAGTTTTTAGATATTTTAATTTCTCTAGATGTTTTCATAAGGACAGCTAGGGAGATTAAAAATCTATGCTGTTGTCACCTACCTAGAATCCATTCAGTTGTATTTTCACCTTCTGTGACTTCATATTTAAGGAGTCTTTCTTATAAGTAGTATATGGGTTTTGTTTGTTTCAATCTAGTCTGTTGATCTTTTGTCTTTCATTGTAATATTTAGTTCACACACAGTTAATATAATGGCTGGTATATTTGGGTTTCTATCACTTTACTCTGTTTTCTATTTTTATCTACCTTTTTGTTTTATTCTTAATTGCCTTCTTTTGGATTATTCTAATATTTATTATTCCATTTCTACTCTATTCATTTGCAAATATTTTATTTTTAGTGGTTCTTAGGGATTGCACCATGCAAACTTGACAAATCAAACTATTTTAAGTTTTACTTTCACTACTTCATTGATGATTCCAGAATCTCACAGCTTCACTTATCAACCCCATGTATTGCATGGTTGTCATGCATTTTATTCTACACATACTTTAAACTTCACTATTATTGTTTTGAATAATCTATTTGCACTTACTCATATAGTTACCCTTCCTCTGTTCTTAATTCCTTCCTGTATTTCCATGTTTTGTTCTGAGGTCTCCTTTCTTTAGCTTAAAGAACTCCCTTTAAGTATTTCTTTTAGTGCAGGTTTGTTGATATTGAATTCTCTCATATTTGCTTTAACAATGTCTTTATTTTGGCTTCATTTTTGTAGGATATTTTCATTAGAAATGTATTTCTAAGTTGAGAATTTTTTATCAGTGTTTTCAGATGCCATTCCATTGTCTTCTAGTTTACAGTATTTCTGATGAAAACTCAGTCATCTTCCCTTTGTTTTTATCTTGAGTTTTCAACAGCCTTATTATTGTGATATGCCACTGTGTGTTTCTTTTACATTTTATCCTGCTTAGGGTTCACAAAATTTCTTCAACCTAGGCAGATATCTTTTATCAATTTTGGAAAATTCTAGCTATTGTATTTTCAAATATTGTTTTCATCCTACTTTCTCCTTTTGGGAACTATAAATAAATCTAACACACACCTTTTCACCAAGTCCATATATTCATGTCTATTCTGTGTTGTTTTCCATGTTTCAGTTTAAATATTTTTCATTGACTTGCCTTTTAGTTCACTAATACTATCTTCTGCTGTATCTTACCTGCTGTTAAGCCAATCTAACGACGTGTTAGTTTTAGATGCTGAATTTTTTAGTTCTTGAATCTCCATGTGATTATTTTACAAATTCCAATTGTCAGTTGAAATTCTCCATCTTTTCATTATAACAAAGACTGCACACATTAAAAGATGAGGCTACCAAATAAACTATGGCAATAAATTAAAATTTAGATAAAATAATCACTCCTAGAAAATTAAATCCTATTTCAAGAAATAGAAAGCCTGAATAGCCCTATGATCATTACAGAAATTGAATCAGTCAAAAAAAACCTTCCCACAAAGAAAACTCAGCCCCAGAGGACTTTACTGACAAGTTCTACCAAACACTCAAGAAAAGGACACAAAACTACCATACGATAGAAAAATGATATTCCACCAAATTATTTTATAAAACCAGCATAATTTGTGAAGGACAGCTAGGCAGGAAACCTAACATGCAAATTTTACTCATTGACACAAATTCAAAAATCCTAATAATATCATCAAATCAAACCCAGGGAAGCATATCCACAAAATACTTGTATTAAACATTATGGTTATTGGTGAAATTTTGAAATCTTTTTCTTGGACATCAGAGGAAAAAAAGATGCCTGCTATCACCACTTCCTTTCAAGAATGTACTAAAGAGCAGCTGATGAATAAGGAGGAAGAAATCAAAGTAAAGGACAAAACAAAAATGTCATAATTCATGGATGATGATTATAATCATAAAAAATGCTAAGACAGCCTACATGTAAATTTAAAATAGTAAATCTAGTAAGGCTACTGAATCCAAGAGTAAATGTTATCTGTATATCTGTAACAATGAGAAAAATGAAATAAAAATAGAATTTACAGTAACAACAAGTGGTATCTAAGGTTAAATAACCATATATATATGAGCATATATAACATTAGATCTTTGGAGATAATTAAATCAGGTTGAACTATATAACTGCCAACTTTTAAACCTTTGAACCTACAAAAGCATATTTCATATGGTTGAATCTAATAGAAACATGAGAAAAACAAACACATTAAAGACCTAACTGAATGGAGAGAAAATCACAGATGGGTTAGATTCAACACAATACTTTTCAAATCCCCAGTGGTTTTTATGTGGAAATTACCAAGACGACTGGAAAATTCAAATGAAAGTACACAGAACTAAGAAAACAGAATTGAAGAACAAGGTAGGAAGATCTGCTGTCATATTATGAAAGTGTGGAACTGATGTAAGGATACACAAAACAGACCAGTGTTACAGAACAGCAATCAGATGGATGTATCAGATATAATACTAGTTATGAGGTGATACTGAAGGTACATGAGGGAGAAATGGGCTTTTCAATAAACGGTGCTACGAAGAATGCCTATCTATACCGGTATATCAAGGTAAGTCAAACTCTTACCTAACACTGTACACAAAAACCTACTGAAAGCGGATGAAAGACCTAAAGAAAGGCAACACATCACAGGCTTTTGGAAGGTAATAATGGAGACTATCTTTATGCTCTCTGGGTAAGGAAAGGTCCTCCCTCCCTTCTGTACGTTTTACTGAGATATAACTAACATAGCACTGTATAAGTTTAAGGTATACAACATAATAATTTGATATATGTATATATTGACAAATGATTACCACAAAAAGTTTAGTTAACATCCATCACCTCACAAAGTTACAAATTTTTTTCTTGTGATGAGAACTTTTAAGATCTACTCTCTTAGCAACTTTCAAATATACTCGTACAAACAGTATTGTTAACTATAGTCACCATGCTGTACATTATATTCCCATATCTTATATATCTTATAACTGGAAGTTTGTACCTTTTGACACCTGCAATCATTTTGCCCTGCTGACCCCCAGTCCCCAACCCTGAAAGGTTTCTTAAGCAAGACAGAAAGTATAAGGAAAAAATGTTGATAAACTCAACTACTATTCAAACCTAAGGAGAAAAGATAAGTCATCAAATTGGAGAAGATATTTTTCTCCACTTATAACTGAAATGGTCAAGTTCCCACAACTAGAACTCCTAAAAATCAATTAATAACAACCAAACACCAATGTTTGGAACAGGGGCCTCACAAAAGATACCCAAATTGCCAATAAACATAAGGTTCTCAATATCATTAGTTAGGGAAATGCGTATTAAAGCCACAATGATATACTATTTTATTATACATCCACCTGATTAGCAGAAACTCGAGTCTGACAAAGAGTGAATGAGAGAGAATGCCAAGCCATGGGAACTCTCATACTGCTGTGGAAGTACAATCCCGTACAACCACTTACATATTTGGTCCTATCAAAGTTGAAAATACACAGGCTCTACAACGCAACAATGCTAGTTCTAGACAAGATGTGAACTACAAAAACTGATGCACATAAGCACCAGGACACAGATAGAATGTCACGGCAGCACTGTTTATAATAGCCCCAAACTATCAACAGAATAATTTATGCCTTCACTCTGTTTATCCACTATTTCCACTAAGATTTCTAACCATGAGAAATAATTCCCATCCACAAGCCACATTAGTTCCTTTTTGGCTGTGTTCCTAACATGTCTAGTAAAAACTGAAGTGATGGAGAACAATACCTCACAGGACAGTGTATTTTATTGTTGGGATAGCTATTCCATAATTTTTCTCTCTAGTGAGCCAATATTTTCCTGTCTATAATTGCCACTCAATCTTAGTATAACCCCTAAACTCAGGGTGCTTCACTGTACCTCAGAATCACTTGGGGGAACTTTTTTTTTTAATAGCGAGCTATTTTTTAGTGCAGTGCAATGTACTGTTATCGCCTCCTATTGTATACATGTGCTTTTTTGGACTTCTTGCACTCAAGTACCTTACAAGGCTACAATTTATGTAGATGCTTTCTCCTTTTCTTCATGATTTGTATGCATATCAGAATATCAAGTGGCTTGGAAGTCTGTAATTGAGTTACATCCTTAGTCTGGCAACAAAATCACACTTGTGTTTGGATAAAGTCCTGAAACTGTTTTGTAAAATATAAACTATGCTCACCACCTCAAACAACATTCTTTTTATTTTAGGAGTCAGCAAACTTTTTCCATGAAGGGTCACAGAATAAGTAGTTTAGGCTTATAAGCCAGAGTCTCAGTTGCAACCACTCAACAATGCTGCTGAGTACAAAAACAGCCACAGATAATACATAAATGGATGGGCATTGCTGTGTTCCAGTAACACTTTATTTTCATAAAAACAGGCAGCCAGTAGGCTGTAGTTTACTGACCCCTGCTATATATCATTAACCATGAGCAAATGCTTGATCCCAGATTTGTCACCTTAATGTTATCATAGATATAATATATCCTATATATATATATATATACACATACACATATATATATACACACACATACATATATATATATATATATATATTCCATTGTTATATAAGCATTGTATAAAGTACATAAAATATATATTATAATAACATAGAATAATCCAGTTAACCAGAGCTTGACAGGAGTATTAGTTTGGCTATTTCCCTATGTAAAAGAAAATTATCAAGGTCCTTCTAGAATCTCCAATGCGTAACACAGCAGATATACGCATACTTCTAAGAACTCATTCTAAAGAAAAGAAATTAACAAAAATGCATATATGACGTTGTTTACTTAAACATGATTTCTAATGAAGAACTGGAAACAATTTCACAGGCTTTTTTTTTTTTAACTAGTGACTATTCATCCAATAAACTCTATTCAGAAGAATCGGACTAAGAAAAATGGTGATAATATTTTCCCATGTATAAAAGGGTAATTGTGCAACAATGCATAATACTCTATCACTTGAGGGAAACATCTAAATGTTTTTCTTAAAAGATTAATGATGAAAATACCTGAGTGATTTGGTATTTTGGTGATTTTACCTTTTGAATTCTCTTCATTAAGCTTGTCAAATTCTGTAAGTTGAAGAAAATTACTGTGAACGAAAATTTCAGATAGTCTTACGAGTCCAGTAAACAGCTGGCTAGGTAGACACTTGCAGTTATTACATCAATAGGATCCTCATAGCAACTTGGCTATTGAAATGTTCTTGTATGTTATTTGACTTAATCTATAAGAATCCTGTGAGGTAAGCAAGGATTTCTCTAATAAAACACTCAGTTATTTCCAAGATGCTTTCAAATATACCTCCAGCATTAAAGTAGCTATGGAGATTTAAGGGCCATTCTTAATAAAAAATTCTCAATTTATAAAAAAAAAGATTCTCCTTTGGTATGTAAATTTCCATCTTTCATAGATTCCTCTTTTTTTAAACTAAGAAACATGTGCTTAATACCTCAAAATTACATTACTTGATTAATTAATTAAATGGCATCTGTGAAGAGAATCTTACCCCAAGAAAATATTCGCACGAAGTTCTTTTTTGGTCCTGGAGATTGTCTTCAATGCAGTAATTTCTGCATCAAACCAAAATCCTCTATTACTAGGACTTTCTACATTGTAGTTAACCATTACCACATCACCAATATTTAGTTCATTCCATTTCAAAGTGGTTCTAGCTCGTGGTCGAAGATCCTTCACATTTATTTCTACAGTACCACTTTCTGGGTATCTAAGGAGAGAGAAAGAGAACAATCACAGAACACTGCTTAGGATAACTGCTAAAGAAAGCTAAAATTATATGCAACATATATAAAAACTTAATCATATTATTCTTAATGGCACTTATTCATTCATGATTTTAACTGCCAGGATAAATAATTCTTGATAAAATCTTAATGAGACATTCTTTGCTAGCTTTGGGTGGGGGACGGGGGAGGGGAGAGTATGATTAAGTAAAAAAAAACAAAAAAAATGTTCTTTTTTCCACATTTTCTTAACTCAGTTTAAGAATTACTTTTTAAAAAATATTATTCAATTACAGTTGACATTCAATATTATTTTGTATTAGTTTCAGGTGTACAGCATAGTGGTTAGACATTTATATAATTTACAAGGTGATCCCCATGACTAGTCTAGTACCCACCTGGCACCATACATAGTTATTAGAATATTAAGAATTACTTTAATAGGAGTAGATGCTAAGCTCTTCCTGAATTTGGAACCAGTTTCATTCTGCCATTTGCTTTATGGATACTAAGAACATGAACCCAGTATGATTCAATAGCCTCCATTTTTCCAGTAAAAATAAAATTCTAGCTCTTACAGGTAGCCAGCTCCCTAGTAATGGCAAAAGTAAAACAAAAACACTTCAGAATTTTTTGTGTATCAGAAAGTAGAACCATGTGAAAGAATTCTAACAGAATCTTGTTTTTGTGTTTCTAAAGGTAAACTTAAACCTAAATCTGACCTGAATTTAAAGCTTTAGAAGGTTACACAATGTTAGGCCTAATTTCTAGTACCAGCAGACCAAAGACTGCAATGTAACAGTCTACAATGGTTTCTGTAAAATTAAGACATTTACGTATTTGTTTGGTATTAGAGGGACAAAGAAATGAATATCTGGTTTGTGCTCTTGGAAACCTCTATCAATTGGGCGCAGACTAACCTACTACGGTGGAGGTTCTCCAAGTGTGGTCCCCAGGCCAGCATCATCATCATCATCTGAGAACATGTTAGAAACGCATATTCTTGGGCTCTACTGAGTCAGAAACGCTGGGGATGAGGCCCGGCAATCTATTTTCACAAATCCTCTCAGAAATGCTAAAGCATGCTCAAGTTTGATAACCTATTATGCTATAGGAACACAATAATTAAATATCATACCCTAGTGTGACAGCATTAACAAGGTAGAAACTATGGGAAGAGACCATTAACCCTTAACCAACTTAGTGGCCTCTCAAAATGTGAGCCGGCCTGAAGTTGGAAGCAACTCTAGCAGCTAGCGTTGGTTCTTCTGAATCAAATGAGAACTATGTAAGCCTAGAACTCTCACAGAGTATCTAATTCATTTAGAATAAATGGATATTAATCCTTGTTGGGATCTTTAATTAATTAAGCAATTAATCAAGTCACTACAATTTTTAGTTAATTGAAAAAAAAAATCTCAGGATTAGCAAGGGGTCCATTTTATCCTCTAAGTGCCACAATTCCTTTCTACCTAAGCCTTCCAAATAACCATGCAACCTTTGCTCAGAAAGTGAGTGGTGAGGGGGCGGCTTTAACCCTAAAAAAAGCCATTCTGTCTCCACATAGCTTTGACACAGAGAACAGAAGACACCTAATACTGGATCAAAGATAAGCTTTGGAACTCATCCTATGCCATTTCTTCATGGAAATGAAGAAATCTATACACTGTCTCCAGAAAGACCTAATACTTGACAATCTAAGTGTCCCTGCCATCCTCAATCTTCTCTCCCAAACAAAAATATTTTTAAATGAATTCCTTCAACTTACATGACAAGGTTTTGAATCTTATTCTGGTGTCTTCACTCAAAACATGTTCTATTTTTCAGCCTACCTGGGTTTAAATTCTCTTTTCAGCTCTTGCTACTGTGTATCCTTGGGAAAGTTACTAATCTTCTCTGTGGAGGTTTCACATGTAAAATGTACCTAATGGTAAGTAACTGTATCTCATATGGTTGTTCTGAGAACTAAAATGAGAAGACTTGTAAAGTGCTTAAAACAGTAGATGAGGGGTAAGTAAATGTCAGTTGTTAATATTTTGTCATTATCACAGAAATAATCCTAAAGAAAGAAACTAAAAAGTACAAAGTCATGTCTATGGTTCTACTCTTTTCCCATTTGAATTCCATTTTTAATGGTCAAACCTAAATTTACAGTCATGTTGTTTCACACTGATTTGGTAAGAAAATAACCAACATTTTCCCAGCCTATAAAGCAAAAAAGTTAATCTTGATCTCTTTAGGGTTTTTCTAATTCTGTGAATCTGTTCCCTGCCTAATATTCTTAAGGCCACATAGGATAAAAAACTATTCTTTTAGATGAGATTCCTTCCTCAATTGTAATGTGAAAATTATATTTTGACATCCTATTATCATGTATTTCTGTATTTAATACAGTGAAAAAACATTTCAATGGCAAAAATATTCTCCATTCATTTGCCTGTTTGCAAAAATTAGATACCAAAAATGGAAATATTTTGAACAAAGTAGAAAACTTAAAAGTTTTAAAAATTATATGTAAAATCAAGTTTATTGGCGATAAGGCACAAGAAATCGTTTCATACATCAGAGCAAGGGAATTTAAGTTCTGTTTGCCCTGGAACTAAATTTTAGCAATTTAAAACACAATTATATTGTACGCTTATATTTAGTACGATTTCAAATCGGTTAGAGTATATGTACACATACTCTAAGTGTCTCTAGTAATTCTGTAAAAGGTAAGTCATGAAAATAAAACATTTTTCTAATCCTAGCCAAAGAGATGTTAAGTCAATTGCTATGTAAAAAAACACGGAAGGGGCACATAAACTACACTTACCAAAATCCTATATCCAACTACATTTCTAACACAGATATCTCAGAAGACCTGAAATTCAAGATATCCAAGATGGAATTCCCCCATCCCATAATCTGCTGATGCTCAACAGTCTCTAAAGCAGAGGTTCTCAACCTTCCTAATGCCGCGACCCCTTAATACAGTTCCTCATGTTGTGGTGACCCCCAACCATAAAATTATTTTCGTTGCTACTCTATAACTGTAATTTTGCTAGTTATGAATCATAATGTAAATATCTTTCTGTTTTCCGATGATCTTAGGCGACCCCTGTGAAAGGGTCGTTCGTCCCCCAAAGGGGTCACAACCCACAGGTTGAGAACTGCTGCTCTAAAGGGAACTTTGCATACTCCCAGAAACTTGAGGAGTTATCCCCAATTCCTCATATCTCCACCCAGTTACTAAGTCCTTCTTGTGCTACACCTTTAACACTTCTTTAACGTAACTATACTTAAGTGAAGAATTCCGTTTCTGTTTCTACTGTTAAGGCCCAACACATCTCCCTGTTTTTAGGATCACACCTTATAGTCCATATCATACTTTTGCCAAAGATTCTAAAACACAGATGTACCTAAAATATTTTGTGACGTTTGATTAACAATATGTTTATAGGCTGTGGGAAAAAGATATTCTCATACATTACTGATGGGAACACAACAGTGATACGGTCCCCTTGTAGAGAGAATTAGGCAACAGCTAGAAAAACTGTGTTTATATTTACCTTCTATTTAAGGAATTCCACTTCTAGGAATCCATCCCAAACATTAATAACAAAAATCCCCATGAAAAGACAAATACACAAGGCTGTTTATAGCTGCACTATCTGTAATATGTCCAGAAACAACCAAATGTCCACAATATGAAACCATTTAAAATAACATATGATACCATTATATAATGGAATATTATGCTTCTATAACAAAGGAATATGATTATCTGCTATGAAGTAATATATATGGATAGATACGTTAACTCAAAAAAAGCAATATGCAAACGTTTATAGTGTGCTTTTTACCTAAAGTGTATGGAAATACAAATATACAAGTATACCATATTTTGCCATGTATAATGTACACCCACGTTTTTGGACCAAACTTTCAGGGAAATGGAATTAGTACTACCCATGTATACTGCACATCCTTATCTTTCCCTCACAAATTTGGGCAAAAATATGCATATTATATACGGCAAAATACGGTACATACACACTTGCATATGTACACATACAAATATATGTGTGAGTATATAATTATACACACAGTTATATTTTGAAACACAGAGACAAACCCAAACTAATAAATACAGTTATTATTAACAAATATGGTAGGAGGAACCCGGATGGCCACTGTTTCTCTTAACGTACCTTGATTTGGAGATTTATCTGTAGAATGGAGATTTACCTATAGAACCATGTAGTGTTTCATATAATTATAAAACATAATTAGCAAAATATGAGAAACACTTAAAAATCAAAAGCAAAAGAAACAAAAAAGTACACAACTGGTGGCTTAACTACACAGAGAACTATTACAAGTGACTTGAAAATACACATTAATTATACATTTCTAATGCAGTTATTTCCTTAGAACATAAAGTAAACAAAACAAAAAAAAATTTTTTCAGTAATCATGTTGTTTGCAATATTAGTACTACTCGTCTGAAATCACCATGAGTAGGATAAAGCAAATCAATGGTGTTTTTATTAGGAACCACGATTTTCAAGATAAGGTAAAAAAAAGTAAATAGAAGATTAAATTATTGCCCTTTAACTCCATATTTAATTGGAAATAAATAATATAAACCTATGATGTGTTTCAGTATTTCCTAGCTGTGTCCAATAAGAAGACCTAGAAACACGATCAAACAAGTATCAATGAGCAGCCCAGACTATATGCTCTAAGTAACATCTCTAACTAAAAAGAACTAGGTAGGGCTCATTAAAGAAATGGCTGAATCCAAACCTGGGCAGGAAATAAGAAAACAGCTTGGAACATCCTGTTGTACCTGAATGCAAAGTAGCCCTTAAAAAACCATTATGTCAGGTTCAACTTGAAGGAGCTTTCACAGACCAGAGATAGGACAACTTGGGCACCAAAAAGAACTGAGTTACATTACAAGTGTTAAAATCTAATAGTTCACAATGATACTTAAAAGTAAAAATCTCACTGGCCAACCTCTGGAGGGTGCTAGGAAACTTACTCATTCTGGACACTGAAAAAGTTCAAGAACCAATCTTTTATCCTACCTTTCAAATATGAACCAACTGGTTATTTATGAAAGAATAATAGTTTATCAATGAAGACAATGAGGTATCATCATTTTTACAACACTAAATGAAACGGTGGACCTAGATTAACGGCTGCTAAAACCATTAAAAGCTGGTAGCAAATTTCATAACAGATGGATTGGGCTGACAACTCTTGAAATCTTACCACAAAAGAGAAGCAGGCATTACGTGCCTCCCAACGCCATACAATAGGTAAGTAAACACCATCTCTCAACTAGTCTTATTAAATAATATACTCTGGATGCAATCAAACCTCTAGATGTAAGTATAAGCGTTAAGGAAACTAACATAAACAGAGGAACGTATTACATACCATTCCAGGAATGTAATCAGTGAAGTGCAGACGATGGGAAAACTGAATAAACTGTCACTTGCCTTGTACGAATAGCAAAGAAAAAAAAAAAAGTAGGGGGGAATCTGTAGGTTGAGACGTAACCTATCAACTAAATATAATGGGTGGATCTTGTTTTTGATCCTCATTTGAACAAGGAAGTCTGAACATGGACTGGCTATTTGATATTAAGGAATCATTATGAATTTTATGTTAGTTTTTTTTGTTTTTTGTTTTAATGTGTTAGTGTCCCCAAGCCTATCCTCAGGTTCAGTGATTTGCTAGAACTCACAGGACTCATTTTCACAGGGCAGCACATAGTTGGTCCCATGGCTACGATTTACTAGTGACAGGATACAAAGCAAAATCAGCAAAGGAAAAAGGCACATGAGGCGAAGTCCAGAGGAAACTAGGTGCAAACTCAAAGAATCCTCCCAGTGGAGTCATATAAAACACGCTTAATTCCTCCAGCAAAAAGTTATAACAACATATGTAAATATTATCTATCAGGGATGTACAAAGAACACCCAAGATTTTTTTAGGGACCGGTCACATAAACTGCCCAGCACATACCAAAATTCCAGACTCTCAGAAGCAGGTGTTCAGCATAAACCATATTGTTTACACAAACAGTTTAGGCACAGTGAGCCATTCTTATCAGGGAATGAGGCAAATTCTCCTGAAAGACAAGTTCCCAAACACCAGCTAAAGATCAACCACACAAAGACCTTTTAAAAAATAGCAGTTTCAGGTCTAATATGTTAGCTCTTTTCTACACTTTAAGAAGAATGCTTTTAGATCTTTTGTTAGTTGAATGCTCTGAGAAGATGTCAAGGTGAAGATGAGCCTGTGGAAGACATGGAGAAAAAAATAGGGCTAGGTAGCAAAAACCCTTAGACCCTGATGCTGCTCTGTCACTTTGAAAGGAGAGGCAAGAGGGTTGAGCATGAAAAGCATGCAAGTGTGGTCCAAGTCTGGCACAGTCTTGGCCAGTCCAATGGTGAGCTCTAGTGCAGAGACTGACCATAGGGTCCTACATGGAACAGAAATCGCCAGGCCCTACAACTGCTGCCATACCTAGTCACTGGCTGTAGAATGCCAGAAAAAGAGTGTGGCCTTGCCTCAAACACTGGCAGATCTCAAAAGTGCTATGACTAAAAGTTATCAGCTAATTGCATTCATTCCTTGCGGCTGGTCTACAGGTTCTTGAAGGGAGTTCTGAGCAGCACACCCACCACAGCTGCTGAGGCCATATGTAAGGCCATTTCTGGTTGAAATCGTATAAGGTTTGGGACTGGCTTCAAAATAATCTGGTGGTGCTTGAGGATGCTGATATAGATTAAACAAGATTGGCCAGGAGTTTACAATGGCTGAAGCTAGGTGATGGGTTCACCATAGTCTTCTGTCATACTCTGCATAAATTAAAGATTTTTACAAAAATAAAATGCTTTGTGGTTCAAGGCAAAATCCAAACAAAAGGCTCCTTCTACTTTCTGAAGTATTTTTCCTGTATGTGTATAAAATTCAAAAAGTTAACCATCAAAGCTTATGAGGACAAGCAGCCTCCTGCCCCAGCCCACTACACTCCTGACTCCTGTTTCCTAGGTGCAACCATTTTAATTCTTAGCTATATTTCTTTTATTTACCTCCATATTTTTAAGTAACCCACTTAGACTTCGCTTTTTAAACTGTTATTCTACCCATCCCTCATGTACAGTTCATTTGCCTGTAGCCTCTTCCTCATAACTGCTAAAACAAGGCACTGTTCTAAGGGTTTAACAACTCTTAGTACAGAGGTAGGTGTTATTCTATCCCTATTATACAGATGAGGCATAGAAGTAAAATAAGTTGTGACAGCAGTAAGCAGACATGATTCAAACTGATCTGGCTCTAGACTATATTTTTCTTATAATGAATGCTGATTTTTTCTTGCTCTTAAACAAACTGTAAAAACCAGCATTAAAAAAAAAAGTTTACATGTTGACTAAATATTCACAGCTAAATAATCAAGTATGTTTTAATTAACGTCTTCTCCCACAGCTTTGAGTGCTTAACTTTCTTTTTAGTTCCTACTTGGTTAGCTTTCTATGTACTTAGTATTATCTCCCTTCTGCCACAGTTGTAAAACTCCTCTGTGTTCAGACATTTCAGGAACTCATCTTTTGGGCTTCAAGACATCCCTTTTAGAGACCTCTGTCCTATCCTAACCTGAAGAGCTTGCTCTGTAGGCCTAGACCTGTTTCACAGCTGTCATGATGGGCTCTCCTTTCATTACTTCCTATGTTGAATCCCATTTCCCAAATACTATGCCCTCCCCTCTTTCTTGGTCTAAATCTTGAGTAGGGTGGGAGTGGTTAAAATGCTCTTTCATATAAACTAACCAATCTTCTTGTTCTCAGTTTTATTCCACATTCCTACCTCCAAGGTACCTGGTGAGTCCAAGGCCTGAGCCTCCCAAAGATCCAATGTCATTTTACTTGCTTGTTGTTGGCTTCAAATCCTTAGGTTTCAGCTTTCTCTGGCCTGATAAATTAGGTGTCATTTACCCATTAGTTTAGTTTCTTACCTTCCAAAATTTTGTTGTTTTCTCTTCTGAGTCTTTTATTTCTATCCCATTTTTTTTTAATCCTTGGGAGTTTATGCATTTATTCTTTTACTGTCTTCTAGGAGGGTTTAAGAAGTGGAAACATGCAACTTAATCTGACATGTTTAACTGGAAATCTCTGTTCACCTTTAGTTTCATTTCTTACTACTCACCGTACACACCTTCTACACTCCAGCCTTACAAATCTCCGCTCAAGTAACCCCATAGCTCCTACGACTTGATCCTTGGCATCCTACTCGCCTTCAAGAATACAGAAGTATCTCTTCTATCTTGTACTCTCAGAGCTCGAGGCATTCTAAAAGCTAGGTGTTCTTATTTCTATCACAGTACTTACACTGTAAAACACCAAGTTTTCATTGAGGAGCACCTGTTTTCAAACGTTAGTGTGTTTGGAATATATCAGGCCTACAAATATTTGGAAACAAGCAACTCATTAAATAAAAAAGTCTGCTTTTATATAACTAAAGCTCTTTATCAACTATAATATACTGTGGCCACTGTATTTCAAAAAGATCCCCATAATTCTGCTGTCTCTTCTTCCTTGAAAAACCTTGATCTAAACAGTTCCAGATCTATGGGAACATAGAATTCTATGCAGAATAAGAAAAAGGTTTTCTAAGGATTATGTTCTTGGTGTTCTTAAAAATGAAAAACCTGTAGTCAGCTCAGCTGCTAACTATAACAGTACTCAAGAGAAAGTCTTTTTAAGTATAGGGAATTCCCAACACAGTATTTCCTCCCTTCCATGAGGTATAATACATGGTTGAAGGCAACCAGTAAAAACTGGTCCAAGAAGCTGATTTCTTTTAGCATTTGCACTGAGGAAAACTGTGCAGGAGGCTATATGAAACATTTTGGGAAGTGGTGGAAGCTTGAACAACTTCTAAAACAGGGCTCAAGATATCCCCAAAGACCTGAAGCACAAAAAGGTGGGAATGTATGAAGGCCAATTTTATCTACACTGTACTGAGAACCAACCCAATGCCTATGGAAGGATGAAAATAGGGTTCTTTTTTCTCTTGTATGACATGACCTCTTGTTCTCAGAACCTGAAGTCAAGGTATTATTCTAATATAGGTACAAGATAAATTATTCTAGTTAGCTACTTTGCATCCCTGAGAGTTTAGAACCACTTTGGTGTTATAAAGTCTGTATTATCAAATCATCCTTAAATAACCCTGAGCTTAAGTTTTCCCGGTAACACTTTTATTGCTTCAAATACTCTTTGGATGTCTTTTAGAGCTATCCTTCAGAGGAGATGTTTTTGATTATCCTTAACTATGTGACATCTTAGCCTAAACTTACTTTATTTTCAATTGACAAAACAAACATTAAGTCTGGAGAATTACATTTCATGGAAATTGATTAAGTGCTATTTAAAAAGATAGGTTTATTATAAAATAGTAAAACTACATACGTTTTCTTAGGCGGCTTGTAAGCTAATAATTTTAGAAGACTCAAACTGTATTAAGCAAAGTAGCATCAATTGAAACCTTCCTTTAAAACATCGCTTCCTGGCACTAATATACTTAAATAAGGACACCATTCATCTGGAGGCATGTTCTAGTTTAGCAAATCTTTAATGTCATACCACATGCAAAAAGATAGCATTGCTTATTCTAATAGATAACATCACTAAGTTTCACACCTTAAATGTAAAGCTTACTCACAGACAACTTACTTAAAACTGCTTACAGTAGCATTTTACATGTTACATGGAAATAAATCTCATTTGTGGAACACGTTAACAATGGTGGATAACTGTTTTGATAATAGTGAAAACAACATAATTAGGTTAAAAAAGACCTATGCCAAAGATAAACTGTATTATTTAAGAGTACTTACCAAAATAAGCTGGCTTTATTAATAAATAAATGAAAACCAGAAAGTTTGATTCTATTATTACTGGGTACTTTTCAAGGTTATTAGGAAAAAAGAACATAAGTCTTGTAGATATTTACAGATGCGGAAATTAAAACTGAAAGAATTCAAACTAAAAAAACTTCCCATTAAACCAAAGACCTGGAATTCAAACCAAATTCTGATTCTAATGCCTGAAATACACAGCCTGTAAGAGAACCACTGCTCTGAACACTTAACAGGCCCCTGGGGTACATGTTTGAAAAGCAGATTCCTGGGCCCTACCCCAGACCACCCCATGCAGGAAGTGGGGGTGGGGTTTGGTGTCCCTCAGGAATCTGCATTTTAAACACCTTACCTGGGTGAATCTGTAGTGTTGCTGACCATCTTTTTGAGAAACACTAATGTAAAGAGATGATGTATAAATTTAAAAAGGTGAAATAAACTGTTATCTGTAGTCATTTTTCTAATAAGCACCAAGTGATCTTATAACACAGTAGAAGAGAAATGGTAAGGTCACAGACCTGTCTAATGTCTTCCATTCTCCTTTTGATTGTTATCCATTCAGAACGCTGCCAAGTCATAGAAAGTTAGAGGAAATATTCTAAAAGTCTTTGGTAAATAAGTATGTTAGTAACACCCAAGAAGCAATAGGGCGAACTGGTCACTGCACCAGGGTTCTGGAACTAAACCTTTCATTCCAGGTCCCTAAACTCAAGATCAACATGACATTTTGTCTTGGTTCAAGAAAAATCTCCTATTCCTTTTCTCCCATTAAACCTAGAAATCATTACATTTTGATATTGCTCAAAACATTTTTGGGACTCCTTTAGAAATAGATTGTTATATCAATATTCGAGAAAATTAGTTTTGTTACTTTATAGAAAAACTACTAAAAATACCATTTGATTTTATTCAGAATTGACTCCCTGACTTATTTGCAGTAGCCATAATTAAAGCTACTCTAAAGCATGCACCACAGGCTGAGAATAGCTTGAAAAATCTTAAAGAATGCTGGAAGCAATGACAACATTATCTTAAGACATTTGCCAGATGAGCTTTTAGTTATAGCTTAAGTTACCCTCCAAATCCTAAGTGATGTTATGACATTTCCATTTGATTTCAATCCCATGGTAGAGCCTTAATACTGTGTTAAAAGCAGCAGTGTAACCTATTTGGTTTAAAAATCCTTTTAATACTAATGAGCTATGGATTCTCCCCACAGAAAAGCACACAGGCGTTTAACGGCAGGTAGAGAACCTTTGGTTAAAGGTATTTGTTCTGCGAAAGCATCATAACTGGAGAGATTGATAGAATATTTCTAAATTATGTTAACAATCCTATATGCTATATATAAACATTTTATTTTATAAGCATGCTTCTCTTAAAATAAGAGTTAGTATGATAGAGTGGTTGCAAGTATGTGCTTTTCTGAATCCAGGTCTACCACTTACTCATTAGCTGTCCAACATCGAGCAAATTACTTAACCTCTCTAAATTTCAGTTACGTATTCCTACTTCACACATAAAAAGTATCTATTTCACTGAGTTTTTAAATGAGGATTACATGAGGTAAGCTAAGTAAGGTACTTGTACAGTACTTGGCACAGTGTTATTTCAACAAGAGATTTACTGGGTTAAGCTACTATACTTTAAAAAGGGTACTTTGGAATAATTTACGAAAAAGTCAAAATAAAAAATATCTGTTTCTGAGGTAAACTGACAATTCTATTTTAATGTGAACACTTTAGAGCATGGAAGATCATATACCAATTTTCATGTCATTATGAAAACTCTTAGCAATCATTTACTCATGTTTAAAGATTTCAACTTTCCTTAGCTACAGACAATTATTCATTCTTAAGATACGATTGAGAAATAAAATAACTTTCATAAGCATTTTTGTTTTTTATTAATATATACTCGTTTGGACTACTAGGCGTTTTCTAGCTTGCTTTTTCTCTTTATAAAAGTCAGCTAAAATTTATAAAGCAAGATCTCTAAATTAGATCACTAAATTTAATAAAGCAATTAAAGAAAGCAAATCACTAACATGAATAGTATTCCCAAATTCACCTTTTTAACTGACTTGTAAGAGTAACTAAAGGTACATGTTGAATCCTTAGAAGCAAGAAGGTGTCAGGGGAGGCTTTGAGATCTTGTTCAGCACTATGTCAAGTTCAGAAAGCTTGTCTTACAATGACTGACTGGTACACTTCAGAGCCGAATTTAACAGGAAAACCAGGACTAGTTCTCAGAACAAAAATTCAACTATTACAAAGTATTTTTCCCACTCAAAAATTTTACCAACACATAATAAATTCCCCATAAACACATTATAGACATTGCTTTCTATGCAAAGTTAATACAGATAAAGACTGCATAGTGGAAAATAGTCCCTCATTTAAAGTTACATACAGATCATTTAGCTTGAATGAAATATAATTTCTTTTAGAAAGACTTAATTCTAATAATTCTGTCTATAGGGAAACAAAATGGAAAAAAATCAACAAGCCATAAACCACCTAGACATGTATTAAAATAAGGATGAACACTTAGATTCATCAGGTTATTACATACCATCTTTGGCCTTTAATAAACTATATTTACTATACTTAAACTGTCATTATCAACCCCTTTCCCCCTATTGCTCTTAGTAGCAGGTACCTGATAACAACTGATATGGCTGGGCCAAAAGCAATCTATCAATGAGTGGTTCTCAAACTTGAATGTGTATCATAATCACCCAGATGACTGATTAAAACCAGATTCCTGGGCCACCCCCAGAGATTGCCTCATTATGTCTGGAGTGAGCCCAAGAACTTGCATTTTTAATAAGTGATGCTGATGCTCGCTGCCAAGAACTATACTTGAGAACCACTGGTCTAAG
Organism: Hipposideros armiger; assembly: GCF_001890085.2. Lineage (NCBI taxonomy): Eukaryota > Metazoa > Chordata > Mammalia > Chiroptera > Hipposideridae > Hipposideros > Hipposideros armiger. Next base: position 740,035 of record NW_017731779.1, read on the forward strand.
GTAGTGGTTCTCAACCATGGCTGCGTATAAGCAGCTCAGGGAACCTTTTGAAAATACCAATGCCTGGAGGTCCCTCAGACCAATCATACTAGAAGTTCTAGGGGGTAGATCCTATGTACTGATATTTTTTAAAGCTTCCTAGACAGGTAATGTATAGCCAGGGTTGAGAACCACTAGTCTAGTTAATTAGAATGAATCTAAACCAAATCCACTGAGAACAGATGTTTCTTAGTACAAAAGTAGGATACGGATTTTAGCTTTTATCTACTGATAAAGCAGCCCAAGTGATAACTAAAGAAGAAATTCAATACAGTCATCACAGTTGCTTACATAACTAGAGTTTAATTCAACAGAAGTTGTATGTGTGCTGCCTGCTTTAAATCCCAAAGTCTAAAACAAGTCTTTAGAAGTCATACAAAATGGTTGACCATGAAGGCAACAGATGTGTAGGCTACTACCAATTACATATACACCATGTTTAGTCTGAGTAGCAATATTGCATATTGGTTAACTCTTAGACTCTGGAGTCAGATCGTTTAATACTGGGTTGTCGGAAAAGTCATGACGTATTTTTTCTATGTTTTCGTTGCAAAAATGCATCATGACTTGACAGACAACCCAATAGATGTGACCTTTCACAACTTAGATAACTAAGCCTTGGTCTCTTCATATGCTAGTTAATATAACTAACATATTTATGCTAAAGATTACATGAGCATCCATATAAAAAGTTAGCTCAGAGTTTGGCATACAGGATTTAACTATCTAAACCACAGACATATTAACCCTACTAGAAATACTAAGAAAATGATTGTCCTTTACCAAGTCTACTTCTTCCCTTCAGTTAACATCATGTCTCTTCATCACAATGGTTCAGGGTCTCTATAAAACCACAGTCACAGGTTTGTGAATTTCGATGTTCAAGGCCCTCAAAATTTTAAACTCTAAATACCTTAATTATAGAGAGGATAATTTATGGGGATAAACAACTTTCAGAAAGCTATGGAAGTGTACAGTACAAGCTTACTGTAAGATAAGGTACAATTCGATGTTTTCTCCCTTTATTTCTTTAATTGACCACTTAATCACTGCATGAGTTATAACTGCCTATATTACCTTGACATTTGCTCACTGCTGAATCCCCTTTCCCTTTTGCTTCTGTCCAAAATACCACTAAAAATAGGTTTCAATCAAGCTCCCCCCTGTAATGATGGCTTTAGGAGGAAAAAAAGGTAGCTCTCTTCACATCCAAGTTGTGTATGCTTGCTAACAAGGTGCTTTTAAAAACCTTAAGGTGGATTTAAGAATTGTTTAGAATCTAAATCTCTAAAGTCTATATTTAATATTCCTACTGCTAACTCTTTCTCCCCAAGTACTTACTAGGTTGGCTGAGTTCTAAAAATACAAGGCCCTTGCTAAAACAACAGATGAGTGGTATAGAATAGCAATCAGGAAGAAAACCTCACAAATACCTTTGTACCAGGCACTTTGATGTTAACTCCGTGTTTGCTTTATACTATTTGCAGTAAGACGTGAATCCAAGTTGACAAGCCTCACCTGGGCCTTACGACTGACAAACTACAAAATCCTCACAAGAAGCCCTCAGCAATTTAGTCTATGTTCATTAGGAATCTACAGAAAAGGGACTCTTACAAACAGTAAAACTCAACTTTGAAACATTTCAAACGAATCTCTTAACATAGCCTGCTTTTTATGAACTTAAAATGTTTGTATCTGTAATTCTGAGAGGAAAAACAAAGAAAGATTAGGAAATAAATGATGTCCACTACTAGATCTTGTTTGGCCTTTTGGGGGTTTGAAACCCCTCTACCTATTATGTAATATAAATCTGTAATACCTAACATTCCTCAGATATTAAAAATTGTTTCTTTTTAACTCTGCTATGGCTAGAGTGGGGATTGAAGATGCAAGAGCCTATGTAACTATCTTGTTCTGGGCCAGCAACTGTTTTAACAAAGTTCATTTCCATGACTGAGAATTAATCTAGCCTGTTAGACTTGTAAGGCCACTATAAAAATAGCTTTTAAACAGTGCCATTTTAAACCAACAAACACTGCACATCCCAAAGAATTCTTTAGGCAGGTTCCCTGGTCCCATGTATGATACCTCCCTGCCTTGGCTAAATGACAGCTTGTTCAAACTGCACTGTTATACTCAGAGGTTTGGAGATATGATTATTAATGAAGCAGATTAATTTTCAATTTACTTTCAATGTACTTCCAAAGATTACTTTCAATTTACTCTAGGTAGGAGAAAAATGAAGTTAGTTTACTGAAGAAAATAATAGTACTTAATCAGTATCATAAATGAAATGGGATATAGCCTATAAGTACTTAAAGCCTATTTACTAAGTTAAAGTACAAAAAAGTTATAAGAAATACTGTCTTGGAACTAAAAGTTGTATAGAAATTAGGAGTCATCTAATTCAATCATTCTAACTTTATAAATTCTCTTTGCAATGTAACATCTCTACTGATTTTCCCAGTCTATGGTTGAAGATGGCGAATGACTGTTTATTGGTTACTTCTCAGGGCAGACCATTCTCTACCTTTAGAGATTTGGCTGGTAGGAAGTTTACGTTATCCTGAAACTTACCTTCTATGTTTTACAGAACTGCCTTCTAGATAGAACTTTTAAAATATGCAAGCTTGGGCTAGCCGAGTCGCATGTTGGTTAAGAATTGGCTTGGGACGCCAGCTCTGAGCAGCAGGGCCCCAGTTCGGATTCCACATGAGGGCCAGTGACGCTGCACACTCTACAGCTAAGATGGTGAACAACAGCTTGACCTGGAGCTGGGCTGCCATGAATTGCTGGCGATGGCGTAGGCTGCAGTGGGGCTCGCCGGCAGCTGGCGTGAGCTTTCATGAGCTGCCGTGAGCAGCCGTTCAGTGGCCAGCGAGCAACTGCCTCACCCGGGAAGAGCACAATGATAATACCAACATGGGCCAGTGAAGCGACGTCCTCCACAACTAGACTGAAGAACAAAAGGACAGCAACTTGTCTGTTCCCTTTCCCCGATTCCCCAACACTGTTCCCCTCTCCCAATTCCCCAATAAAAATCTTTAAAAAAATAAAATAAAAAAATAATAATAAAATATGAAAGCTAGCATGATCCAAGTCTTTTCAAGCTAAATATCTAGTTCTTTCAGCTCTTCTTGATGGTTTCACATTTTTACATTTTGGATTCTACTCTGAAGATGCACCAGGTCATGCTGGTATTCTTCTTAAAGCACAGGGGATGAAAAATAATATTCTAAGTAGGGAACCAGCCCAGTACAACAGCAGCATCACTGGCCTTATTCTAGATATCTTACTTCTAAGAAAACATCCTTACAATATAGCTATTTGATAGCCACTAGACTGACTCACTTGGAGCTTACTACTCAGTAAAAATCTCTATTTCTACTGTGTAAGACATACACTCCAAAAGCTCTCTTCAATGTATCCTCCATCCAAGAACCTGTTTAATAACTTACTGAAATCAACATGTACTTTACTATAGTTTTTAACTTACTTTTCCAATTACAATGAAGAATGAAACTTTAACCGGATTTGTTATTACATCCATACTGGGTGCTTACACCAGTCTTTTGTTATTTGGGACTTTTATCTAGAAACTCATCTATTTTGTTTATCTTATACTTAATTTTATATAGTCCTTTTCTCTTTTTAAAGATGTGAATTACATTTACCTACCACTAACTTCAGTTATCTTTTATTTCTCAAAGAAATTTCAGCTATCATATCTTTAAGTTACCAACACTGAAACATTTAATTCGATCATGTAAAATTATTTAGAAAAAATAATTTTATTCTTCTCATGCATGTTGGATTTACTAACATTCATTCTAATCAAGACAAATTTCTCTTTTATCCAAAAAAATAAAAAATAAAAAAATAGCCAAATAAAACTAAGGTACTGTGATTTTGCACTCTAGTATTATATCAGGCTTATCCCTTGGAAGGTTTTACTCCAAAACTAAGAGCTCCTTAAACTGTAAAAATTTAATAAACCTTAGTTCTTTTAGTGGTGTAAAGCTTTTTACCCTGTATCTATGCTGTACCATGTGCAATATTTTTTGCCAAACAATAACTCCTTTATTGACTAGTACAGAATCAGGTCCCAGGTAGCAGTTTTCCTACAAGAGTTGTTTCTTCCATTCTCCAAGAAATAAAACTCCAAGCAAATCAAGAGCTCTACTTATTGACAGCAGATATACAGATAGCGGAAGTCCGCCGTTGTCATTCCCCCCCCCCCCCCCCCCCCCGGCTATAGTATCTTGCATCTTTGCCATGGCATTAAGAAACCCATAGACTGATTACTATCAACACACCAATTATCCCAGCCTCGATTTACCAATAGTGTCAGTCATGGCCAATCCCAGATCTTAACACTCATTCTACTTGTTGGTTCTAAAAACCAGGATGGTGGCTCATTTGAAATAAGCCACATTGGCAAGTTAGCCACACCATTTAAGAAGCATCAAAGTAGTAAGGGTATCTACTTTTGACCCTTTCCAAGTATCCTGAAAATCTGAGTTGACACCAAGTCTTTTATACCACTTTGTGGTGGTGGTGGTGGTGGGGGGGGGGGATCACAACCACTTAGGATCTTGAACTCTTATACTCAAATAAAGATCTGGTAGATTATTTTCCATTCATTTTAAGTTATCAGTTGAGTGAAGACTTAAGTACATCTAGTGTTGAATAAATACTAAGTCTGCCCCAATAGTAACTTTTACAGTAGGATTTTGAAAATAGATAAAGAAATTGATAATTCAGTGTTAAAATCAAGTCAAGTTCTTAATATAACAAACGACTTAGGAGCCAAAGGTGACTGAGCATTAAGGAGCCCTTTTATATTACAACTACTAAATAAACAAACAAACAAAACAAACAAACAAACAGTAATAAACTGAACAGACCCCTAAACAATTTCTTCAGAAAGACTATTTGAAAACAATCTTGAAATGGAAGGCTTTCTTTCTACAAACAAAAACACGAATGAAGTCCTCAATAGCACGAGCACTTACTCATCATACTCGATATGATAAATAACGTCTTCAGCAGCAGCAACAGAATCTGAATTAGATGTAGAGGGTACATTGTCCAATTTATTTGTGTTCTCTTTGGAATTATGATTTACATTTCCATTAGTCCTTTTACAAGAACTGCCATTCTTCAGTGGAGTTTTGCCACGTGAATGTCCATCAGAAGCTCTAGTAACACTATGTATACGTGCTTCAAACCAAGCACCAAGGCCGACATCTCTGGCATCCACCAATTCATTTACCTAAAAAAAGTTTAAAATTAGTTAACGAAGCTTAATTTCATCTATTGCTTAAAAAACCTCCCTATAATTCAAGTTATTTTTATGGTTATGGTTAACAATATTTACAGCTACTCATGTTTAATTTCAAAGATTACATCAAAACTATTCTTTTGGGACTGTACTGTCAAATCTGTTATTTACTAGTATGAAAATTAACTTCCTTCCAAATTTCCTCTAGTGAAATATCTACATTAGACTTTTAAAAATATAATTCTTATGTAACCGAGTATTCTTGCAAATCATTCAATGTCACTAACAAAAAGCCAGGACTTTAAAGTGTTATGACTGTGTTATTAATTTGTTCCGTTAATTTCTTCAGAATCCCAAAGAGAATTTACACAGTCCAACCAAAAATCAGAAATGTCTTAAAATGAAAAAAAAAACCTCAAAAATGAAGGAATTATGCAAAAGTACAAAGGGAAGAATCTAGTGAACCCATCTATCTATACAAAATGGGGTAAGTTTTACCAATTAGTAACTCACTAGCAAATGCATTATTTAGTACCTCAACGAACAAAGGTAAACTATAAAAAAAACAGAGCTATAAGATGCAAAACAGATGCAGTCAAGTCTAGTAGATGATCCAGAACTAAACCGTGCAATCTGGCTAAAGGAAAACAGACTATACCAGAAGAGTTATAATATAGAAGCTGGTTTAGAAAAAAAAAACCTCTCCTAAAAAATGAGGAAATTACACTAAAGGTCAAGGGCCTTTACTTAGGCAAGGCTCCTTTACTTAGGATTGTCTAACTCTTAACAACCTATTAATATTAATAATAATTAATAATTCCTATTTTACAAGATAAGGAAAAAAAGGCTGACAAGTTAACTTGTTCCAAGTGAAAGCTAATGAAATGTAAAGCTAGAATTTGAAGACATCTTGAACCTTGATGCTTATGTTCTCACCATTATATCATGAAGCCTGGTGACAAGATAGGTAAATAGGATCAACAAAGGTTAAGCGAAGAACTTAGAAATAAGGTATTAAAAATATAAAAAGGTTTCAAACCACCAAGCTAATATAGAAGGTAGAGGGAATACAGACAAAACCAAAAATTATTAACTATCACTATCAGAAGACATACAACATTCTACCAAAGAAGCTACATGTAGTGAACACTGTAGCAATTAAACATCTTGAAAGACATAAGGTTCAATGTAACATAAGAATGAAGAGTTTAAGTGAAAAGGAAAAGACCTAAGGATCAATAAGGCTAGACAATAACAAAGAATCAGAGATGGAACATGGTATATACATTGTTCAAATTAACTGTGTCCATTAAATGAACACAGGCTCTTTCATAATAATCACTGACAAGTTTAAAGGCTTTTCGTTTCCTATAGGCAACACTAGCTAAAACCAAAATCAATCTATGTTAATTAAGGTCTATCACACTTCAGAGAATAAACTGAGGCTACTACTTTCATAGCAAATCAAAATATAAGAGGTTTCATACAGCAATTATTCTAGAGAATAGAGTATATAGTTGATACTAAAATAGTAACAGCAAAAATACATTTAACAATATAAACCTTATGGAACAGTAAGAGGTGCAAATGAAATACTTAATTTGCATATAAATATAAGAAAGCAGCAAGCAGATCTAGTGTCCCCATACCTTAATATTTGGCAATACAATTAGTGTTAACAGAAACTTAAGTCAATCTGAAAATATTGCCATTGCTTAAACATCACACATAAGAGAGAACTTACTAGCTCATAAAGGTAAGGCATTCTTTGATGAACCCTAGATTTATAACTAGAAACAAGTTATAAAGTACAAATTTTCCTATTAAGTATAATTAACCACTCATGATTAAGCATATAAACTGCATGAAAAAAATGTATTTAAATTCAAAAGCAAAATCTGAATGGGTCAAACTACATGTAAGGGTTAAAGCTCTTTTGTATAGTGTGTGTTCTGAAGATGGTTCAGAAGACAATACTTAAATTTGTATTATGAAATTAATATGATTAATATGAAAACAGAGGACACTTCCATGGTAATTTATCAATCCAGTTGAAATTAAGAATTGAAAAATATGCCCAAAGCCACAAAATGTACAATACCAAGAGTGAACCCAATGTAAACTATACTTTGGGTGATGCTGTGTCAATGTAGGTAAAATCAATTCTAACAACTGTACTCTCTGGTGGGGATGAGGATAATGAGGGAGGCATGCATGTGTGTGGGTACTCAATTTTGCTGTGAACCTAGAACTGATCTAAAAAGTCAAGTCTATTAAAAAAAAAAAAAAGGAACTGAAAATTAGCCAGACGAGAGCAATAAAAAAAAGCACAGGATGATAAGAGGAAAATAGAGTATGTGTGTTTAGGTAGGGGGTGGCAGGGGCAGTGTCTCAATTGCACCCAGACTTTAATTTATGGAGGTGACTGTCAACATGGGGAGGCTAATGCCATATGAAGAATTACTTACGTTTCCCAAGAGAAGGGGGCTCTCCATGCAGGACCAAAAGGGGGGAAGCATCAGGTTCAGTTAGAAGACGCAAGCAGAAAGCATGGCCCAGAGACTACAGCGTTTTCCACGTAAAGGCAAGGCAGGGCAAGGAAAACAGTTTCTATCTGGCTAGTCTCAATAACAGTGGCAGCCTCTGGGCTATAAGGAGGTCTCTTGTCATCTGGTACCTGACCCTGGGAGGTTAGAGCATAGGAATACTGGTTGGTATGTAAGAGTTAGATAAATGAGGTGGCTGGGGTTGTGTTCTGAGGATTGGTTAGTTTGTATATGAAAGGAAGGCTAACAAGTTGTTTATCGTCTCTTCCAGAGCTAGCCCTGAAAGAGGGGTAATCTATCCTCAGGCAGCAAGTCCCCCACCCCCACAACATCCCAAAGATGACAAAGTATCATAAAAGAGAAAAAGAAAAAAAAAATGCTTAATGGTGGAGGGTGTTTAAACTGAAAATTCGTAAGTTAAAAAAAAAACCTAATCACATAAATCTAAGCTTAAGAACTAGATTTATTTATGTCAAAAATATAGTCACATTTAAAGAGTTTTCCATGTCCAAGTATGTGACACATATGTATACATATATCCAGAGGGTGCCAAAAAAAAGTATACACATTTTAAGAAAGGAAAAAACTATTAAAATTGTAATACTCAATATATACCAATAACAAAAGATGAATATGAGTCACGTATATACATTTTTCTGGCACTTCGGATATATATATATATATTTATTTATTTAAAAAAAACCCTGAAGTATGGAATGCAAGGAGAAATCATTAAAAATAAAACAATGCCAACAGCAAATATTTGAGGATGTACTGTATGCTGGGTATACTTCTAAACATTTTATATATTCTGTGGAAAACACACCACCTCTGCAGATAAACCTAGGTTTAAGTCCTTTTTTATCACCTACTAGGTGTAAACTTGATCGAGTTATTTAACCTGTCCCAGCCTCAGCTTCTTTATAAAATAACATACTTTGCAGTGTATTAAGAGATCAGGTGACAAAATCCTTATGCCGTGTCAACCTAGCAAGCATATATTGTACTAGGCACAAATGAAATAACTGTCTCCCTTCCACTAAGTACCAATAAGTTCAATGCTAAAACTCATTAAAACTCAGAGTATGGTCTCACTACCATACTCTGCATAGTAAACATGTTAGTTTACTATTATGTACATTACCTCCTTTAAAAATTACAATACAAAGTCATTCTTACTTTCCAATGAGATTCAGAAGTGAAATACACTTGCCCTCAGGAGATAACACAGCTGAAAGTGGGAGCTAAGCTGATAAAGGTTTCTCCAACTCTGAACATGATTCTCTCATTATACCATTTTCTTTAGAGACTTACAATATGGTTCCATTTCCGTGAAATTCAGAAAGAGGAAAAATCGGGATACATACAAGTTAAAGGTTCTTAAGAGGTTGTTAAAGGGTAATAATAAGTGTTAGTAAAAAGCAAAGAAACGATTCCCACAGAAGTTTGGGTAGGTAGGTACAACTAGGGAGAAGGGAATCATAATCATAATCAAGAGAAGGCACATGGGAAGTGGGGGTACTGCTATTCTATGTATCAATTTGGGTGGTGTTTACAGATGTTGACTTCATAATATTTAAGCTCTATCCTTTTTTTGTCTTGTCTATTAAGTTTCATAATCAAAAAGGTTAAATATCAAGCAGCAGAGTTGCACTGTAGACAAATGACTGGAAATACTAAGATATCCATGATTTTTTACTTAGTAATTATTGATAATTTTCCTATTTCCTTTATCTCCTACAATGACCATAAGAAAACACATAAGAAGTTTAACAGTGCCACACACAGAGCTAGACCCTAAAAGCTTAGTATCATCATTCTAAACAGATACTACTTAGGCCAGCATAACTGTCATTTCCAAGTAGGATCTTATGAGTCATACAAAGCTCCATATCCCAAAACCAGAATTTAAATAAATTTAGGTCTCAAAAGTCCACCTTGTTTCAGAAAATACATTACTTCCTAGAGTCAGTGTGGTTCAATTTGTGTTGTACAATCTTCCACAGGCTCTCCAAATGTGATAGTGATATTTAGTTCCTTATGACATATGAAAAGGTATCTGAAACTGGCCAAATGTTGCTCAAAGGCATCAAATATGGCAGAAGGAGGGCACTGAATAACTTCAGATTAAAATTCCATTTTAATGTATTAAGTTTAAATATTTACCTAGGCCAATTCTGAGTAAGCTAATTTGAAAATTCACTTTTTGTATCTGTTTACGAGGTCCAAAGAAAATTTTATGCAAAAGAAAGGAAAAGCCCAAAAATTTGTTTGCTCATCCATAAAGAAATTTTAATTATAGAAAGCTCTATGTCGGGCCGGCTGAGTGGTGCGTTGGTTAGAAGCTGGCTTGGGACGCCAGCTCTGAGCAGCAAGGCCCCGGTTTGGATCCCACATGAGGGCCAGTGACACTGTGCCCTCTACAGCTAAGATGGTGAACAACAGCTCGACCTGGAGCTGGGCTGCTGTGGGTTGCCGGCAACGTGGAGCTGCAGTGGGCTATCATAAAGCTACCATGAGTGGCTGGCAGCTGGCGTGAGCGGCCAGCAGCTGGCGTGAGCTGCCAAGAGCCGCCGTAAGCGGTCGTCCCGGGGCTGGCGACCCATCTGCCTCACCCAGGAAGAGCGCAATGATAATACTAACACGGACCAGTGAAGCAACGTCCTCCACTACTAGACTGAAGAACAAAAAGACAGCAACTTGTCGGTTCCTCTTCCCTGATTCCCCAACACTGTTCCCCTCCCCCGATTCCCCAATAAAAATCTAAAAAAAAAAAGCTCTGTCTATAAAAGAAAAATCTTACAAAGCAAGAGACATATGCAAGAATTCAAATAAAGTAAAAAAAAAAAAAGCCTCTCATTTTTAAAGTGTTCCAGAAACAACTTAATGGAATTTTAATATACTTACTATTAAAAGTCTTGCTGTAAGGAAAACAGGCAAAATTCAAAGCAAATCAAAATCAAATCAATTAAAAAGTAGCAGCTTCTAGATTAAAACAAAACAAAACAAAGTAACGAAAAAGAGGAAAAAATAAAGTAGCAGCTTCTAAGAGTTTTCATGTTAGCCAAAAAGAAGCTAATATCTAATAAAATTCCATGAAGGCAGTGGGCAATATGATGTGATTTACCCCTCTAATTCTAATACCTAGTACAAACATATGCTACATTCAAATATTCATTCAGTGAATAAATTATCCAGAAATGAGCACTTCTATAATGAAAAAAAGCCACCAGTCAAAATTTCAAATACCTATGACAATTACTGAGCTTCATCAAAATAGGAAATAAATCTGTGTTAGACTCTTCAACTAATAAGGTTAAATGCACCTTTGATTAAACATATTACTTTACAAAAACTGCAGCCTTTTGAGAATTTTAGTGCCAGGTTCCAAGTGTGTTGCTAAATGGAGACAATGTAAAATTTACTTGCTAAATTTGTACATCTCAGAATTGGTTGAATTGGAATTTGAAACCAAGTCTGATGACAACACCGAAGCCCTTAACATCTATGCTACATATTAACATGAATTATAAGAGATGCTAAAAAAGAAAAAAGTTAGGTAGTAGAAGTAGTTAAAGCACTAACAACGAAAATAAAAAAGCTAAGATGTGGTGAGGGAAGTAATTTCTCATCACGCTCTTCTGAATTAGATTGAGGAAAGGGGATATGGCAGGGACCTGTGCTAAACAAAGAATTTAAACTGACCACAACTATTTAACCTTGATTAATCTCAGATCTGTAGATACATAAATTGGCCTTCCTATGAAAACAAATTCATACCTTCACTGTCCAAATCAAGTCAAAAGTAGCAGCTTCGAAACTGTTGCCCTTAACCAAAAACTTAAAAAGTAATCATGTAAGATTAATATAAATGCAGATGGTTACATAAATATTTATGGACATATAGCTATATAGGAGTTAATATACATGTATATTTCCTTGCTCTGTCAGCTGAGGGCCCTAAAAGTAATGACATCCAGTAGCAAGGAACACATCTACTAGAGTCCAGCTTGGTTTCTAATACCATTCTCCAATGAAAGGAAACTAAGGTTCCTGGGGGAAACTGTTGATTCCAGAACTGGAGCAGGAAATACACAAGACGAGCCTGGAGCTCCTTCTACTGCCAGAAAGAAAGTGCTTTAACAAAAAACAACAATAAACCCCACAATGATGTGGGTTATGCCAAAGGGACAAAGGAGAAAAACTATCTATACAGATGTAAATAAATGGAGAAGAGACAAGTCTCCCATGTACAAGAATTCCCAATAATTTTTGTAGACAATCAAACCTCAAGGAAGTAAAGTACTTAATTCCCCACTCCTTAAATGTGGGCTGCAAAGAGGGTCTTCATCTCAAAGACTACAGTATGGAAAAGGGTGCAGGAGATAAGGGTAGAAACCTGACAAACACCACCTCAGTCAGGTGCCTACGGTTCACATCAACAGTGATAAGTTACTATTGATGTAAAACTTGTGATAATTAGCAAATAGAATGTTGATAGTATGTGCCCCTAGATATACGATGAAAACAGAACTTTACTCCTGTGGTCTGCCTCCCCAAAATATATAAATCCAGTCTAATGATGAGGAAAACAAATGAATCCTAACAGAAGGACATCTTACAAAACACCTGATGAGTACACTTCAAAACTGTCAAGGTCATCAAAAACAATGAAAGTCTGAGAAACTGTCACAGCCAGGAGGAGCCAAGGAGATGTGACAATTATTTAGTATAATACTAATGTAAATTGTATTTACTAATTAAAAATTACTAATGTAATGTAATGTGGCATCCCAGATGGGATTCTGAACAGAAAGAGGACATGAGGTAAAAGCTAAGGAGACATGGTTTATTAATCATAACAAATGTATCATACTAATATAAGATCTGAATAACAGGGCAGACTGGGTGTAGGATCGTGTACATGGAAACTCTATAGTATCTTCCCAATTATGCTATAAATCGAAAACTGTTTGAAAATAACAAGTTTATTTAAGAAGTAATGTGAACAAGTATCAACTTAGAAAGCATTGGTAAATGCAAGAGGGATGAAATCAATGGGTGATATAGACAACAGTATGCCAAGTGGGCTTTCAGTATTAACAATTCTGTCTGAATTGTGAGAACTACATAAAGCAACTATTTTAATTTATATAAGTCTTGCCCATATCATTTAAGTTTATTCCCAGACTATTTTGTTTCATTATTGCATTTTTTTCCTCTTAATAAATGATTGTAGCAAGGAAAGGTACTGAAGTTAAATAGCCGCTTGAGTATTTGCTCATAATGCTGTTTCCTTTCTCAGCTTCTCCAGATATTCATAACAACTTTGCCTTCTCCAATATTTACACTTTGTTGTTCTCCTGCCTATCTGTATTATCTAGTACTTCTAGAAAGATGTGCAATAACAGCAGCATTAACTGGCTTCTTTGCCTGGCTCCCATCTTTAATGGGAATGCTTCTGGCTTTTCCCCACCATTAAGCATGACGCTGGGTGTGTGGTTTAAAAATATTCATCTATTTCTCTTATCAGATTTTTTAAAAATCAGAAATAGATTCAAATGTGTATTTAGATGTACAAAACATTTTAGATTAGATCAGTTTTCTTTGGATTAACATGATGAATTATATTAAAACACTTCCTAACTAGGAAGTGTTTATTACACTTCCTAAATACAACTGAGGTTTTACATCAATATGTATTGATACTGGTGTGCTTTTTGTCATGTTTTGGTATCAGTGTTATACTAAATTTATAAAGCAATGGAAGGCTTTCCTTTTTTTTATGTTGTGGATCAATGTAGGTAACACCAATGTAGGTAACTATTCTTTGTAGGTTTAAAGCAATTCAACAGTGTAACCACCTAGGCCAGGAACTTTTGAGATACAGCTCTTTGCTAGTTTTCTTGATTCTTTCCACATTTATGGATCTGTTTGCATTTTTCCATAGATTCAAAATCATCTCTCTTTGCATTTTCTTAAATAATTCACTTCATCTACCAATTTTTAGTTTTTAACCTTGAAAATGTTCTGAAAAATTGAGTCTGGGTCCCAATTTATCCCAACAGATAAGAACTAAGAAAAAAACAATTATAACGATAGGAAACGATGAAGGAAAACTGTCATTTAATTATTTCCACAAATTTTATTAAAATAGAATTTGAAAAAGTTGCTGGATACAGAGGTTAGTAACTCAATTGAATTTCTATATACTAGCAAACAAATTGCAATTTTAAAAGACAATCATTTATAATAGCATTAAAAACAAAGCTACTAGAAATAGATTAAGATATGTAAAGAGAAAAGTAATTAAGATGTCAAAAATCTAGATTAACAGGGGCAACTATCATGTCCATGAAAGACTATAAATATGTCAATTCTCCAAACTGATCTATAGATACAAGCCCCATCAAAATCCCACCAGATTATTTATCTGTAGTTTTGACACGCTAATTCTAAAAATATTACATGCAAATGTTAAAACTAAAAAACCAAGAGACCCTTAAAGAAAATTAAATATGGGAGATGGAGGAAAAGAAGGTATCAAAATAGCGCTACAGTACTTAGAAACAGTATGGGCACAGGGATAGGCAAACACACCAATGGAACAAAGTAGAGAGCAGTTTGGCAGTATCCTATGAGTGAACAACCAGCACTTCTATTTCTAGGTAAAAAAACCCAAAAACTCCTGGAGAAATTCTTGAACACGTGCATGAAGATACACATAGAAGGTTCAAAGCAGAACTGTTTAAAACAGCAGAAAATGGAAACAGCCCAAATATCTAATAATCATAGATTACATACATTGTGGCATGTTAATAAAATCGAGTAACATTAAAGTGAAAAAAAAATATGACTCTATGCATGAGAATCTCTCAAAGTTGAGAAAAAGAATTCCAAAATCCAAATATAGGTACAACAAAAAACACTGTTTAGAGATACATACATTAGTAACACTAAAGAAAAACAAGAAAATGATCCTTAAAAGTCAGAACTAGTAATTTACTTCTTAGGGAGAGAGAGGGAGATGTGTACTGGTAGGGGCACACAGGTAGAGGCTTTAAAAAGGAACGGGCATCATTCTACTTCTTAGCATTGATGGAATTACAGCGTTTGTTTTACTATTCTTTAAACTGTACATATACATTTTATACATCCGTCTATGTATTTTACAATTTTTAAAAGACTTTTAAAGTATTAACAGTCCAAACTTTACGCTCGAATGGCAATCATGTACTTATTGAAGAGGACATCTGTATTCTCACAACTAAAATATTCCAAAGAAGACAACATACCTTATATAGTCCAATGCCAGGATCAATAAGAAAATCACGAGTTGATGTAGACGGCTGACTGGAAGGTCCCACTCTTGGGGTTTTCTTCCCTTTAGGTGGATTATTAGAACAAGGTTTGGCCTGTACATCAGTCTGTTTAGACGTGCTAGGAAGATCAGGGTCTGGGCGAACTAGTAGCTGAATTATATCATTCAGTCCAACATCATAATCAAATAAAGTATATCCATTTTCCAACTAGAAAAAAAAGAAGACAAAAAGATTAAAATGTTTCTCTCAAAGCATGATCTTTCTACATCTTTAGTTACCCAAAAGCACTAGCCAAATTAAAATAAAATTCATAGCACAGCAATTAGTGATCTTGAAATCATTCCTATTATTTTATGGCCTCTGATGTCAGCATCTACTTAGGACTTCAATAAATTAAGAATTCCCTATTAGCTACAGGGTACACTAATAGCCACTGAAATAAAAAGTGTTATCATTGCTGTTGTGGCTTCATCATGTAGGCAGAAAAACTCTAGATTTCTCACCAAGTTTTATGTCAATGAATAGTAACTAAATCCACTGCAAGAAAGAAAAAGTGTATTTTGAAAATGATTTGTTTTATGACCTTGTGTTCATAAAGACCTTAAGTTAACCATTTTATCTTTCCCAAGACTGTCAATAATTTAAAAAAGAAATCAAGCAGGAAAAAACAATGCAAGCAGGAATAATTACAATTCTTGCTCATGCTATTCCACTTGACTAAAGTTCACTAATTTTGTCCATTTATAAAGGTATCAAGTTGGATCATTAGAAGTCTTCCAGGATGAACAGTGAATAAATTAGCTTGCAACTTACCCATATTTTGGCAAGGTCTCTGTAATACACTGAATTGTGTCCATCTGCCCCCTACCTCCCTCACCCCCCAATAGTTGATGTCCTAATCTCAGGTATCTCAGAATGTGACATTTGGAAACATGGTCTTTACAGAGGTAATCAAGATAAACCTAGGTCACACGGGCGGGTCCTAATCCACTGTGATTGGTATTCCTATAAAAAGTTAAAAATTTGGACCGAGACAGACATACAGAGGGAGGATGTAAAGGCACACAGGGAAGAGACAGCCACGTGACTGGAGAGATGCATTTATAAGCCAAGAAACACCCAAGACTGCTAGCAAACACTAGAAGCTAAAAGAAGCAAGAAAGGATTCTTGCCTAGAGCTGTTAGAGAGAGCATGGCCCTTCTGATACCTTGAGTTTCAGACTTATAGCTTCCAGAACCCGAAGACAATAAATTTCTGTTGTTTTAAGCCACCTAGGCTTTACTACTTTGTTACGGAAGCCACCGGAAACTAAGTCTGTTTTGTTTCTTTATAAAATTCAGTTGGCCATTTCACTATGATACAAAAACTAAGTTCCTTCAAGATCAAAACTATCACTTCCCTAGAAACACTACCAATTTAATTGTTCATTTTCCCTTCTTAGTATGTAATACTTGTCACCATCTACAACTCTGTCACATAAGACCATGTTTGAGAAGTCAACCAAAGGGAAAGAATTAAAGTCTATCCTTGAATGATAAACTTACTGATGTACTGGACAAGTAATTTTAATTCAAGTGCTCCAAGAACACACCTAGACAATCCTGCACATTACAGGTGCTCACAATTGTTAAACAGAACAAGGGATCAAGAAATACACAAGTTTCTTAGTGGGGGAATTAAAGTAGACACTATCTCACAGGATAGTTAATATGCTTATTCCAAATAAGTTGGAGTCTGTCAAAATTCAGCAAGCAGATAAGCCCTTACAGGAATGGCAATGTTAATATTGCTTACCTTATTAAAAAAACCAACAAGAACTCCCTCTAATCCTGAACTCCTGGGGGAAAAAAAATCAAGGAACAAAAAAACTATACATTTACACTTTCATATTGACATTCTCCAGGAGCCCCCACCCTCACCACACCCCACCCCCCACAGAACCCACTAATTCTGGAACAGCTGAAAAAGCACAGCTTGATTAAACATACAACTGTTGCATATTATGACAAGTATAAAAAAAATGGAAGTGTTTAAGGTAGAAAATAAACTCTCTAACAGCATAGAACACGCAAATTAAATGATAGGGCATTCCCCAAAATGAAAATAACTGTTAAGGTAGTGAACTAACTGGAAATTCAAAGTGTTTCCATAAACATTTTTCCATGGAAATTTGAGGCACAAGAGTCAAAGGAACCTTGGGGCATTCTCATACACAAACCCTTTGATTAGTTTTTTGTCAAGTGAACAACCAGAGTAAATACAAGCTGCTTCAAGGGGTACTTGGTTTGAAAGGAAAAGCAATGCCTGAGAGAAAGTTAATACTAAGCATATCAAGGCAGGGGTCAGCAAACTGCAGCTCACAAACTGTGGCTCTGAAGTAAAATTGAAAATGAAAACAAAACTATCATAGTTTCATTTATAAAATTTTTAAAGGATATTATTCACATAATGGTGATTATGTGAAAATATATTTATGGCTCCCAAATAATTTTTAAATTGTTGTGAGGGACAGGATTGGCTTCTCCAGGGGTCGGCAAACTTTTGAGACGGAACGTATCCAAAGAGCCGCATGCAGCTCGCAAGCCACAGTTTGCCGACCCCTGCATGAGACCATATAATAGAAGGTAGGCTTACATTAACATGTAACCACCTTTCCTGCAATTATTCATGCTTACTATGATGGCCACTTTTACCCAGATTATCCACTCCTTTCCCTAATTCATTGGTACCCATCCAATTTCCCTAAAACAGTCATTATCCATTGCATAGCAAGTTGCACACAGCTAAGCCACTGTGAAGATTTGTTAAGAATGTTGGAATGATTTGTTACTTGAAAAGTACTGAAGTTCTCCCAAATTTAATGCAAGTGCAGACTGAAAGTTACTTGTCACGTAAATGATGCTCTGAGTGGGGAGAAAGGCATTGAGTCACTTAGAAATTAAAACACCTATGAGTTTCAGGCATGTAACCAAAATCCATCAATGTCTCATAGCAGAAAAATGTTTGAGAACTGCCATTCTAGAAGATGGGGCTGCAGGATCTATAATACTAGAGAAGCAAGAACAGTCCTACAGTTTTCTGTTTTGCCAGACTGCACTCTTGAATTTCTATTGGGTTGATGAAATTCTGGGTAACAGGAAGAATTGTAACAGTGATGTGAGGGAAAACAAGGAAGCAAACACCAAGTGGCAGTGGCTGAGAAGGCAGTGGGGAGGTCATTTCCAAGAGGCTAGTGGTAAGCATGTAGGTGGTGGGCATTAAGTTAGTAACTTTCATGTATCTTTCAGAGAGAGAAAAAAATATATACAATACATAACTCTCTCTCTCCCTCTCCCCTTTAAGTAGGCAAACTTTTTTTTTACTTTGTATCCCAGGTGAAAACTAACAGTCCAGAGGCAAAAGGCAACTACTCCATTTTCCTTCAGCTCTGGTTCATGCTGTACACCTACCATCAATTCTAAGGTTATCCCTAAGTGGTAAAAGGGAAAGAATGAAAGGAGGGGAGAGAATCCTTCCAAAGTAGGAAAAGCTCTGGATTCTCAAAAGATTTGGAGACTCACCAATATAACTTCCTAGAAAAAAACCCAATCCCCAGGGTGCATCAAATACAACCCCCGAGAGAAGAATATCCAAATGAGGTTACCCTACTCTAACCAGAATTTACAGCCTTGAATTGCTGCTCTCCATTTTGACCCTCAAAAGTGGAGTCAATTACACTGCTTCTCAAATTTAATTTGCATACAGATCACCTGGGGACCTTGTTAAAATAGATTCTGCTTCAGTAGGTCTGGTGTGAGGCTCCCAGGTGAAGCTAATGCTGCTGGTCCTGCTGATCCAGGGACCATACTGGGAATAGTTAAGAAACTAGTAGAAGACTGACTATCCTTCACCTGTGGGATCTTGTTAAATCCAATTACTTCCAATTCTGGGGTGAGTTGAGCATCTATACTAAATATCCACAAGTGATTCTGATAGACACAGAAGATTGAAAGCAGTAGACCTAATATACAAAGTTGGGAAGGAGGAGGCAAGGTTACCATTTACATCATAGACACTGTAAATTTATTTTTATGACACTTTTCACTATGTGGCAGTAAAGCATCTTGAGGAAAGGATGGCTTTTTCTAATAAGCATGAAGACATTTTACAGGATCGGGGCAGTCCTACTGACACCAATCCAGTACTTGTCTGGTATAGATACACTACCCTGTCCACGGGCTATGGACTCCAAAGAGGAAAGAATAATGGAGATAATAATCACTCCCATGACTACTTTTAAACTCATAAGGAAATAAAAACAGCTGGAGCAGTGTCTTCCTTCTGTCTCCAACACAATGGGGCACCAAAGGTCCATTCCTCATCCCTATTGGTTTATCACTGAGCTGAAGAAATCAAACTAGTAAGTAATATTGTCTTGGGGGAAGAAGTACAAATGGTTGTTGTCCTCAACAATTTTCCCCTGAACGTGGAACCAGCTTCCTGGTTTACTTGAAGTTTACTTTGTTACCCTGAATTTAACCCAATCCCTACCTCTCCCTCAAGATATCCACATGCACATTTTCTTTTAGCATATTTAATAACTAAACTTTAGGGGTGTTGCTCAGGAATACATTCATATGTTTCATTTCTATCACTGGTACTGAGGTCAACAACGTATCCCAGGAATTCATGTACATTATTGTCCCTAGCTAGAAAATAAAATTCATAAGACTTGATTACATACTTCTCTATATTTTGGTCAAAGGTGAAAAGCATCAGCCACGGGTGGCACAGCAATATAAATCTACATTGTGTTTAATACACATACAATTATTTCAAAAGCAAAGTTTACAACTAAATTGAACACGTTTTTATTATAAATCAAGCACTAAAGGATCAATAGAAACTGGCTGCAAGCACTTATCAAAGATGCTGTCACATTTATTCCAAAATAAATTAAAATATCGCCTGGCTCACTCTTTCTCAGAGTGTAATCATGTTACTCTGAAATTTCTGGGCAGTTTTAGAAGGGTAAGCGTATCAAAGATAGAAAAAGGTTCTTTTCAAACCCTTTGTGGCTGTAGGAAAACGACTACTACCAAATCAGAGAGCTACGTTTATTTCAAAACACATGATTGGAGACAAACTGTGGTCTGTCAACTGAAAGACGCCAACTTTTTTAGTGGATTAACATTTAAAAAAAAAAAAGACAAGAAAAATAGGATGGGTCTGGGTCTCTAGGTATATAGACCATGAAAGACCTGTGGAATAGGAAAAATCAATGGGCTAGACCCGGGCCATACAACTACCAGAGACGCCCAGACACCTTCACCATCAAAAAGTACCTTCAGCCTTCAAATGTTGTACCGCTGGCTATACTCCAGTTGCTATATTAAAAACTCCAGTGAGAGGACTATTAGAAGGTGAGACGGAAAAAGAGCAAAATAGTCTCTTATACTCCTTTCTCCTCCGGGGGCAGCCCCTCTCTGGCCTATACTGGGCAATTTAAACACGGTCCCGGGTTACATCAATAGCTCCTTCAGTCCAGGTCTCTAATCTCCCCCAAGACAGATTCCAATGCTAGAAAAAGAGGTGAGGGAAGAGAGCCATAAGTTCCGGAAACCCTGCGAATCTTCGGTGTTTACAACAAATCCCTTCCATAGTGAGGAGACAGAGTTAGGGTTCTTGTGCCCAGAGCAAGCAATATATAAGTTTCCCCCTATCCTGTGTGAGAGCCGGGGAGCGCGGAAGCGAGGAGCCGTTAGCTGGGTCAACTCTGCTGGGAGCGGGGGCCGCCGGGCCCCCCCCCCCACCCGCACTGTGGGATGGCCTCCACAGCCCGCTGCCCTCCCCGCCCTCCTGGGGCTCCTGACCCCATTGAGCGCGGGAACCCAGGCGCTCTGGCGGGCTGTGTCTGCGCCTGCTGCCCCGCTAAGAAAGAGCGGCAAGGTCTCTGCGCTCTACGCGCCCCTGCCTACGGCCTCGCCGGGGGGCACCTGCACTCGAGGCTAGCGGGGACCCCGGTGCGCCCCCTCGGCGGGCCCAGGCCCGCATTGAGGTTCGCGGGCTGCCCACCCGACGTGGAACCAGGTGCGCTCTGCGCGCGCGGCACCCCAAGCCTTCCGGCCTGCCCAGTCCACGCGTCCCGGAGGCGCTCCGCTGCCCTCGTCCCGAGCTTCCCGAGGGATGCGGTGGGCGCGTCTCACCTGTTTGCCCCGGTAGAAGAGGCGCTGGCACTCGGGCCGCACGTCGAACAGCGCCCACACCCGCTCGCGCAGCTCCTCAATTGTGGCTTTACGAGACACGTCCTCAATGGTGCGCGTCTGGGAGCCGTCGATGGTGCGAACCTGGATCCACATCTTGGCGCCGGGAGACGGGGCTGGCTCCGCTTTGTCTCCCCCTGTGCTCAGGGCACCGCGCCCCGCCCGGCCCGCGCCGCTTCCCCGGTGGCTCCGGCTCTCCGCGGCCGGCGGGCGAGTGCGCGCACAAGCGAGGAAAACCGACCAGACGCCGGGCCGGACAGGCAGCCGCAACTCCTAGACCGCGCACCCGCCCAGCGGAGTAGAGGAGGAAAGGAAACCGGAACTAGTCGGAGGCGCCGCCGCCGCTGCAGCCCCCGCCTCACAAATAGGAAGAAGCCTTGTCTGCGCGGCGCGGAGTGTTTACTTATAGAGCTCTAGCTCCCACATGGAGGTCACGGCGCGAACCCGGATCTCGCGAGATCCACACCGGGCTCCGCCTTAAAGAGGAAGCGGCCCGGGAAGTGGCAGTAAACCAGAGGGAACTAAAAGGGGCGGGGCAAAGGGGCGGGGCTGCCCACAGCCGTTAGTCTCTACTCCGCCTGCACCTGAGTATTGGACACTTGCGCGTTCGGATTTGAAGTGGTTACGAGGCCCGATATATTGCATGCCGTTTTGGTCTTGATTTCAGGACCTGGGGGCAAGCGACTCCTCAGGCCTAACGGACACAGTTCTGTGGTAACAAAAACACCAAAAATAAGAAACTCTGACGTCCACTTGTATGAACACGGAAAGCGGGGTCCAGCCGGGCGCGGCCTAAATCCCTGAGAAAGCATGAGCCCGCTCTACCGCGCTCACTGGGACACCGTCCGTCACGCGGCCTGGTGGGGCCGGCCCCCCTGGAAAGGCTCCGGGCACCCTTGTGCTTCGCGAACTCGTTTCCCGCCCGTCCCAACTGCTCCCTTCGCGCGGAAGCCTTCCTAGGGTTTCCCGCCGCTGGGCTGAGGTGGCGGCCCCAGCCCCGAAGGCCGCGGGTCCTGCTGGGATCGCCGTCTCTGGCCCGCCGTGCTTACACACCGACCGCTGGCCGCCGTGGTGCGGGGTCCTCCATCCGGAGGGTCGCTTGTCAGAACCGGACGTTTCCGTGTGTGGAGCTCCCGTGTTAGGGTATTTTTTGGTCCGTGGCGTTGCGGAGTCATGGAAAACATTTTTAAAAGGTGCAACGGTACACACTTCCGAAGAAAGAACTCCGAAGATCCCACGAAGAATAAATTCTCAGAAATAGGCCCAACGCAGCATTACCTAACAGTGAGCTTATTTAAAATGAAAATACGTCCTCATAAGAAGGAAGCGAGGATATGAAAGTAGAAAATATACGTATATAACCTGCACTTTATATTTGCCCAAATCCATCTCTTGAATATTGAGACCGGTGTTAATTATTTCCATAAATGTAGAGAAACATTGTTGTACTAACCAATTAAAGTAATTACAAGTACAGTGAAGTCCATAAACAAAGACGGCCAACACAAGAAGGACAGGAAAAATGGAATAGATGTACGTATTTTTGGTCTTTGCGCTTGCCTGAAAATTTTACGTTCACTTATATCCTCTAAGTATAGTTCATCTTCTCTGCTCCTGATTTAAGTAAAGCAAATATTGAGTGTTGATTACATGTGTAAATGGGATGATAGAGATATAGCATAAAGCATGCTTATCACCTGCCCCAAAAGGAATAGCTATTTGCCATTGTAAGGATATGCTAGGCCCTTGAAGAGGCATATTAAGAAATTCTTTTAATTCCCTGTTCACGATGAATTTACAATCTAGTTCAGATGAGATTTAGAAAAACTTAAAACATTAAAGAATAGTTTAGTACGTTCAGTCACTGTTAGTTAAAACAGCAAGTAGAGATGAGAGAAGGGGGTCTAGAAGGATCTTGGAGTTTAAGGATAAGTGTACAACTTGACCTGAATTCAATGGCATATTGTAATGGGGATAGCATTTAAATGTTCGTTCATGGATTGAGATAGATCTGAATTGTAATCCCAGTTTTGCTGTTTACTGAAATTGTGATCTTGGGCAAATTATTTGCTTCAATTTCCTCAATGTAAAATGGTGCTTATAACATAAAATGAATGTAAAGTTTTAGCATAGTGTACTATAGTAGCTTATCCCTTGTTGGTATACAATAAATTATTTTCATGCTATTATTGAGAGGATTTAGATAAACAGAGAAGGCCCAAACAGGAGAGAGTGCTTAAGCAAAGACAGAAGGTATGCATTTTTACAAGTCAGAAGAGGTTTCTTATCATAGAAATGTTGACTAAATAGAAAAGGGCAGAGTGTGAAGATTGGCATTCAAAGCAGTAGATTTTGTGGGCCTCAGGGAGAGACTAAGGAGTCCACTGAAGTGATTAATATGCATTTGGAAAGACAGGAATAGAAGATATGTGGAATGATACCTTAGGGGGAAACTAGGGGACTGGGAGACGCAGGAGAGATGTTGTCAGAAAGCATCGCGAAGCGGCAATTTTATCAGTTTTGGTGAAATGTGTGGCAGTAGGTAAGAGAAAAAAGGGTATATTCCAGAGTATTATAGAAAATCAAGCCTATCAGACTTGTAGAATGTGTGAATATGAGGGATGAGGAAAATTTAATATTGAGAATAATACCCTAGTTTCTAGTTTGGGAGACTTAAATGAATGACTTAGGTAGATGGTGATGCTCTTAACTGAACTATTATAGAAGAGGAAGCAAGTTGGAAAAATGCAGTGATTTCCATTTGAGCTGTATTATATTTGAAATGCATCCAAAATATACCTCGATGGAGATCTCTAACTGACAGCATATAAAAATAAATGAAGGGAAATAGAAAAGTTCTAAAAGAGGAACTAGTCAAGACCTCCTGTACTCACTCCCATGTGGCAATTTATCCTTCTCAGTATGTGGTGGGTCTTTAAGGGAAAACCCTTTGAAGGAGAGTCAGGAAACCACTGTCAAAATTAGGTATCTAGTGGGACTGTATAGGATCTGTGTTAATTTAGTCACTATAGATCCCAAAGGATTGTTAGGTCAGAGCTTAGAGATGTGAGACTCAGAAAAGGCGTATTTGTCCTGTACAGACCAAATTAATTACATCTGGAGACATAAGCTCATGTGTGTAGTAAGTTACTTAAAATATAAATAAGTAATTGCAAATAGTCATTCTATATGTAACAAAATACATCTTTCTGTGTTTCTCCACACAGTACATATTGTAATTAAGGTTTACTCTCTTTCCATACAATGCTGTTACTGTCTGCTTAGGAAGTTTCCGAGTTGTAAAAACAAGATAGAAGTTCTCCGACAAAAAACACAATATCAGACAGTTTTGACATACCATACCTTATTACCAGATGTGTAATTACTCGGATGTGAACAAAGAAAAAATAAATTATTTACATGGATGAAAAGCAAATACTAAAATTTAGTCCATCAGTCATGATTCAATATTTGTTCAAGTCAAAAGAGGCAAAATAGAAAGATAAAAGATTGATTGTAGAATGAATTATTCTAGAATCTTAACACATCCAGAATATCTCCAGTTTTCTCAACTAATGTCCTAAAGTCAAGAATTTTCATATATATTTAAAAAGTGAATCTCAATTGGCTCTCTGCAGCTATGATTACCATCTTTTCATCCACACCTCTATGCTAACTGTCTTCCTTTTACTCCTCCAGAGCCATTCTCTACCTGCTCTCCTTCAGGGAGTCTAAGGGCAGGAGTACATCGATGGGGTCAGTGCTCTCAGCCTTCCAACTGAGTTTGGCCAGTGGTGAGGAAGCACCAACAGGAAACTGCAGGATGGGAAGAGGATGAGGTCAGTATATTTATTCCCCCAGCTTTCTCCCTAAAGCATTACCTGGGGCTGTCTGTTGCCTTCCTGGGAAGTTACTACTCCTCTTCAAGTGGCCTGCTCTCCGTGACTCACTCTTCCATGTTCTGGGAACCTCTTCCTCCTCTTGTTGCTTTGGATCTAGGAATTATAACAGCTTTATAGTCCTAGATTCATGCATATCCCTTCAGTTCCCTATACCTTGGCCCACATCCTTTTAATTGGTGGGGGGAGGAAGAAACATTAAACTACTTTAACTGGAGGTTTCCTGTTATAACCTCTAATGCTATTTTTAAAAGAATTACGTGTTATAAGAAGCAAACTAGGGCCGGCCGAGTGGCTCAGTTGGTTAAGAGCTCGCTCAAGAGTTTGAGCTCTGAGCAACAGCGGTTCGAGTCCAGCCCGAGCTGAGCAGCCGCTGAGCTGCCAACAGGTAGCAGGATGGCTCAGCTAAAAAAACAAAAACAAAAAACAAAAAAAAACAAAAAAAGAAGAAGCAAACTAGAATTTCCATTGACTAAAAAAATACTTAGTATTGTGGCTCACTACTTAAACTAGCAATGTTTTAAAGGGTGTGTTTTCTTTTTAATAGAATCACTGATTTTTACTGTGGAAATCTACTTTAGAGATTACTCTGGTCTAACCTTTTCTTTAAATGAAAAAATGATTGGACAAGGACATGTAATCACAGTGTAAGAGCTTAAATCCCTGGTGTCCTTTCTCACTAGCCAGGGTTCTTTACCTTTCAGCTGTCTCTCTTTTGTTTCTCTGGAGGCTTCTCCATTTATTTGGTCCAGAAAGTAAACCTTACCCTTCCTGCGGTGAGTACTCCTGGTTCTTGGGAATACCTGATGGCTCAGGTAGGACTTGGAGCCTGGGATTCTCACTAAAAACTTGCAATTTATTCCTGTTTTCAATTGCATGCCTTCTCCTGCCTTCTGAGATTGGTCCTTCCTATTGCTGAACCTTTCTAAGAGTCTTTGTATCAATTCGGCTCATTTCCCTGAGAAGGCAGTTAGGATTCAAATTCCTAATGATGGGATCAACTTAGGCTTCAACTTCAACTTGCTCTGCAAAACAAATTTTAGAGGTTTAAAATAACAGCCTTCACTTTCCTATCTCTCACAGTTTCTGTGGGGCAGGAATTTTGAAATGACTCAATTGGAAAGCCTGAGTCTGGCTCAGAATCTGTCATCCCATTGCAGTCAGATGCAGCTAAAACTGGAAAAATGGGCGTCAAGGCAGTTGGGAACTAGCTAGGAATCTCTCCAAAGAAGTGTCATGACTTCTCTACATGGTGTCTCTCTGTGGGCTAGTTTGGACTTTCTCACAACAGGGCTGCCTGAGAGCAGTCAGGCTGCATATGGTTGAAGATTTCAAACGTGAGAATTCCACGGAACAAGTGTAAGCTGTATCACTTTTTATGGCCTAATTTGAAAGTCACATAGTGTCACTTCTACCATATTCTTTTGACCAAAACATTCACTAAGCCCACTCAGTTTCATGGGGAGAGGATAGAGACCCCCACCTCACAATGGGAGGGGTGTCAAAGTCACATTGTAAGAAGTGCATTTGGGATGGAAGATATTGTAGCCATTTTGGGGAAATAGAATCTGCAACACAACTACTCCATCTAATTTTTTTGATGCAATTGTTTTGTATGACCAAAGAGTTCTTTAATTATGAAATATGCCAGTCATACAAAAAACATATAGTGAATAATATGATAAACACTATTTTATTCACCACCTTGCTTTAGAAATAAAACATTTCAGATAGTTAAAACCTCTCTTTGCTTACATTTCTTTCTCTCCTTTTCCCAAAGAGATAAACATTGATCTATATTGGGTGTTTATTATTGTCATGCCTGTGTTTGTACTTTTAATACATGTGCTAGACATGTACATGTATCTCTAGACAATAGTAAATTTGGGGTCTTTTTAAGCTTTATATAACGTGATTCTTTATAACATTAGAAGTTATTTTTTTAAACTTAATATTATTTTTCTGAGATTTATTTATGTTGATATATAGCTCTAATACTAACTTAAAAGCTAGATTTTGTGGGCAGAAAATCGCTGTTGCAGCTACTCATTCTGCAGTTGAAGTACAGAAGTAGCTCTAAATGAATGGGTATGCCTGTGTTCTAATAAAAATTTGTTATTTACAAAAAATGGTGGCAGAGTACAGAATTTGGCCTGTGGGGCACAGTTTACTGACCCAGCTCTAGTATAAAATTTATGACACTTTCAATATATTGTATTCTCTGAAAGTTACTTTAGGTTATAACATATCCTTAACCCCTTTTCTCGTGCTCCTCTGCCTTAAGAAATTTTGAGAAACACTGATTTAGGAGTAAAATTGACAGATTTGCTATAGATTTTGATTTGTGGAAAGCTTCACTGGACTCCAGTTTTCATCTTTTATTCTTGAAGGTAAGGATCAGTAAACTCCTGCCTTTAGTCCCCTCTAGGTACCATCTTTTGAACGTGGCCTGGCTCTTTTTTATTTTGCCTTCTCAGCCTAGAAAACTTCAACTCCTATCTCAGGATTTCTCTCACATGCCACCTCTTCCAGGATGCCTTTCCTGATATCTCTTAGTGAAGGAAATGCTTTCCATGTATTCCCATACTTAGTCCATATTTCTAACACTTAACTTAGAGCTGTAATTATTTGTTTGCATGACCGTCTTCCCCATTAAATTTTTTATTCCCTAGGGGACAGGGACTCATTCTATTTATCTTTGTTTCCAACACAGAACTCAGAGCTTGGTACCTAGTTATACTTAATAAGTTGTTGAAAAATGGAAGGGAGGGAGGGAGGAACTAGAGTCTATTTAGATGTCTACTTGGAACAAGAAACAAATTTGTATAATCCACAGGCCTCTAAAAGTGAAGTTAATTCTCTGTTCATGATTCTATCCCATCTTACCTTAGAGCATTTCTTCGTGGCCTCCCACCTCTTTGAAAGGAGGCAGATAAATCACATCTTCTTTTATACAGATAACCATAATTTTTGCATAGAAAACACTTTGTTGTGCATTTTCTTAATCTAAATTCACAGGTTCTAAGAGTTTGAAATATCTATGAAGAAATGTAAGAAAATTGAGGTAATTAAAAATATATATTTTTTTCTAGACCAGTTTAGAGGGGAAAATACAGTGTTTCAATATGTGGACTTTAAACTAATAGCCAGGTATTTCTCCAAAAAAATGGCTTTATTCGGGAAAAACAAAGAATTGCAATTTGGGGCATGCAGTCTAGTGATGAACCACACATAAATCCAAAGAACAAAGGAGAGGAACATTCTTTTATAGGGGAAAGGAGGCATTTAGAGAGACTTGTAAACAAAGAGTCCATTGGAAGAAACTGAGAGTTTGAAGTGTAGTGGCTTTTCCTTGGCTGAGTTGTAACAGTCTTTTATTGGTTGAAAGTGGTTGCTGGGTGAGGATAAGATTCTCATTCTTCATTCTGGAGTAGCGGAGTAGAAAAATGTCTTCCTGTTGCAGTGGAATGTTTGTCTCTTCCTGTTTGGGATAATTGACAGTGGATGATAGGGCATGAGAGCTCCTGCTACAGGCTCTCTAAACTCCAATTTAAATGAGGTTTCTGTTTATTAATTTTCCAATCTCACAAATATAGTATTTAGTTTTCTATTAAGATTATTGCCTATGAAGGGGAAAGTTTATTGACATTGAAATACTTTCTATAGAAAGGTCTTTTCCCCCAGTTTTCCAGTTGAAAACACATGTTGACATTACTTTGCTGATTTGCATGAGCAAGAAATCCCGTATAACTTATCTATATTAATTTAGTAATTAGTTTGTTTAATGCAGATTTAATGAAGGTGTTTAGCATGATTCAAAGAACATGGGCTCTAGGGTCAGAGAGACCTGAATTTAAATCTGGGATCTGCTACTTACCAGCATTATGGCTTTGGGCAACTTATTTCATTTCTCTGAGCCTTGATTTTTGTATCTGAAATGGGTATAATACCTCTTACTGCGCCTGAAGAAACAAATGAGACAAAGTCTCATTGCATAGGCACTAAATAATGGTTACTTTCCTCTGTTTTTGTTACAATATCTGAGTGCACTCGGTCAATAGAATTTATTCCAGTTTTCAAATGATTCTGTTGGTGATTGGAGACAATAAAGAATTTGGAATGGGAAACATTGTTTCATTTTACAAAGCATCTTATGGCTTTGGGTTTATGAGTTCTAGGGAGTTCTTTCCTAAGGGGTCCAGTTAACTCAAGATGGAGATAAATTATAAATTTCTAACTTCTGCTTGGCAAATTTACATACGTAAGTTATTTTGGTGTTTTATTAGTTCGACAAGCAAATCATAATGTTTTTAAGGCAGTTTAAACAACTTTCTGTCCTCATAAAATTCCAGATTTCCAAAACTCAAAAAGATCATCTGTCAGCCTTCTCTCTGCCCCTCCCAGACCCCCATATTTAAAACCTAAAACTTTATAAAGCCAAAAATAATCACAACACATTTGCAAAAAGTATTTACAACGTAATAGTCTCATTTTCTCTCTGGTACCTGAAATGCTATTTACACAATACAAATAAACCAAATACATTTAATGCAGTCCTTCCAAAACTATACTATTAAAATTGCATTTTATTATCCAACTTACAACAATTGCAGAAATTCTTGGGTACTACTATATCAGACATCAATTACCAAGTACACTGTAAAATGCTTCTGAGATAATTTTCTTTTTTATTAAAAAAAGTGAATAGCTCTGCAACAACAAAAAAATGCATTTTATAAGATTTCCATACAGTGAGAAAATTTTGTTACCACTTTTAGGCTGTTGAAAGAGGATTTTTCTAGGATATTTAGCCTACATATTTTCTTTTACAAACTATCATGAAGATTTTTTTATCATGAGCATTAATGTAATTTATAGACTACAAAGAATTTTAGCCAAAGACTACATTAGACTGGGAACTAGAAGAGGCTGCTTTGGGCAAATTGTAGCTTTTCTTGGCTATTAATTTCCTACCTGTAAATTGAGATGAGCCGGAAAGATAGTACAGGTATACCTTAGAGATTTTACGAGTTCAGTTCCAGACCACCAGAATAAAGCGAGTCATAATCTTTTTGCTGGTGGAGGGTCTTGCCTTCAATTTGTAAAAAAAACACAACATCTGTGAAGTGCAAAAAAAGCAAAGCACAATAAAATGAGGTATGGCTGTATAGAATTAGAATAAACCACTAGCTGGTGATGCAATGGTTGAGAGCTTAAGTTTTGGAGTCAGCTTTAGAGTCAACTGTGTGAGGCAAACCTCAGTTTCCTTAATTATAATCTATTAGGTACCTAACAGATTTGTGGTAAGAATTAATGAGATATCACATGTAATTACTTAACATACCATTTGGTGAATGTTGACTGCCATATCAACAGCATCTATTGGCAGGACTCAGAAGCAATTTATGTGTGAATTTTTCATAATGATAATTAAGAATTCCTTCTCCATCAAGTACTTGTGATATATTTCTTGTATTTGTTAGTTTTTGCTGCATAATAAGCCACCTCAAAACTTAGACGTTTAAAACAATAGCCATTTATTTAACTCATTATTTTATATGTTAACAATTTGGGCTAGGGTCAGCTGAGCAGTTCTTCTGGTCTCAGATGATGACTGGATGATCTAGAATGATCTAGGTGATCTGTCACTGCACCATATGGATCTTGTTCACTTGGTGGGTTGGGCGTATTCGCATGGTGGATGTGTAGGATTCTAAGGAGCCAGTGGAGCCTACAAAGCCTCTTGAGACCTGGGCTTGGAATCACACAGTGTCAATTCATCTGATTTTATTGACCAAAGTCACAAGTCTAGCCCAAATTCAAGGAGAGGGAAAATCAATTCCCCTTAACAGGAGAAGCTGCAAAGACTCATTGCAAAGAGGTAGAGAAGGAAATAATTATGGGCGTTTCTGTAATTAATCGAAAACACCATCTTCAACTAACCCTGGTTATAATAGATTACTCATTGGTAGCTCTTTATGGCATTAGTAATTTTGTTACTCTATTTCTCATAATCTTCTAATTTCATATTATTGCGGTAAGTGTGCTTCACATATTTTCTGGTTCAGGCTGAATCTTTTTGTCACATGACCAGCTGATGCTAGTAAACTTTGATCTACCTCAAATTTGTGATCCAGTATGATTTTATCTAATCCCAGCTAAGGTAAACTGTATACTTTCTTGAGTGACCCCTCAGAATATATCATGGTACAATCTGAAAGACATTGGGAATTATTGTTTTGTTTGTTTTAAATACATAGTAATAAAAATTGCTCTTAAGAGTATCACGTGAAAATTTAGTTTCTTAAAACTTATCACAAGTTCCAGTAGAATAGACTAAAGATAAAAAGACTGACAATATTGAATGTTAGCAAGAATATAGAGCAACTAGGACTTTCATACAGTGCTGGTGGGAGTTCAAATTGATTCAATCAAAGTGGAACCCTGGGCAATTTCTACATACATACTACTCTAGGAGCGATTCCACTCATAGGTAATATGTAGTAGAAATTAGTTCATATGTCCAACAAAATATGTACAGTAATGTCTATAGTTATAATAGCTCCAAATTGGAAATGACCTAAATGTCTATAGGAGAATGGATGAACAAATTGTAGTAGATTCATACAATGGAATACTATACAGTGATAAAAAAGAATGAACTAATATATGCCACAACATGAATGAATCTTAAAATAATTATGTTGAGTAAATGAAGCCAAGCACAAAAAGCACGTACTGTATGAATCCCTTTATATAAAGTTCAAGAAGATGCAAATTTAATCCATAGTGTTAGAAGTCAAAACTTTGGGGAGTGGAGAAATTGGTGGTATTGACTGGGGAGAGCACAAAAGAAATTTTCTTTTAGTAATATTCTATGTTATGATCTGGATAGTGGCCACAGGAGTGTTTATATATGTAAAAATTTACTGAACTGTATATACACGTATGGTGTGTTCACTCTACTGTGTGTATATTAAATGTTTATGTAGAGGTGTGATAAAAAATATGGTGAATGTTTAAAAAAAGTATTAGTGCAAAAGACACATTACCATTAATCCCCCGTCAAAATACACCCCCTCCCCCCCCACCTTGCTTCAAACACGCTTATCCCATCATTCTTGCCACTTTCTGAAGCAGTTCTGCAAGTCATCTTTCATGAGTGTTTTTAGTTGTGCTGTCATGGCTACCTTGATGTTCTGAATCATTTTGACTTTGGGGAAGAGCCAGAAGAAACATGGTGCTAGATCCGGTGAATGAGGTGGATGAGGACACACCGTGATGTTATTATTTGATGGAAATTTCCATACCAAAAATGATGTGTGACACGGACCCTTTCCATTGTGATCACAAAATACGGTGAATGCTGCTGCCAAGTTCCATCCAACAGAAAGGCAGGGATCTTCAATATGGGAAGTAGCACACATAGTAACAGTGTGTGACAAGTTTCAACTTGTTCTGTGCAGTCAGTTGGGTGTGAGCTTCATTTGCAATAAAGTGTTGTTTTTTTTTAAAGATTTTATTGGGGAATTGGGTAAGGGGAGCAGACAAGTTGCTGTCCTTTTGTTCTTCAGTCTGGTTGTGGAGGAGGTCGCTTCACTGGCCCCTGTTGGTATTATCATTGCATTGTTCCCGGGTGAGGCAGTCACTTGCTGGCCATTGGACAGCCACTCACGGTGGCTCACAGCAGCTCACGAAAGCGCACGCCAGCTCCCGGCCAGCCCCACTGCAGCCTACGCCATTGCCAGCGACTCATGGCAGCACAGCTCCAGGTCAAGCTGTTGTTCACCATCTCAGCTATAGAGGGTGAAGCGTCACTGGCCCGCATGTGGGAAACAAACCAGGGCCCTGCTGCTCAGAGCTGGCACCCCAAGCCAACTCTTAACCAATGTGCCACTCAGCCAGCCTGAGAAGGTGTATTTTAAAGTGTGCTGTAAATCATCCTACATCATGATAACGCTCCACATTACACATTGCTTCTGGTACACGGCAATTTCTGTCAAAAACATTATGGTGTGTTCTTATCCACCCTATTCACTGGATCTGGCACCATGTGACTTCCAGCTCTTCCCCAAAGTCAAAATGATTCAGGACATCGAGGCAGCCACAACAACGCAACTAAAGACACTCATGAAAGAGGACTTCCAGAACTGCTTCAGAAAGCTGCAAGAATGGTGGGAAAAGTGTGTTCAAAGCAAAGGGGGTGGGGAGTTTCTTTTGAGGGGGATTAATAGCAATGTATCTTTTACTGTAATAATTTTTTTTTATTTAAACATTCACCATGCTGTTTGATCAACCTTATATATCCAAACTCACATAATTATACAGATGTCCTTCTTAGGAAAAGTAGATTTTTTTTTTAAGATCTTTTTAATTGGGGAATTGGGGGATGGGAACAGTGCTGGGGAATTGGGGGAAGGGGAACAGACAAGTTGCTGTCCTTTTGTTCTTCAGTCTA
>NW_017731779.1:774143-778400 GCF_001890085.2 Hipposideros armiger
GGGGGGGGGGGGCTCTGGCATCCAAAGCCAGCTCTTAACCAATGCACCACTCGCCAGGCCCAAGTAGATTTTTTATTTATTTATTTATTTTATTAGTTTCAGGTGTACAAAGCAATGTAATAGTTAGACATTTAAACCCCTCATAAAGTGATAACCCACCCACAAGCTACTACCCCTCTGACATCTTATATAGCTGTTACAATACCATCAACTGTCTTCCCTATGTTGTACTCCACATCCTGTGATTATATATACCTATATATTTAGTTATAGTTGACATTCAATATTATTCTACTTCAGCTTCAGGTGTATAGCGCATTGGTTACGTATATACACAGTCTGTGATGTGATCCCCCTGATAAGTCCAGTGCCCATCTGGCACGTTACATGATCTTTACAACATTGTTGATTATATTCCCCATACTGTATTAACTACCAATTTGTATTTCTTAATGCCTTCATCTTTTTCACCCTGCCCCAACTCCTCCCATCTATAACCGTGATAGATCTAGTACCTATCTGGCACCATACTTAGTTATTACAATATTACTGAGTATATTCCTTATGCTATACCCTACATCCCCCTGACTACTGTGTAAAAACCAATTTGCCTTTCTTAATCCCTTCCCTTTTCACCCATCCTTAATCCCCCTCCCATCTTAAAGAAGTCCCTCTAACATTCTTTGTAGTACTTGTTTGGTGGTGATCAACTCCTTCAGCTTTTTCTTGTGTGGGAAGCTCCTTATCTGTCCTTCAATTCTAAATGACAGCCTTGTTGGGTAGAACAATCTTGGTTGTATGTCATTGCTTTTCATCACTTTGAATATTTTCTGCCAACCCCTTCTTGCCTGCAAAGTTTCTATTGAGAAATCAGCTGACAATGTTATGGGGACTACCTTGTAGGTAACTAACTGCTATTCTCTTGCTGCTTTTAAGATTCTCTCTTTGTCTTTAAACTTTCGCATTTTAATTGTGATGTGTCTTGGTGTTGGCCTCTTTGGGTTTATCTCTGTGCTTCTTGGGCTTGTATGTCCATTTCCTTCACCAGGTTAGGGAAGTTTTTCATCATTATTTTTTCAAATAGGTTCTCAATTCCTTGCTCTCTCTCTTCTCCTTCTGGTACCCCTATAATGTGAATGTTGGTATGCTTGATATTGTCCCAGAGACCCCTTAAATTCGCCTCAATTTTTTGGATTCTTTTTTGTTTTTGCTGTTCTGGTTGGGTATTTTCTGCTACCTTATCTTCTACATCACTTGTTGGATCCTCTGCTTCAGCTAATCTACTGTTGATTCCCTGTAATACATTCTTCATTTTCATTATTGCACCCTTTATTTCTGACTGGTTCTTTTTTATTGTTTCCATCTCCATTTTTAAGCTTCTTATCTCTCTGTTGAAGTTTTCCCTGAGATCAGTGAGCACTTATTACCAGTGTTTGGAACTCTGCATCTGATAGATTGTTTATCTCCATTTCTTTTAGTTCTTTTTCTGGAGCTTTGTTCTGTTCTTTTATTTGGGACATGCTTCTTTGTCTCCCCATTTTGGCTGCCTCCCTTTGTTTATGTCTATGTATGAGGTAGGGCTGCTATGTCTTCCAGTCTTAGTAGAGTGGCCAGGAAAAGTAGATTTTTAAACTATCAATTTATTGGTGGTATAAATGAAAACATGAATCCTACCCCTAGCCTCAGGGTTGATCTATACAGAAAAATTAAAAAGCTTCCTGCTCTTACTCTTTCTCTTTCAGAAAATAATTAGGGAGAAAGTCCAGTGTAAGAATTTGATCTTGTTGAAAGTAAAGAAAAGCTAAATTTAAAAGATTCTGCAGGTTCTGCCAT
This sequence comes from Hipposideros armiger, assembly GCF_001890085.2. NCBI lineage: Eukaryota > Metazoa > Chordata > Mammalia > Chiroptera > Hipposideridae > Hipposideros > Hipposideros armiger. Next base: position 775,977 of record NW_017731779.1, read on the forward strand.
TAAGAATATTGATGACTTGGGGTGCCATCTCTGAGCAGCAGGGCCCCAGTTCAGATCCCACATATGAAGGCCAGTGATGCTGCACCCCCTACAGCTAAGATGGTGAACAACAGCTCGACCTGAAGCTGGGCTGCTGTGAGTCACTGGTGATGGCAAAGGCTGCAGTGGGGCTGGCCGGCAGCTGGCGTGAGCTTTTGTGAGCTGTCGTGAGCCACTGTGAGCAGCCGTCCAATGGCCAGCGAGTGACTGCCTCACCCGGGAAGAGTGCAATGATCACAACATCAACATGGGCCAGTGAAGTGACGTCCTTCACAACTAGACTGACGAACAAAAGGACAGCAACTTGTTTGTTCCCCTTCCCCTATTCCCCAATAAAATCTTTAAAAAAAAAGAATATTGATGAATGGTTGCCTGTTTTGTTTTTTTGGAAAGCTATAGTAGTGTGTGTACATGCACACACATGTGTGCGAATATGTATGCATGTGTGTGCATATGCTCTGTGCACATGTGCATATATAAGTATGTGTATACATGTATGTTTTCTACTAGATTCTCATAGGAAGAGTGAGGAGGCATAGCTTTCCTCTAAAATAGCAAAGGTTTATGAAAGAGTGTATTGCTCTGAGTCTGAAAATTTTGCTGGAGATCTCGAACACTAATATTGTACATTTAAATGCCGATTTTGGGAAATGTTTAGCTTCAGATGAATTGCTCTAGGTAGAGCACAGAGCCCAGGGCTAGTACATCACTCCTGTGTTAGGAAGTAGGATACTTCTAAAGTAGGGTCGGAATCTCGTTGTGAAGGGAAAAGGAGGGGCTCTCTGGGGTAAAGTGAACTTGGAATGAGGATGGTGGAAACAAGTCTAGGAACTGTTGTGCTTGCCAAGGGGACCCTTATTTCTGTTCCTTTGGACCTTTAGCATCCAGCTCTATGTTTTTTTCCTACATTGTAATTCACTCTTTTCCCCAGTTCTTCAGAATAACATAGTACTCATTCTGCAGCCTTATGTAAGTGGTATTGTGGGGACAGTGGGCAGGGAATTAAGAGACAAGTTGGTAAACGAAAGAGCAGCCTTACCACCTCACCTCTCCGAGGCCAATGTAACTGGAACCACAGTGTATAGAGAAGAAAGGTGGTGATCTTAGAATTCACAAGGCCATCAGAAGTGAAGTAAACCAAACCCCACTGTGGTTGTGGTGGTTAGAAGTTCTGTGGCAACACAGAACCTGCTGTAGCATTGACAGTTACAGGAGGGGATGGGACACCAACCACCTGAGGTGAGGCTGGGGTAGGAAAGGTGAGGTAGAGCGAGCAGACATTTGGCTCACAGTGTGGTTTAGGATCTCTGATAAAGAGGCTAGAATGACATGTGAATGAGAAGATAGGAAAAAATGAGACCTATCAGCTTTTTTTCATTTGTTGAAATACCCCTTGTATATAATTTTAAAAATCCAAGATAAAGAGCCAAAATGCATTTACATTTAGCTTCTTGATATCATGAGATTATGGGGACAAATTGAACCAAAGTAGAAATAAAAAATAAAAAGTATGGTTATACTCAAAATATATTCCTTGAGGATTTCATTTATTCTGAATTATTCATAGATCAGTGGGGGAAAATCATGGATTAGAAATGAATGTGGTTAAAATTGGTGTATATCTTCAGCAACTTTATCCAAAGTTATCAAATATGCTAAATGAATTTTAATTGTCAAAAAGGTCAAAAGAAACTCAAGGAGAGTGAATGTAATTGAGGCAGGCACATGCCTTTGTCAGATTTTGTGTTCAGTAACTTCAGTGAAGAAACTCTCAAAATATTGCTGGAAGATTTTTATATGTCCCATAGTCTTGGAATGTAAATAGAAATAGAATAGATTCCCCTCAATATCTTCTTTGAAGCAGAAAGTCCAATCAGGTCAATTCTAGAGGTAGTGTGGTTCACAGAGGAAGTATGATTTCCCTGTGTCTTTTCTGGGCTCAGTCCCACTCCATATATTCATATAATGATTAAGATGGTAACTCTGAATGTGGCTCAGTTTTGGAGCAGTCAGTTCAACCATGGTGTAGTCATTAAAGTATCTAGACCTACATGATCATTCTATTTGCTACTGTTTATAATTTTTTAGTACATTGGCAAGATTCCTGAAGTGATTTATTTTTTTCTGTTTTCATTGGTAGGCATTTATCTGTGGCTTAAAAATACTTGGTGATTTAAATGCTTCAGCTATTGTATTAGTTTGCTATGGTTTCCATAACAAAATACCACAAACTGGGTGGCTTAAACAAGAGAAATTATTTTCTCACAGCTTGGAGACTAGAAGTCCAAGATCAAGGTGTTGGCAGGTTTGGTTTCTCCTGCGGTCTCTTTCCTTGGTTTGCATATGGCTGCCTTCTTGCTGTGTCCTCACATGATCTCTCTCTCT
>NW_017731779.1:779800-816121 GCF_001890085.2 Hipposideros armiger
TAAATTATAACTACATGTTGAATATTAATCTTAAAAAATTCAGTTATCTAAAATGTTAGTAAGATCACTGGTGAGTAAATAACAAGAAACAACTGCATAGAAAAATGACACTGTGAGAAAGAATACAATGACCTTATCTTTTTTACTTTGCAAATTAAAAAATTTGCAAAGAAAAAAAATCTCAGAGCTCTTCTCCCTTTTAATGAATCATATTAATCCTAAAATAGCCAAAGTAAAGAATTTTTCTTTCTAAAACTAGATAGTTAAATGTTTTCCTTAAAAAAAAAGAACTCAATATTCAAATTAATAAGTTCTAAAAATATGTAGTGAGAAAGGAAAGAGCTTTGTATATACAACCCAAAGAGACAGAAGCGATATGTTCATTTTGTCTTAAGGAGTACAGCATAGGGAATATAGTCAATGGTATAGTAACAGCTATATACAATGTCAGAGGGGTAGTAGACTGAGGGGGGGAGGTTATCACTTTGTGAGGGGTGTAAATGTCTAACTATTACATTGCTTTGTACACCTGAAACATAATAATAATAATAATAGAATAGCTATTCATTTTGGGAAAAGAGTAAAGCGTGTACTGAGATGAATAATTTTGAAAGATGATTGTTGTTCTGATTTGGCTCTCCTTTTTAAACAAACATGGTGTGGCTGCAAGAGAAGAAGCCTGCGGTTGCTTATTTCATTTGTCCGCAAGTCTGGAGTCATTCTTGATGCTGGCAAGTTTCGATGTGCTTGTTTTCAGAGAAATTCTTCCTATTTTGAAAATCCCAAACCTTCATTAAGGTTTAAAATATGTAATTATGATCACACAAAGTTATAGATATAAAAGACATTTTTAATTGACTTTTCAAAATTCAAATTAGAAAAATGTATAATCTGTTTGTTTTCTTCAGCAACTATGTTCCCAGATTTTATCCACTGTAAAGATATTGATTTTGAAAATACAGGTAAGATATTTTTGTTGTTACTGCTCATTGATGTTTTCTGAGAAAAAATAAATGTGTACATACCTGTATGTCTCACTTCAATAATTTCTAGAATGGCTTATGAAAATCAAAAGAGAAAGTCTCCCCCTCCCTATCCCACCCCACAGTGGTAAATAAATGCACTTCAAAAAACTATTAAACAATGATAAAAATTTATTGCAATATCCACAGAAACTCCATTACAATGACATGTTGCCTTCTAAAGATTCTTGTACCTTGCTTTGCAGGACAAAACTTAAGAGGACAATGTGGTAAATCACATTGAGTTCCACAAAGGAAAACATATTTTTAGTAAAAAAAATCAGAATTGGTCAATTTTAAAAAACAAAAATTATCATCTTTCTGAGCCTCAAACTGTTTTCATTTCACTTTATTATCCTTAATACCTAGGCAATATATATTTGTTGTAGAAAATAGAGATAAACAGAATGAAAAAAAATCACTTGAATTTCTACCATCTTCTAGAGAAAACCACTGTGATTTCTTAATATAAATACTTCTAGATAGTTTTCTATGTATATATAACTTTCAGTTAACACTGAACAGAATAACCTAAACAATGTTCCTTTGTCATTATATATAGGTTATTTTGATATGTTTGATGGTTGTGCATAATATTCAACTGAACGGATAATAGTTAACAAATCCCCACTGAAGGTACATTCGAGAAGTTTCTAGTTTTCCTACTACTGTCAATGCTGACATGAACACATACACACACATTTATATCTATGTGTCTATATATTTATATATACTTATCTATCTTTACACATGTAAATGATTATTTTCTTAGAATAAGTTCCTGCATGTATAATTACTAGATTAAAGAACATGCGTATTTTGACACATAGAAGCCCTCTTCACCAAATAGACAAATGCTGGTAAATAGTTTATTAATCAAAATAGCTAGTTAAAGAGAAGAATCATAAACTATTTTATATAAACTATATGAACATATACCTTAAACATTTTATCTTAAAAATATAAATGCATATTTATTCACTAATGTAGATTAAATTTTAAAATTTCTTTTTAGGACGAAGGAATTTGTTGTTGACAATGGAATCCTTGATTGAAGTTCTATGTAATCTTTCTTAGCTAAATGACATCCATAATGAATTGTTTAGAATTTTATAGTTTTTCTTTTTTTTCAAGTGGAGCAAGAACTGAAAAAAACTTATACTCGTCCTCCAATTTTTTGCTCCTAATGTGACATTTGTATGTGTGTGATGTACTTCTGGAATCTATCCAAAGCATTTAAATCAGTTTTCCCTGTAACAACTATATATATATATATGTAATATAGATTAGCTAACATAATTACAAAACAACAATTAATATAAAAGTTTTTTTTAAAAAAAAACACTGTAAGCAGATACTCAAAATGGCAAGAATAGATCAAAGACTAGCCTACTGGTATCAAGGACTTGATGGGTCCTGACCAGCAGTGTGTTTTACAGAAGGAATAGTGTCAGTTTACCTAATAACTTACTTAATCCAGGATTGGTTGAGAGAGTTTCTACTAAATTGCCTTCCAATAAAGTACTATTGACTTTCCCTCTTATCAGCAATGTATGAAAGTCCTTATCTCCTTTCTCCCTCGTTCTCAAACTTCAGTGGCTGAAAGAATCACTTGGAGAGTTTGTTAAAAATGCAGATTCTTGACACACCATTCTAGGATCGTCGGGAAAGTCATGACATATTTTTCTATGTTTTTCAATGCAAAAATGCGTCATGACCTCCCCAACGACCCAATAATAGATTCTGATTTGGGGCACGTCCCAAGAATCTGCAAAATGTCTGCCAATCATTTCTTAGGCAGGTGATCAGTCAAAATGTTTAACTCAAGGATGAGATTCTATGATTCTCATTTGACCACAGACAGTCTTCTAACAAAATTTGGTTGAGATATCAAAATAATCTATCTAGATCATTTCCCCTCTTTGATTCAATCTATTATTTCTTGAGAAATGACTGTTAGAAAAGAATTCTCTTGGTCTCGCTTTTCTATGATAAGAGATTTTAATTATCTAATGTTCAGATTTCTTTTGAAAAAAATTGAAGCTAGATGTTCAATTGAAGCTAGTCCGAATGCCTCTTAGCAGTAGGAGGTAAACCCTCTGAAGCACACCAGGTAGGTTTTTCATCGAGTTGGGTTAGGATTCGGAGGGAATTCAGATTCTTTTTTTTTTTTTTAATGAAATACACATTTTTTTAGAATTAGTTTCAGCGGGAATTCAGATTCTTGACTTTATAGGAAACAATTTCAGAGGGGTAGCCTCTCCTTAGTTTTTACACAAGTCACTTTGCTATTAAGCTGAACCTAAATAAACCTACAGCCAGTAAATGGAGGAATTTTGTTCTCTAAAAATGATGTCTCTAACAAGTCAGTGATACTAAAACCTGAATTTATCATAAGTAGGAGGCGATGCTGATTATCCTCTAAGACCAACAGCAGCAGCAGGAAAATACCGATTTCTTTTGGACAATAGAAAACCAGAGTTAATGTACTAGCACCTTCAGTGGTTTAGGGACTTAATCTTGACTAAATTGCAGTGTAACTAACCAGTGTTTTGCAGAGAAGAGTGGGAATGAGGGGATATTTATCGGGTTTTCTTGCTGTTTTGTCACTGTTGAGGGGTTGATACTCAGCTGCAAAGGAAGATGATTTTTTTTACTGGGGTGTTGTTTCTGAACTTTCCTTGCCAGCTTGGGGCCCTAGGACACTGAGTTAGCCTGGAGATCCAGTGGATGTCAGGAAGAGAATGCTGAGAGGTGAGGGCAAAGTTGAACTGAGCACTGTCTGTGACTCTAGGAGGCTGAACCAGGGGTTTTATTTTAAGGTGCCTGAGGCTTCCATCTCTGAGTCAGGCAGTAACTGCTAAAGGCCCTAGCCTTCTCAGAGAAATGGGGGACTAAATATACATGAGCATCAGTCTGACAGTCCAGGGCTCCCCTGAAGAGTACATTTGATGAGGGAATCACCCTTGGGAACAAAGAGTTAGTGTCAGAGTATCTCTTAGTGGAGTTTAACAGATAAGGGAACTAACAATTATTGAATGCTTCCTTGTATACATCTTCTCATTTAACATTATCATCATTCCCCCAAAAAGTTAAAAAATGGTTGAAATAAAAGACAAAAGTATTGCAGTAAAAGTCACGAGTTTCATAAGGCTTGCTTTTGCATCAATAGTATGAGTATGGGATGTTCTAGACTAGAGAATTGGCTGATGTGAGATAGTGATATGTATCAGACACCATAGTCCTTAGTTCATGGATGTATTCTCAGAGATGCTTTCCTTAACCAAATGCAGGCTCCTCTGAGCCCTCTTTTCAACTAGGCCTCAATGTTGGCTTATAAAGACTTAAGACTCTCAACACAAACGATGTCACTACCCCCCCATACATGCTAAGAGACTTGAACAAACTCTAGCATGGTTTCTAACCATACTCAAGGCCATATACCTGGGATGACCAAGCATCCCTTAAGTTCCTGCCTGGGAAATCACAAGTCTGTCAAAATAACTTATGTTTGTTTCAGTCAACACCTGTCTCCTACTCTCTGTGGGAGGGGAGGAGCCTTACTTCCATAAGTACCAGTTAGCCAACTCAGGAGGCCTAATCACGTTGACCAACATACCTACCTGCTGTTTCGCTTCCATAACTGCTGAGCTCCCATTTATTTTCTCTTCCTACTCTCTCATTCTCCCTTTAAGGTGCCTAGTCACCTCTGCATGGATCAAAGTTGAGCTTGGTTTACACTGGACTCTCTTCCCTACTGCAGTAGTTACTCAGTAAATCTGTCTTCACTGCCCTTAACTAGAGTCCTAAAGCTAGAACTTTAGTGTCAAAGTTCTTTTTGAGAGTTTTCACACTAAGCTTGAATGGCTCTAATTATGAGATTCCCACCCCCACCCCAGCCCCATTTGTGCTATGGCTATACCAAACCTAGCTTATGTGCCTTCTGAGATCCATTCAACCCCACAGGTTCTCAGCTATTTATCACAGTACCTCTAGGGCAGCGGTTCTCAACCTGTGGGTCATGACCCCTTTGGGGGTCAAACGACCCTTTCACCGGGGTCACCTAAGACCATCAGAAAACAAAAAGATATTTACATTATGATTCATAACAGTAGCAAAATTTCAGTTATAGAGTAGCAACGAAAATAATTTTATGGTTGGGGGTCACCACGACATGAGGAACTTTATTAAGGGGTTGCAGCATTAGGAAGGCTGAGAACCGCTGCTCTAGGGCCTCTTCTATTCCATCTGGAACCAGTGGATGTCAGAGGGAATGTGGACATTCAGGGGCATTAATGCTGTAGGGGGCAAACTTGACTAAAGAGAGAGAGGAAACAAGAAGGAATCAGCAGATAAATTGCCCACCCTCCTTCTCCCCAACAGATGATTTCAAGACATAGTGTCTCCATATGGCCTTTCTAGAGAGGTCCCGTGACACTGAGCAATTAATTCATGATGTGTCTTAGAAGCTATGGTCAGCTTAGTATTTGCCTTCTCTCCTTCCTGACTAACTTCTCTTTTTCCCTCATTCCTGCTCAGATTGCACCCCCTGATAAAACATTAGCATAAAAGCTTTGCCACAAGCTCTGTTTTTTAGGGAACTGAGGCTATATAAATGGACTTTAGGATTAGCCCTATTAAGCCAACTCTCTGGATGAAATTTTGGAGTTGGATTGCCTACTTGACTATAGGCAATAGAGATCCCATTGCTGGTGGTAAGTGGAGTGATAATAACCCCTGACAGTGGGATCACAATTAATGAAGTCTGGCCTGTGGTTAGGTGGGAGGAGATGTAAGGAAGAAGGCAAAGCATTGTGAGATCATTATGTAGAAAATTATCATTATAAGACTTATTGCTGCTTTGGGTGTCAGTGAAGTCTTATATAATAAAAAGAAAATGATAGACCCAGGGCATCTAATTGCTATTGTAACTTAAGGAATCATCTGAAAACCAAAGGTATCAATGGCAGTCTTACCTCAGGGCAGAATGGGTTGAAAATCAGATCCAGATTCTAATTATAAGGACAGTAGAGATGTAAAGGAAATTAAATTTATATCTCCCATAAATATACTATATTAAAACCAGGACCCAGATGGGGAAGATGGCACAAAGACCTGTGATGAAGATATTTTAGTGGAAAAACCTAAAAACCTTGAACGGAAAAATTCCCTGTAATATTCCTGGGCCAGTGGAATCCTTTGCCAGAGGAAATCAGCCCCCCTTTTCCTAGAGACTGTGCAATAGCCTCACCTGAAGTAAGTGCCTAAAAAGATAATACTTGTTTTTCTCAAAATCTACCTCCACCATACCTCATTGCCTCCAAGACAGTAACCAGGATCACATGTCAGCATAGCCTGAGAGGGAAGAAACAGTCCTGACTTAAGGCAGAAATAGACTACCTATCATGCAAAAGACAGGATCTGGCTATTATGTACCGACAGGAAATAAGGAAATATCTGTAGGAATAGATTTTGAGGGTATCAGATTTGGGGAATATAAGACTGGAAAAAGAAGAACTCACCAATATGGGGGTATTTCCCTATGACTCAGGATTCAGTGTTCTAGGACCTAGAGTTGCTCTAAACACACTGTCAGGTTAGCTCCTTAAAAGTTGCTCATGACAATGGCCTAGAATATGTGAGGTGAAGTTGGCAGTCACCTTGGCATTATATTGAGCAAAGAGGGCATACCAATAAGGGAAGCAGGAATGTTAGACTAGATTTACTATGTACAACCTGAGAACCTTCACTGATTATGTTTCCTGGAAGGATCCAGAGCTCACTTTATCTCTGAGGCAGTAGAAAATATACTAGTGCTGGGTTCACTGGTTTCTTTAGGAAGCTTGGTGATGCTTGCCTCCAGATGTGGCATGGAAATTAGATGATGATGGGATTCTACAATGACAGAGGCCAGTGACAGGACTTAATTCTCAGAGGCAAGATGGACATTATTACTACAATCAATGGGCATCAAAATCAGAGTAGCAATTAGAGTGCCTTGGCCTATATGGATCTGTGGTGATTACAGGGGAAAATAAATGGAGAATTGACCAGGGTTTAGTTTGATTTATATAATAGAAAATTGGGAGCTGGAAAACTGACATCAGTGCTGCAATGAATAAATCACCCAGTTTCTAGAACTAAACTAGTATATAAACCCAGAGTTCATTGACTGAAGGGGAGACAAGGTCCCCTTGAGGAAAACCCTGGAAATGCCACCATAGTATATATGATAAATATTTTTCTGATCCTTCCCTAAGGAGACTTTTGGTCATTTATCAGACTAACTGTGCCAGGGGAAAGGGCTATACCCTAACTTTTCAAATCTCTTAGACATGAGGTCTGAGTTGGCACTGGCATTGATTTTAGGAAACTCCAAATGTCATCCTTGTCTTCTAGTTAGAATGGGAATTATGGTAGCCGGATGATACATGGATATTAGCTCAAATCCAATTTATTGTAGGACCAATGAGTCAGCAGGTCTGCCCTGAAGTTATTTCCTTAGTATTTGAATATATAAATGGAATAGGTATCAGCTGGAATAGATATCAGAAGTTTTACATGGGTTCCCTGCACAGTGTAGATTAAGAGCCATTATTTTCAAAAAGGCCAAATGGAAACACCAGAAACTGATACACACACAACACACACAGCCCAGCCTTGGTCAAGAATGTAAATTAGAAACAATGCCTCACTCCAGAAGGTATTGTAGCAATTAGTACCACTATCAGACTTGAAGGATGTGTGTGTGGGGGGGTCATGGTTCCCATCATATTCCCTGTTAATTACCTTTCTGTTTTCTCAAAACCAGATGGATGATGGTGGGTCACCATACCTCCAGTCTAGTGACAGTCCCGATCATGGCTAGTGGACAGAATATGTTATCTTTAAAGAAGCACATAATTTATTCTTTGGCATTTGCCATGCAGTTATCAGTTTAATGGATGCTTTTCTTCCAGTCCTCACTGGTAGGGAGTATCAAAATCTGTTCGCCTGTCCATGGCATGAACAGCATGGAGTTAATGCCCTATGGTGCAATTTTTTAACAATGGGAAAGAGGAGATGGAAAAAAGCTGAAACATAAATTGCCTGCCCTTCAAAGATTCCAAGATGCAGTAATTCCAAAATGCCTTTCTGAAGATATCCCACATTACCAAACAACTCATTAAGTCTCTTTTAAAGATATGGCCAGCTCAAAAAATACACAAAAGGCTGTATTTCCTTTTTCTCCTTCCTTGCCTCACTTGCCTTTCCCCCCCATTCTTACCTCCCTGGGATTGATCCTCCAATGAAGAATTAGAACAAAGTTATGCTTCATGTTTTCCAAGAAACCTGAGCTAAGAAAATGGCCCTCTACACTCTCCATCCCCAACACCAGGTGGTTGAATTTAGAAAGGGGAACAGAAATCCGTAGGTCAGCAGGTGTAAGTTCTGAATGGTAGCTGCTCTCTACTATTTCTATGAACATTAATAGAGAAGATGAAGTAAAAGTCAAATCGATTGCTTTTAAAAGCTAACCACAGATTGCATTTAAAAATATTTGTACAACAGAAATCTTAAGATCTGTTTACCTTTGTAATAACTAGCTAGCTATCTTAGGCTATAATTCAACTTACTATTCCTTAATAAAATTAATATTGCTTGTAGCTATAGATCTTCTGAATAGCCATATATCATCTGGTCATTTTTATTTACATTTATCATTTAGTTCGTATCAGCAAGCCAATGTCCTGAGCGACTCTTTTAAGATTGCAGGTACTAAATATTCTAATCTCTGCACCAGAATCCAAGTAGAATTGACATTCTGATTTGGAAAATATTTTTAGGAGACAGCCTTGACCATCAATGATAAAGGTTGTATTGTAGCATTAGTTCAGCAGTGGACTTGTGAGAAATGCTGGGTTTAATCTTCAAACCTCTGAGGCACTGAGTATTGGAAGATTAAGAGCAGGTTCCTGGATTTTCATCAGAAGAGGCGAGAAACTTGAGCTCTGAGGCTCCCTGCTTTCTGGTTTAACAAAATCTTAATGAATTGACTTTCAGTGCACATCTGAAGACACTGCTTTTTTTTTTTTTTTTTTAGCTGAGCCATCCTGCTACCTGTTGGCAGCTCAGCGGCTGCTCAGCTCGGGCTGGACTCGAACCGCTGTTNGCTGCTCAGCTCGGGCTGGACTCGAACCGCTGTTGCTCAGAGCTCAAACTCTTGAGTGAGCTCTTAACCAACTGAGCCACTCGGCCGGCCCCTTGAGGACACTGCTTTTAATTCAATTCTCCACCCCCACCCCACCCCCACTTGCTTTATTTTCTCAGCAGACCTACCAAACATGTTGAGTTATTTTATTTCTTTGTTCAATAATTATTTTCTGTGTCACTATATCCTATGATATGCTGTGTAACACAGGGTTTAGAGATGTACATACCAGTTGGAGTGGTTCCCTCAGGAGGATGGACCTGGGGAAGAAGTTCTTGCAGGCTCTAGGATCAGGCTTGAGACTGTTTGGACAGAGCCTTTTGTGGTCCCAGGAATCTCAACTGTGATCTAGAAGGGTGGGAGGTACTGGATCTTGGTAGATGTATCCCCTGGCCTGTGGACCTCACTCTATAGAGAGGGGCATGGTTGAAGGAAGGGTAGATGGGACATAAAGTGCAGGACTCAGGGCAGATCCTGGGTATAGGGGTGGTATGGGAGCTTGACATGGTCAAGGACCAAAAAGACTGTTGAAGCTGGAAGGAGGTAAGCATGGGAGCCTGTGGTAATAAGATGCAATTGATGAAATAAGCCTTGAAGACCATGACAAAGTGTTTGAATTTTTGTTTTATTGGTATGCTTGTTTGCCAGTCAGACTGCATTTAGGTCTGCAGAGCCTTAAGTGGAAGCTAATTAGGGCCTTGTCTGAGGGTTATCTGAAAGCTTTGGGGCAGGAGAACTTCTGAAAAGAGGGACTTGAGATTTTCTAGTGTGAGGTCAAAGTAGACCAAAGTATTTGGAGGGGCCAAGGTGATATCATAGCCCTGAGAAAGGAACTGTTCTATAATGTGATTCACTGAGGCACATACCCTGGGCCTGAGACTGGAGACAGGACCTGTTCCAACTCACCCACAAACTGGGCAGGAGGTAGAAAGCTATATGCTTTGCTGTGAAGCTGACAAATCTGTCTATGTATCCTTCTGTGTTTCATAGTGTCTTGGTTTCACTTACAAATGCTCTGAGCTTCTTTACAGCAGTGCCCTTGGACACCTTTCTTTGCTTCTTACCTTCTTGTAAACTGAACCCCAGTTTGCCTGATTCTCAAGTCCTACTTCTGTAATCCCAACCTCTGGCCTTTGGGTTATGTATTAACTCTTTGTCTTGCCAGCTTTCCAATGTAAACTGGTTAAGCTGGCCCATCTGACCTCCTGATGCCACATGGCAAACACTGTTCCAGTTATGACCACTTGGAATCTAACTTCTACCGTAGCTAGAACAACCTCTGCCTCCCAGCAAGGAGAAACTGAGCATTTGTTATGAACCACTAGATTCAGTGCACCTGCTTGGTTGCCCTGGCAACAGGCAATGGCTCTGCTTTTCTTTAGTCCCTGGGCCTGGGGAATGTAACACTACAGAAGGAAAATTCAGAGCCCGGAGGACAAGTTCCTACTGGGTCCACCAGTCAGTGGAGGTTGGAATGCAGATACAGACCCTGCTTTCACAGATATTGAGGTTAGCAGCTGCTGTGACAGCTAAGCCCATTCATTCATTTAGAGAAATTTAGAGGCAATGCAGCAGATCTCTCTGAAATTAAACTGTCATAAATTCACAAATACCCGGAGATTTGGTTGAGAATTGGGGGGTGGGGGAAGGTGCTGGTGGGTACAAACTGATTGTATATATAACATACTGCATTTTAGGAAATATGGAAGATAATAGCTCTGCTTCTGAAGCCCAACAGCCATTTCCAGAGGGAGAGCAACAAAGGTCCACCCACAGAGACTGATGGGACTCACCATAGGACTCACCTGCCAGGAGGGATTGACACCTCTACAGTTTTATGGTTTATCCTGGGGTAAATGAAAGGTAGTGATCCACACTTCTACCACAGTTTAGCCACAGCCTCAAGAGAAGATTATGCAATAAACTAGCTCAGGTCACCAGGCTTGAGCTTCTCAATATTAAGCCTCTGTTACAAGGCTAGAGATGGGACTAGCACATACTTTGCCTCCCTCTTTTTCTTGGGTGGTAGCAGAACCACTCCCCAAGGTGCACTCATGTGTGTGCTCACATGTGTGCACATGTGCATGCTTGTCCTCCTCTGCCAGGTCCCCCAAGCAGGGCACCTACAAAACATTATGCCTGTTTTTATGCTGATTGCATTATTTGTACTCTACTTCTAAAAGATACTTGCTTAAAGACCATTTACTGCACAAAAAGTATAGATTAATTTTAAGGATTTGTTACGGGCAATAATATTTGTGATCCCCTTTCTCTTGCAAGTGCCTTCTGTCCTACAGAAAAAACCTTTGGGAGTGTTTTGCCGATGATGCTTGCGCTATAAAGATGCCCCTGGGCAATCCTTGGCAATAGTGACTAATGTTGAATAGTGGCAGCAGGACTTCTATCATTCAGGAGGCAGAAGGTAGCTGAGAGCCTGGCTCCAAGGCAGATGTACCTAGATTCAAATGTCCACTCTGCCATTTGCAAGCTGCAAAGACTTGGGCAAATTCTGTAATCTTTCTGCCTTAATTTCCTCATTTGTGAAATGGGATTGTTAATTTCATCCCTAAAGAGCTTTAATGAGGATTATAGATGATAATAGATGTAAAGTCCTTAGCACATAGCATGTGCTCAAATGCATAATATCAAGAATTACTGGACTTTATCACTGTCCTTATGCTGATTTATGCTCTTTAAATATTTACAGGACATTTTTTGTATGTAATAATGATAATTACCAAATCATCATATGAAAAAGCCTGTTTTATCTCTTGCTATTTTCAAATCATGTTTTTTTTTGTTTTTTTCACCTTGGTGGGAAAAAAAACTTGTAGTGTGGAAATATTTCTGTGTATTAGAAGTTGATTGCATTGTTTTGTTAAAAGCCCCCCAAAAGGATAGATATGATTTGGTGCCTAGCTTGCATGTAAACAGTGAGCTACAGGGCCGGCCAAGTGGCGCAATGGTTAAGAGCTGGCTTGGGACGCTAGAGGGCCCCGGTTCGGATACCACCTATGAGGGCCAGTGACACTGCCCTCTGCAGCTAAGATGCTGAACAACAGCTCAACCTGGAGCTAGGCTGCCATGATTCACTGGCGACAGCATAGGCTGCAGCCCCTGCTGCAGTGGGTTGCCATGGGTTGCCATGGGTTGCCATGGGCTGCCTTGTGTAGCCAGCAGCCAGCGTGAGCGGCCAGCAGCCGCAGTGAGCAGCCGTCCAGAAGCTGGCGACTGATCTGCCTCGCCCGGGAAGAGACCAATGATGGTGCCAACTTGGGCCAGTGAAGCAACGTCCTCCACAACTAAACTGAAGAACAAAAGGACAGCAACTTGTCTGTTCCCCTTCCCCCAATTCCCCAGTGCTGTTCCCATCCCCCAATTCCCCAATAAAAATCTTAAAAAAAAAAAAACAGTGAGCTACAGCTCACTTAGTGATGGCATTTTTTCAGAGTTAACTAGACTTTCAGCTTCACTGAGAAGACTGTATGAATCAACCCCCCTCCACATATACAATTATATTAAAGCAGCAAACATACAGTTTAGTAATCCGAATTTAAATAAACTTACTTCTCTGAGCTTTAGTAAAGAAGTACAGTTTTATCAAATATGCTTTAGTAGTTTTCATGATCAAAATGCCCAAAAGGAGCTAAAATTAAACTTCTTATGACTTTTACTTGTTCTCTTATATTTCTAAGCAAGTGAGACACAATATCTTTGCTTTCACTCTACAGGAATCAATGGATGTTTTGGTCAGTGACCTCAGAATCCTTTGAGATCTAGCCAGAAAGAAGGGAACATATTTCTTTATCTCTAGAATGATCAAAAGGCAATATAAGAAAGCTCTCAAGCAAAAAGGACACACAGTGTTTCCTTGTCCTATGAACCTAACAGTGCTGAAAGACATCAGTGTATCTTCTTCTCACTTGAGAGTTGCAGTCCCCATATCAGAATGGCAGAAGTCCAGTGGTTCATTGTAGAAGTGAGTTATGTGGAAATCAGAATGCATTCTCCCTAGAAACCATATTATGCATGGTGGTTAACTATGTTTAACCCAAAATGCTCTGTAGTAGAGTTGGAACAGAACTACAGGATTTTGTCACTTGATGAACAGTATTTTTACAGGGAGATGTGTTAGGGGGTCCAACTAGAGATGCCAAGAATGGAGGATTCTTCCCTCCTCCACTGCCCCCCAGCTGGAGGCTTTCAGAGTTTGGGGACTGGGGGATGATGCATTGTGAGAAGCTGAGAATTCTCTTGTTCATCTTCAGAGTAGCTCCTGGCATATTTCCTGTCTTTCCATCCACTGACCCCAATAATTGATCCTCTTCCTTCTCCCTCCACTGCTGCAATCTATTTCCTGAGAAGGATTTCTTTCTTCTCATTTTGTATTAGAACAAGGAGTTCCCTCTACTTCCCTGGTCTCCTGAAGTGAATACACAGACTTTCTCAGATACTTTATGGAATTAACAACAACAAAAAATCCCCCTGATTCCCTTCTCAGTATTGCAAGTAAGTTCTACAGGTTAAGGTCAAAACCCTAGTTAATGGTAAGTCTTTTTCTACTTAAGAAACTGGTGTGAGGTTTACCCATATTTCATGGAGATGCATAGATTAAAGCTTTAATGATAAACATTTCATAAAGAGATGTGACTGGTGGAAGTTTAGGGGTGAAAACGTGACAGTAGGGTTTGTGCGGCACAAAGCAGGGTAAAATGGCTGAGTGAGTAGCACCCCCTAATGTTGAGAAGAAGCTGTGAGTTGGAAGAAGTGGCTATAAGAAGTGGTGTTTTATAGAGTTTCTCTCTATTCCTTTGCTCTAAACCACCTTGTAGGAGCAGGAGCCCCAGATGCTGGATTCAGCTGCTCAGAGACAGATGAGTAAAGTGCTTAAGATAATTTAAGAGACAGCATTCAAGAATAAAACCACAACTAGAATGCCATCAAAAGGGAGCAGGGAGAAAGGTTGAAATCCAAATGGTAAGCAAGTTGATAGTGGGGGGAAGGTAGTTCAAATCAAGAGATTCCCAGGGGAGCCTGAAGAGACTCCAGGTACTACGTAGGGGAGCGCTATATCCATTTCCTTTTCTAAGACTCTCAAGCTCTAGGAAGGAAGGAAACTTTTTTTTTATTGAGTACTCATCAAATGGGTAACAAACAATTTTATTAATTTATATATTTTTAAAGATTTTTATTAAAAACGTAGCTAACATACAATATTGTATTAGTTTCAGGGGTACACCAAAGTTGTTCAACATTCATACACCTAAAGAAGTGATCACCATGGTAAGTCTAGCAACCATCTCACACCAAAGCATGCTATGGCAATGCTATTGACTATATTCTCCATAATGTACATTACATCCCCACGACTTATTTGTTTTATACTTGGAAATTTGAACCTCTTATTCCCCTTTACCTTTTCCCCCCATTTAAAATTTTTCAATTAAATATTATTTTATATTAATTTCAGGTGTACAGCATAGTAGACATTTATATAATTTAAGAAGTGATCCCTCTGACTAGTCTAGTACCCACCACTATACACAGTCATTACCATATTATTGGCTATATTCCCTGTGCTGTACTTTACATCATCATGACTATTTTGTAACTACCAATTTGTACTTAACTGTTACATCTTTTTCACCTATCTCCCAAACCCATCCCATCTATCACCCCAATAAATCTAGTATCCATCTGACACCATACATCGTTATTACAATATTATTGACTATATTTCTTATGCTATACCCTACACCCCATAAATACTTTGTAACAACCAATTTATACTTCTTAATCCCTTCCCTTTTTTCACCCATACCTTCAACCCCCCTCCCATCTGGAAACCATAAAAATATTTTCTATATCTATGAGTTTGTTTCTGTTTTGTTTGTTTATTTTGTTCTTTAGATTCCACATATAAGTGAAATCACATTGCATCTGTCTTTCTCTGCCTGACACTCCAGTCAGCACAATACCCTCCAAGTCCATCCATGCCTCCGTAGATGGCAAGAACACATTCCCTTCCATGGTTAAGCAATATTCCATTGTATATATGTACCACCTCCTCTTTATCTTTTCTTCTATCAACAGACACCCAGGCTGCATCCACATATTGTCTATTGTAAACAATGCTGCAATGAACAATGTGTGATTTGAGGGGATCACACATCCCCTTGAAGTAGCATTTTGGGTTTCTTTGGATAAGTACCCAGAAGTGGGATTACTGGGTCCTTTTTTGTCTCTTGTTATAGCCTTTGTTTTAAAGTCTATTTTGTCTGGTATAAATATTGCTTACCCAGCTTGCTTTTTTTTTTTTCCATTTTCATGAACTATCTTTTTCCATCCCTTTACTTTCAGTCTGAATGTGTCTTTCAATTTGAAGTGAATCACTTGTAGGAAGCATATGTAAGGATTTTGTTTTTGTATCCATTCAGCCCTCCTATGTCTTTTGATTTGAGCATTTAATCCATTTACATTGAAGGTAATTATTTATAGATACATAGCTATTGCCACTTTATTATTCATAATTTTGATTTTTTTTCTTTTTCTTTTTTTCTGTCTTAAAGAAGCCCCTTTAAGATTCCTTGTAATACTGGTTTGGTGGTGATGAACTCCTTTTGCTTTTTCTTGTCTGGGAAACTCTTCTATATGTCCATTGATTCTAAATGATAGCTTTGCTGAATAGAGTAATCTTGGTTGTAGGTCCTTGCTTTTCATCACTTTGAATATTTTGTGCCAATCCCTTCTGGCCTGCAAAGCTTCTGTTGAGAAATCAGCTGACAATCTTATGGGGGCTGTCTCTCTCTCTCTCTCTTTTTTTTAAAAGTATTTATTGGGGAATTGGTGGGGGAGGGAACAGCGTTGGAGAATCGGGGAAGGGGAACAGACAAATTGCTGTCCTTTTTGTTCTTCAGTCTAATTATGGAGGACGTCTCTTCACTGGCTCATGTTGGTATTGTGACCATTGTGCTCTTCCCGGCTGAGGCAGGTCAGTTGTCGGCCATTGGATGGCTGCTCATGCCAGCTGCCGGCCATTCATGCTGGCTGCCTGCCACTCATGGTAGCTTACGGCAACCCACAGCAGACCCACTGCAGCCTATGCCATTGCTGGCCACTCACAGCAGCCCAGCTCCAGGTCGAGCTGTTGTTCATCATCTTAGCTGTAGAGGGTGCAGCATCATTGTCCCATGTGGGATCCTAACCAGCC
Organism: Hipposideros armiger; assembly: GCF_001890085.2. Lineage (NCBI taxonomy): Eukaryota > Metazoa > Chordata > Mammalia > Chiroptera > Hipposideridae > Hipposideros > Hipposideros armiger. The sequence goes on from NW_017731779.1 coordinate 796,224, forward strand.
GCCCTGCTGCTCAGAGCTCACGCTCCCAAGCCAACTCTTTTTTTTTTCCTGTTCTTTAGAAGAGTTTGTGAATAATTTATTTTTTATTTATTATTGTGAAATAAACTTGTTTAAATTAGTTTCAGCTGTACAACACAGTGCAATAGTTATACTTTTTACCCCTCAAAGTGACAACCCCCTGTCCCCAATCCATCGCCCCACTTCCCCCACCCCCACATATCATACATATCTACTACAATTTCCTTGACTCCACTCCCACACTATACTCCACATCCCATGACTATATATATATATATATAATATATATATATATATTATATATATCTCTATATATATTCACTTATAGTTGACATATAGTATTATACAACATCAGCTTCAGGTGTACAGTGCAGTGATCAAGCCTCTAACCCATCCATGAAGCAGTCTCTCTAACAAGACGTGGCGTTCTGACACCCTATAAAATATTTATAACATTATTATTAATTGTATTCCTCGAACTGTCTTTCATATCCCTGTGGGAATATTGTAGTTACCTATTTATGTTGTCTAATCACTTTCCTTTCTCCCTCATCCCCCACCCCCTGCCGCAACTAGCAACCATCAGTTGTTCCTCTATATCTCTCAGACTATTTGTTTACTTTGCTTGTTCATTCCGTTTTTTAGATTCCACATATAAGTGAGGTCATATGGTATTTGTCTTTCTCTGACTGACTTATTTCACTTAACATAATAGTCTCTAGGTCCATCCATATGGCTGCAAATGGTACGATTTCATTCTTCTTTATAGCGGAGTAATATTCCATTGTATAAATATACCACAGTTTCTTAATCCAGTCATCTACTGATGGGCATTATGATTGTTTCCAAGTCTTGGCTATTGTAAATAGAACTGCAATAAACATAGGGTGCATATATTTTTTCAAATTAGCATCTTGGGTTTCTCTGGATAGATACCCAAGAGTGAAATTGCTGGGCCATATGGTAGTTCCATTTCCAGTTTTTTGAGATACCTCCATGCTGATTTCTATAATGACTACACCAATTTGCAGTCTCACCAACAGTGCACCAGGGTTCCCTTTTCTCCACAACCTCGCCAGCACTTGTTTGTTGATTTATTGATGATAGCCTTTCTGACCGGAATTAAGTGGTATCTCATTGTGGTTTTTATTAGCATTTTTCTAATGATTAGTGAGGTTGAACATTTTTTCATATGACTGTTTGCCATCTGTATGTCCTCTTTAGAGAAATGTCTCTTCATATCCTCTGCCCATTTTTTAATTGGGTTGTTTGTTTTTTTGGTGTTGAGTTGAATGAGCGTTTTATAAATTTTAGATATTAACCCCTTATCAGATATATCATTGGCAAATATCTTCTCCCATTCAGTAGGCTGCCTTTTTGTTTTATTGATGATTTCCTTTGCTGTGAAAAAACTTTTAAGTTTGATGTAATCCCATATGTTTATTTTTTCTTTTATTTCCCTTGCCCGAGGCAATATATCAGTAAAAATATTACTCAGGTTAATGTCTGCAAATTTACTCCTTATGTTTTCTTCTGGGAGTTTTATGGTTTCAGGTCTTACATTTAAGTCTTTAATGCGTTTTGAATTTGTTCTTGTATACGGTGTAAGTAGGTGGTCCATTTTCATTTTTTTGCATTGTCAGTCCAATTTCCCCAGCACCATTTATTAAATAGACTATCTTTACTCCAATGTAAATTCTTGCTTCCATTATCATAGATTAAATGGCCGTATATGTATGGGTTTATTTCTGGTCTCTCTATTCTGTTCCATTGGTCTATGTGTCTGTTTTTATGCCAGTACCATACTGTTTTTATTACTATAGCCTTGTAGTATGATTTGATGTTGGGTAGTGTGATACCTCCCACTTTGTTCTTATTTCTTAAGATTGTCGTGGCTATTCGGGATCTTTTATGGTTCCATATAAATTTTAGGATTATTCTGAGAAAAATGTCCTTGGTAGTGTGATAGGAATTGCATTGAATCTACATATTACCTTAGGTAGTATAGACATTTTAATGATATTAATTATCCTATCCATGAACATGGTATGTATTTCCATTCATTTGTATCTTCTTTGATTTCTCTCTTCAATGTCTTATAATTTTCTGAGTACAGGTCTTTTACTTCTTTGGTTAAATTTATTCCTAGGTATTTTATTATTTTTGAAGTAATTATAAATGGGATTGATTTCTTAATTTTTTCTTCTGATAGTTTATTGGTGTATACAAATGCAACTGAGTTCTGAATGTTAATTTTTTATCCTGCTACTTTACTAAATTCATTTATCAGTTCTAACAGTTTTTTGATGGGGTCTTTGGGATTCTCTCTATATAGTATCATGTCATCTGCATATAATGACAATTTTACTTCCTCCTTTCCAATTTGGATGCCTTTTATTTCATTTTCTTGTCTGATTGCTGTGGCCAAGCCAATTCTTAAACAATGAGCCACTCAGCTGGCCCTGGGGGCTCTCTTATAAGCTACTAGTTGCCTTTCTCTTGCTGCTTCTAGGATTTTCTCTTTGTCTTTAAACTTTGCCATTTTAATTATAATGTGTCTTGATGTAGGCCTGTTTGGGTTCATCTTGTTTGGGATTCTATTGGCTTTCTGGACTTGTATGTCTATTTCCTTTCCTGGTTAGGAAAGTTTTCAGTCATTATTTCTTCAAATATGTTCTCAATCCTTAGCTTGCTCTCTTCTGGTACTCCTATGATGTGAATGTTGTTATGCTTGATGTTGTCCCAGAGGTCTCTTAAACTACTTTCATTTTCTTGGATTTTGTTTTCTTTTCGCTGTTCTGATTGGGTGTTTTCTGCTACCTTGCCTTCAAAATTGCTGATTCGATCCTCTGCTTCATCTAGTCTGGTAGTGATTCCTTCTAGTGCATTCTTCATTATTGTATTCTTCACTCTGATTAGTTCTTTTTCATGGTTTCTATGTCCTTATGCTTGCAATTTCTTTGTTGAAGTTCTCACTAAGTTCCTTGAGCATTCTTATAACCATTGTTTTGAACTCTGTATCTGGTAGGTTGCTCTCCTGCATTTTGTTTAGTTCTTTTCTGGAGTTTTCGCCTATTCTTTCATTTGGGACATATTTCTTGGTTTCATCATTTTGGCTGCCTTGCTATGTTTGTTTCCATGTATTAGGTAGATCTACTATGTCTCACAGTCTTGGCTGGGTGGTCTTATGTAGTAGGTACCCTGTGGGGCCCTGGCACAATCTCCCTGGTCCCCTTCTCTGGGTATTCCAGGAGTGTCCCTTTTGTGGGTTGTATGTGCCCTCCTATTATAGTTGAGCCTTGGTTGCTATTAGCATGCCAGTGGGTGACATTGAGCCTCAAGCTGATTGGCTATGGGGTTTGACCCCAACTACAGCTAATGGACTGCAGTGTAGGTGGCTTACCCCACTGAGTGGGATTCACCTCAGCAGGGCTCTGGTGCCTGTTGAGACTACCCTTTTTGTGTTCCCCTTGTGGGTTTAATTGGGTGGTGTGCTGCTGTGGTCTGAAGCCAACCTCCAAGTATGTTGGTCCTGGGGTCTCTTGGGAGGGACTCTCATGCAGGCCGAGATCATCCACTGCCTGTGACCTGGCTTAGGAATACCTGATAGGAGCTACAAAACAATTCTCATTGTCCACTGCCTGGGCTAAAGTTGGAGGCATGTGGGAGAGGCCATGCTGTGAACCAAAGATGGCTGTCACCAGTACTGGGCCTGGGGTAGCTCTTCAAAAAGCCAGGACACCCCAAGGACTGCTGCCACCACCTGGCTCTCTTAAGGTTCAACCACTGATAAAACTTGTGTGGTACAAGAGTTGGGTGAGGCAGTTTCTCAGGGAGTCACTACAGTGGGAAGAGTTGTTGTGGTTACCAGGTTAATATAAACTGATTTGATGCCAGTGTTGAGCCTGGAGCTACTCAGCCAAAGTCTCAAAACACAATGAGAGCAGTTGCTACCTGCCTGGAGCCCGCAGCTTCCAATAGTTTTCCGAGAAAGAGTGCAATGTAGGTGGGGCTGGTTGCTCTTGGAAAAACTGCCTCTGGTGTTGGGGGCGTTGTGTGGGACAGGTCTCAGTGAGTCAGCAGGGCAGAGCAGTGAAGTTCACTAGGCCAATCAGATTCAGGTTCGGCCAGAGGGGGTGGGCTCAACACAGGAAAGATGGGGCCTGCCTGCTGGCTGCATTGAAGGACGACCCCACACAGCAAAAATGGTGACTGTCCTCCAGCCCTTACCCCGCAGCAACAACCTCAGTTTGCTCCCAGTATGCCTCCAACAACCCCTGAGTCACCATTCCTCCGCCGGAGTCCAAGGTGAGTGCCTGTGAGGAAGTGAGTCTGTCCACAGGCTGTTAAAGAGGGTGTTTGGGTTTTCTCACAGCCTTTCGTCCCACCCAGATGGTCAGAATCCCCACTGATTTTCACAGCCAGATGTGTAGGGTCTTCTCTTCCTGGCACCAGTACTCCAGGCTGGGGAGCTTGGTGAGGGGTGGGGTCACTCACTCCTCCATGGGAGCCTCTGCACCTGAGATCTCCATCCCGATTCTCATTCACCACACACAGGTGTGGGGCCTATTCCGTGTCTTGGGAGGGAAGGAAATTTTGGAAGGCACTGAATAGACTTAAGTGACATTCCTCAGTTCTCTACCAGGACTTCCTGGGCTAAGGACAAGAGTACCAAAAGAGGATTGAGAAAATTTTAAAGTCTTTTTGAGGCAGACATCTGAGCAGGTGAAGCAAGCAGAATAAAAGCCACAAGGCTTAACAACCAGGTATATGGCACAGTTAGTTGTTGGTTGCCTACATGTCCGTAAGTTTTTAATGACTTCAGATGTCTCCTTGGTTTGGACCTAGTTTGCCTTTCTGACTTTGGCTACTCTGATCTTTTGTTGAAGTTGATATCTGTCATCATGCTTACCCCATTCTAAGTACGAACCAGGTTTCACTTTTTGGCCCAGCCCTGCCTCTTTCCTGTTTTATGGAGTTTGGTGAGATTTAGGAGGACTCAATCAGCTCCTGGACTGTCTTCCCTCATGTCATTTATTTACTGAGCACTTACTGTGTGCTAGACACTGCATTAGATGGTGGGGATATGATAGTGAATAAAACTGACAAAACTCTGCCTCTTTAAAATTTATATTCTGTTGTTAGAGGTAGACAATGAGAAAGATAAATAACAAAAATAAAACCCATGATATATAGTGCTAAAGTCAGAAATGGTGGTTAAAATTATATTGGGTTGTCGAAAAGTCATGATGTATTTTTTCTGCTTTTTGTTGCAAAAATGCATCACGACTTTTCCGACAGCCCAATATATAGGGCCAAAAGAGGTGACTTTTGAGTAAAAATTTGAAGGAGATTGTATTAGTCTGGTGGGGCTATCATAAAAAGATACCACAGACTAAGCATGGCTCAAACAGCAAGCATTTATTTTCTCACAGTTCTGGAGGCTGGCACTCCAAGATCAAGGTGCTGGTAGGGTTAGACCTCTCTCTTCCTGGTTTGCAAATAGTTCTGTCACTTACTAGCTGTGTATTTTTGGGCAAGTGACTTTACCTCTTTGAGTTTGGGTTTCCTAATTGTAAAATTGGAATAATAAAGAACCTAAAAAGCTATAGTGAGGATTAAAAGAGTTAAAGCATGAAATGCACTAGAGTAGTTTCTGGTCCATAGTAAAGGGACATATAAATGTTAGCTCTTATTACCATAAATGTTTGCCTTTTGGGCAATATAAGCACTGCAAACAAGCCAATCTTTAGTGACTCCAAATGTGTGGGTTGCCTGTCTCCTCTCTTATAAGATTCAGATGTACTTATCAAGTTTTCATAGACAGCAACACAGAGTCAGAGATCAAAATGCAAACTAAATAAAAAAGAGTCCATTAGGGAAAAACAAGAGCCATTTGATGGGAAAGCTTGGTTTGAATACCAGATCTACAGGGCCAGAGATAGGCTCAAAATGTGAAGTGTAGAGAGCCAAAGGTTTGGAGTCAGATAGAGGTGGGGCAGAGTTCAGAGGAAGGAGTTGGAGTGACAACAGGCCAGGGTATCTTGTATGGCTGATGCAAAGGTTCATCCCACTTTCCTTAACTTCCCACCCAGCCCCATCAGGAAAGCTTGATGAAAGGCCCTGGCCAGGGTCTTGCATATACTTGCAGTAGGAGGCTGATTCCCAGCACCATTTTTCTGGCTCCATAACTTCTCTATGGTATTAAATATAGAGGGACCTGAGGTCTCAACCAGCAGGTGTCTAATACTTTTATGTGCTCTGGCTTCCCAGCCCAGGCTTTTTGGGCTGGGAGATAATATGTGAAGGTGGATCAAGTCTAGATAGACCAGGCTCAGCAAGAATCAATGGAGGGCAAGATGAATATGCAGGGATGGGAATAATAAAATATGAGCTTCCATAGATAAAGATTTTGAACATTCTAAGGAAGAAATCTTCTAGTTTTGTGCAGGGTTGAGTGGAGCAGATGTTCCAACTACATTGCTGCCTCAATCTAATTGTTATTGGTGCATCTGAAGGTATTTTATATATCTCCATTTGTAGTCTGGCTTTTTTGGGTGCCAGACACTATGGTGTTACTAATGATTAATGTTTGGGGAATTTGGGGTTAATAATGGTCTGGAAGATATAAGAGCTATGGAATGGTGTATTTTGGGTGGTAGAGCAATGCAGTGAATTATTATATAATTATTTTTGTGGTGGTAAGGAATGCTGACCAGCTCAATTATAAGACGTATTTAAGGGGGGAGGGCATGCAGGCAAGTGCCCTTTGCTTGTATTTGTGCAGCTTGAGGGACTATTTTGTAGGGCAGCTTCCTATTGCCTTGTTTTGTTGTATAATGAAGAATTTGGCTGGTCTTTGTCTCTGGTTCATTGGAGGAAGCCTCTAAATCCTTGGAATTCCTGAGTAATAGATGTGTCTTTGTTATTCATGGTGGGCTCCTGGGTAGTTTCAGGGCGGGAGCTGGCCATGCTAGAAAGACCCAGTCACTTGATTAGAGGTTTGGGGATTTGAGCCACATGAAATCAACCTCGCCTCCCAACGTCTGGGAGAGGAAAGAGGGACAGGAGATTAATTTCAGTCATGTGGCTAATGATTCAATCAATCATACCTATGTAATAAAACTCTAATAAAAACTCTGGACACCTCGAGCTTGAGTGAGCTTCCTGGGTTGAAAATCATACATTGATGTGCTGGGATACTGATGTGTCCTGAGGACATGTAAGCTTCAAGTTTCCTCCCAGGTCTCATTCTATGTGTCTCTTCATTTGGCAGCCTGACTTGTTTCCTTTATAATACTCATAAAATTGTAATCACAAGTATAGTGCTTTCTATGAGTCTTTCCAGTGAATTATAGAAGCTGAAGGAGTGGTAAGAGCCTGCAAAGGTTCATAGCCAATTGGTCAGAAGTATGGCAGCCTGGTTTACAATCTAGGTTCTAAGTCGATATTAGGATATTTGAAGATGTACTATTAAGTTAAAATGTGACAAAATAAAAAGGAGAAAGTAAGCATGATGTGAAGCCAAGCTACATAGGAATGGATCAGTTTCACTGGGACTTTTTACAAAGTTTTCATAGCCTCTGGAAAATAGCTATGCTGTATCTTATGTTGTGTGGTGGATGCATGGGTATCTGTGATGTTATCATTTAATTTATGAATTAAGCTCCATGAAGGCAAAAACCTTTTGTCTGTTTTGCTCACTGCTGAATCCTTAGCACCTAAACTGTACATGGCACATAATAGATGCTCAATGTTGTTGAATAAGCAGATAAACTCTTTCATAATATCGAGCAGAGTTTCTTTCTCTTCCCTGGCAAGGGTGCCAGTGTTTCCTTAGTTTGCCCAGTGTTTCCCAAGATTGCCTCTCTGACCTACAACTTTACTAGTGGGAGTAAGTGATTTCTGTCACCTTAAAAACCCAGGTGACTCTTTTATGGTATGGATATGAGACTTGAGGAGCATCAGAGGGGATTTCTGTGGTGGTAAAATTTTGGCACCACAGGCCAGCTCACATTCACTTCATTAAAATTGTAGGCCCTCAGCCTTAGACTTAGTGGGTAAGTCTATGTGGTCACATGGTAACTCTGCATGTCTGCTCTGGTCTCCTTTTAGTAAATCACCTTCTGTGCTTGGATAGGCTCCCAAAACAGCAGCAACAACAAAACTCCCCATATATATATATATATATATATATATATATATATATATATATACAGGCCAGTTACAATTATGGTGAGTCTTTTTATCTCTTAGTTCTTATGTTCTAGAAAGACAGTTTAGCTCAGCCAAGTCTATGAATTGCTCCTCTAAGTTAAACAATCATTTCTTCTCCAATTAACTGCAAGTTGCTGGGAGTGGGAGAGAAGGAAGAGGAAAGTCTCCTTGGAGAGGTGGCACCATGTTGGATACATCAATTTTGATGCCATGGATCTGAGGCCAGGTAGCCATGATTGGGGTGGAGGTGACCAAAACCACCTTCGACTTCCAAAAAAACCGACTTCCTTTCTTGAGGTGGTTAGTTATTTGAGTGGTGGTATAGATAAATGGGGAATGAACATTTAAATTACCTGGGGAACTTTCAGGAATTGACAGACATTTTTTACTGTCTCAGGAACCTGCTTAGTAATTTCTGAGAGATGATCAAGTGGCATGATAATGTGTTCATACTAGCTGGCCACGGTACATCACCTGGAAGGCATTCTTCCACTTGTCACTTGCCTTAAATGAATGAGGCTCTAGGCACTGGAAGTTGTGGCACCCTTAAGCCTCTTGTCAATAGATCTGGTCAGCAGGAGTGGGACATGGTCTCAAATGGTGACTGCATAGAGGCCCCTGTCGTTTTGATAGAGTGACATTGAGATTTTTTTTCTTACATTGGAGTTTATGAGCAAGAACTGAAATTACATGGCCCAGATGCAACTGACCTCAACCCCTAACAGAATTTACAAATGACATCATTGTCCCCTTGGTTGGTAGGGCCATAAAGTACATTGCCTAGCAGTATGAGAAGACCTGCACTGATCACTGCTTACCTCTCTTCAGTCTATGCAAGTAGGTATGTGATATAGTTTCTCTCAAACCTGGAGCTTAGAAGTAAAGTAGTCTCCAGAAGTTGTTGGTGAATTTCTCCAGGGGTGAAGCTAGCGATATGTGATGCCAATAAGGGCTTGGTATACTACCCCCTTCCTTGCCAACTGAATAGGGAGTGTCATCTGTGGGAATTAGAACTTTCTACCCTGTCTCTACCTTCCACCCCAATTCCCTCACTCATCTGGGTGATGGAAGACCAAGAAAACTGAGAGCCTAAGGGAATTTTGTTCCAATATCCCTCCCGACAAGTGGCTCTCAGAGGTTAAGCATCTAAGCATGGGGCATCTTTAATGGGTTCACATATTCCAAGAACTATTGGAAATTGCATCCTGAAATGGCCAAGTTAAAGTTAAATAGACTGAAGCTAGGCTACAAAATGAAATAGGGCCAGATGAGCAGAGGTGATCAAATTATGAAGGTAGACAGGCTAGAGAATGAGGGTAAGCAATGCATGGGAAGGGTAGAAGCAAGTGCAAAAAGGGAAATCTGGAAGAAAGCTTTAATTCAGAGTCCACATGCTCGTGGAGGCATTTTATTGGGTGCCCATGGCTATTGATGCAGGTATGCTGAAATCCAATAAAAAAGCCAAAGAAAAATGAATACTCAGCTCCAGCATTGTTAGAATCAAGTCTTTTCAATTCTACATCTTTAGCGACTCTCAAATCTATCCATCCCTCTTACCCATGAAGTTGTAAGTCTTGGAGATTCTACCTCTCAAATACTTCTCAATCTATTTCTATGGTGTCCAGAGTGATTTTTCAAAAATTTAACTTAAGTACCTTCTATTCCTCCCCCATTTCCTACAAGATCAAATACTAATGCCTCATATAAGACTATTTATGATCTTGCCCCTGCTTATTTCTCTGTCCTTATCTCCATTTTTCCTCTGTCTCTAGACACAATGACTTATTGGTATTTCTTGGAACATGACGTTCTATTACATTCCTTCATGCCTTATTTCCTCTGTATATCATCTGGAATGTTCTACTTTTATCAGTCTGGAAAATTCCTACTAGTCTTCTAAGACTTTCTGTATCTCTCAATTCTTTTCTGACCTACCAAGGCAGAGATGAACACCCTTTCTTCACAGACTTCCTCTATTTTAGCACCTAGTGCAGTGAATTGTAATGATTTAAAAATGAGTTTCTAGAGAGCATGCACCATGTCTAGTTAATTTCTGTCAAATCCTGGCACAGTGCCTTGACACATATTAGAGTCTCAAATTCTCTTTGAATAGGCAAGTAAAATGCTTTGTTTGAAAGCTTGAGGGACTTGTCAACCAGTTCATGTTGTTGATAATCTCTTGGATCCAAGACTTGAGGGCTGAAATGTGATATTGATTCCTTCATTAATTCAACAAGTATTTATTGAACATCTACCCAAAGCTAGGCATGGGACTATAATGAACAAAAATAGATGTTATTTACTGCTCTCAGAGAGTCGAGGATTTATTGGGAGAAACTGTTACTGCATTTGTTTGAATTATTAGGTAAAATAGGACATATTCTGGGTTTGGTTGATGATGTCAGTCTGAGGTTTTCCCAAACACAAGGCTTTCTGCAATATGAGGTCAAAGCCTTCGCCTGTTGGACTACTTTGGTTTTATGCATGCTGCAGGTGTGTCTCTAGTTCTTCATCATAGAAAACCATTTTGGCTGCTAAACACAACAAATTAAAAAACAAACATGTAAAATAGTTGAACATTTTGTTTTAATCCAAGCAAGACTTTGTCTTCAGAAATCTGTGGAGGGTTGGCATACATCAGTGACTTTGTAATTTACCAAGTGCTGTTGCATTTATAGTGGTATTTTGGTTTCACTTATAGGAAAACCATAGGAATAAAGGAGAGAACATTCAAGAATCATCAAAACAGGATCACCTTCTTAGGCTGGAGGGACTACCTTTAGGCAGTGAGATGTTATAAATATACACCCACATAAATAAAGGTCCTTGTTCCCCTGTTGGAAATCAATAAGACACAAACTTCTACCTCAGGCAATGTGACTGGGAGAATGAAAGAACCTGCCAGGTTCTGGCATTTTGAAAATGCAAAAGGAAAACAAAAACAAAAAACATCATAGTTCCTGTGTAAATCAGAAATGAGAAAGTTTGAACAAATCCAAATTAGGTTCCACTATCCTGACATCTCCTGAGGGTCAGCTTCCGTTTCCTTTCAGTTGGGGTTAGCTATAAACAAGGACAGGCTTGGAGTCAAGGTGACCAGTAATGTATTATCAGTTAGTTATGTCAATTGAAAAGCATAACAGTCAGCATTACTGGGGATGGGCATTCTATTTTAGATGTTGCTTAAGACGGGTTTATCTTTCTTTAATTTGGCTATGCTGTTTTCTCTCCAGCCACTCAGCTGGAGGTGATAACTAGGAATCGCTGCAGAACAGAGAGGCAACTTTCTTTCTTTTAGCTGGCATGCTGCTGTGGCAGAGACACATTGCCACAAGTTAAACTTTAAAACCATCATTTTGCTATGTAAAACAATGACAAAACACAAGGCAAAGTAAAGTTGCAATTTCACCTTGAGTCCAAAGTAGTTAACAGTCTCCTAAATTGAAGCTAAAGTTACTTTGCTTAATTAGGAGCTTTAAAAAAATCAATTTTTATAAAAGTTATAGTATTATGTAACAATTAGTATACTAATATTTTTCTTCCTTTCTGATGGTCTCAGTGAAAAACGAGTTTTCTTGATCATCTTTTCAAAATAGAAATCGTAGACCAGTTGAAGTTGTTAAGGTTCCTTCTGAGATTTAGGAAAGGAAGGATGTCTGAAGGAGATGGGGAGGGGATACATTTATAGATTATTTTATACCTTTTCTCAGTTCTAAACAGAAACCTACTTTGCCGTCTGATAAGACTAGTTTTCCAAAACAGAGTTTGGGCTTTAGCCTTAGACCTCTCTGGAGCCATTGTCTTGTCCATTTAAATGCAACCTCAGGAAGGCTAGTATAGTGATGCATTTAGGCTACAAACTTTAGTGTAAAATAACCACGTACAAAATGTTGGGTTCTTTATCTCAACAGCAGCAAATATCTCAACAGCAGCAAATATCTATATACAAATGGGCATTATTTTTCTCAAAACTGGACTCTGTCCATTTCCTGAATTAACTTTACCATTGTGGTTAGGTTGTTTGTTTTAATGGGCAGAGTTGCAATTGTGATGAGGGAAGGAAGTTCTTGCACTGGTTAGGTATCCAGGCAAGGTTACCAAGGGGCTTATTCCAGCTCCATAAAGGGAAGCGGGTCATCCTCACTTCCTGTAACCGGATCATTTCCACTCCCTGAAATTAGGAGCGGAGCATACCTACTCCCTGAAACCGGGAGCGGATCATCCACATACATCACTGAAGCAGGAAGGTAGTCATTGCCAAGCTCTCTCTGCCACCTCCGACTGTGGACTTGATTGTCCCTACCAGACCTTCCAAGGATCTAAATATGGCCGACTTCTTCATGTCTCCAAGCTTCCTGCAGATGGCAGAGCCCATGGTGGACAGGGCAGTTGATGTCTTTTGTTTCATGGAGACATTGGAGACCTGAACATCATGCCAGCTCTTGGATAGACTGCCTCAGCCCCACCAAGGCTGTGAGGCCTAGCTTCCTCTTGAGCTCCACGCAGCGTCTTTCTTTGACTGGTAGCACGTGGCGTAAGCTTACAATTTCCGCCTCCAATTTAGTGAGCTCAGATTCTATCTCCTTTTGATCTGCCTCTGTGAGAGCCTGTGGTTCTGCAGTCTGGTGGGGTTCATATGTGCCTGCATATATGAATTCTGTCATGGCACCTGGCTTGGACTGAGAAAGAAAATCTTCGTTAAGAGAGTCAGGTCCAATTTTTGGTAGAGAGAGTTGAACTCGAGGCCAGTGGAGAAATAACCTTGACCAGGAGAGTCGAAATCTAGGCCTGCGGGGTCAGACTCTTGGCCAGTGGGTTGGGATTCTAGGCCGCAGGGATCCATATCTTGGCTGGTGGAATCCACGCCATAGCCTGTGGGTCGATGTCCTGGAGTGTGGAGTCGACTGTCTGTCCATGGGGTCCGCTTCCGGGTGAAGGGTAAGCGGTGTAAGGAGGGGTGAAGGGTTGGGCGGGTTGAGAGCTCATAGGCGGGACTTCCGGCCAGATGACTGCCACAGAACCCAGCTCAGTCCCCACTCTCCCTACGATTGTAGTAGTGTTTCAACATCACAGCAAATCTGTGAGGTAGGCTGTGCTGAAATTATTATAAGAGAGAGAGGTATTCCCCCCCCCTCCCACCACAGTAAGTGACAGGTCCTGGCTTTCTAACCAAGTCTGACTCTCCTTAGAGACCTATTTTTACCACACCAGCCATTTTGAACCCTTGAAAATCAGTTGAACTCTTAGTACTGACAGAAATTTATGAAAAAGCCCAATACATATAATAAAATAAATAAAACCTGCCCCGAAGTGGGGCAGGGAGTCTACAACTCCTGGCTTCATACCCTACCCATTTTCCCTTTCCAGGTTCCCAAAGGGACCCAGAGAAACTCCTAGCACCATTCATAAAGTGGATTTGAAGGCTCCTCAGAACTCTTGAGTCCAGTAGTGACTAACGTGTTCCCATGGCATGAAGCATCGACAGTGCCAGAGGCTTGGCATAGTAGAACTCAGAAAGTGAATCTGCCCAGTCACATTATTTTGGTCGGGAGAAGGAGGGAGAATGAGTAAATTTATAATAGTTGTATCAAATTTAAACTTACGGAAGACTATTGTACTGTGAGAATTTAGGAGAGAAGGAATAAGACATATGTAAATGGATAGTGCGTGGGTTTTTAATATTGCAGTTGCATCTTCTTTTCTAAATATTCACTCACATTTCTGAAAGCATGTCTGCCGGTGTACATGGTTATCAGTTGTGGGAGTTGGTCTGCACAATAAAGTAGAAGTAGTTGGATAGGGTCTGTCAGGGTATCAATCTACTATGTCCCCTATTTCTACTCAGAGTTTATAATTTATACAGTGGAAACATTAGGACTCCAATCCACTTAGGGCAGGTGTTCAGGAATGGCCTTGAGCAAGTGTTAAATTCTACAGATTTTGTTGGATATTCTGGTAATTCTTGCAAGCATGGTTTTGTGGAACATGATGTGATTCTCAGCAAATTTCAGCCATTTGCCATAGTCACACCTGTCTAGCTACAATGAAGCATCTAGCTGGGCATCCAAACCAACTTTAGCCCTGCTTTGGGTTTATATTCAATAACCCTTTCACATAACTCAGTAGTGTTTATTGTCTTGCCCTGATGTCTCTCCTTAGATTAAAAAAAATGAGTATTGTTCTTGGAACAATGAAAACATTGGAATTGGAAACATGAAGGTTGATGATGGATTTGGCTCTATGTCTAAAGGCCTGAAAAGGGCAACAAGGACTGCCTAAAAACGATTTTGTTCCAGAGGGTGAACTTTTCCTCCTTTGCCTGCAGAAACATTAGTGATTTTAGGAACGCTCTGACTCTGAACTAGAATTCCTCTTTCAAAACTGAGGATGAAGGGTAAATAACCCCCTGAATTAAGCTAAATAACATGGAACATATATCATCCATTCAAAGTTGAGATTCCAAATCACCAGATTTGAACTTGCACTTGATCATCCTTCTCTGAATTTTTTTCAACCACCAACCTCACTGCCTAGTTTCTTATTTCTATGCTTCCTTGCCCTTCAAAGAATGAAATCCTTTGTTAAGCTTTGATTCTTTTTAGTAATGATTTCCCTCATAATAGCAAATTGATTTGACCTCTCTCAGCAACTTCATTTCCAGATGCTATATCAAAACATGGTCTCTGGAAGAGGGCCTCCTATCTAGCAAAGTTCTGACCTCCTGAGCAGACCTGGACAAATAAGTAACACAACGGAACAATCTATTTTATTAGGCTTATGCATAACCACATACAAAACAACAATTATATTTTGAAAACATAGATCTATCAAATGAAATTACATTAATTTATAGTGATTCTAATCAATTGTTTGAATAAACTATTCTTCTAGTTTATTAAATAGTAAAATACCAAACTATTACCCTATGGTTTTAGAATTTCACATCTCTAGATTAAATAATGAAGTAATCTATATTATGTAGAAAGGCTGACAAAGTTGTCCATGTAAAACTGAAAGCTTTTTGATGCTATTTAGGCACTAAAAACAAAAAAAATATGATTCAGTAATGTATGAAGAATGAGCTTGAGCACTGTTTTTAACTCTACAATGGTTTGCTATCTTTTGTTTCTATGGAAGACATTATTGACCCATTTTTAGTAAAGAATGAATTTTAAATTATTTCTTTAGTAAGGTTGATGGAGTCATACCAATCCTTTGTACACATAAAGGTAAATGGTACAACAAAATGATGTGTTTTTTCCTCTTAATGTTTAGAGGCCCATATGTTATGTTTTATAAATAAATTATTGAAACTTGAATGTAAAAAACAAAGCCACACCCTTCACTAGGTCTGGGTTGTTTGGGGATGGAAGAAGTGAGATTGTAGTAATTGATACATGAGTCTAGAAATAATTAAGGACTTATATCAGTGCCAGCAGGTTTAACCATTTGACTTCTTTTATTATAAAAGATCAATATGGAGCTTTCTGATTACATCGACTTATAAAATAATCCACATTAGTGGTCCCGATTGCTTCTAAAGAACTGACAATTTACTCTGCAGTCCAGTCATTTGCATTGCTAGATTTAACCATAGTGAGTTCTCTAGGGCTTTATCTCTAGTATTACTGAACTACTATGAACATTTTGTTCATTTTAGCTGAATACCAGGAAAAATGTTTAAATATTTAATTGAGCCTGAAAATAAGGCATGTAGTTGAAACCCTAATCCAGTCAGAATGTTTCAAGAGTAAGAGGTGAAAATTAGTAGTTGGGCTTTTCTGGTGGAAAGCTAGAATATTATATTTGATTTCAGTTTGCAAGTTATTTTCACTACCATCTCACATCATAACCCAGCTCCATCAATAATATATGCAGTGAGGAGTCACCCTCCCCATAGATATTCTTCAGCGTGAACTGGAATATTTGCAGTAGTTTACAGCTGCAAGTGTTATTGCTAGCAACTCTCATATTTCAATAGTTGAGTTGATCTTTATTTAGGACCAGGATGACATTTCCTTTCAGCATCCTTCCTACATGAACAAACTAGCTTAAAAAATACTTAGGTATATTATAGAATAGGGTTTTCCTCTCTGAAACCCAAATACACTATCCAGGATATGAAATTGGAATTTATTACTAACTGTTATTTAATCTCTTTGGTGGTGTATATAATTGTGGCAGGAGTCCCGGGGGAATCAATTTACATTCAAAATATGGTTGAATCTGAAAAACTAGTATCTTCTTCCCCCTAAGTGTCCATTTGCATGAATTGAAGGGGCTTGTTAGGAGGAATTTTGTGTACAGATTGGAATGGCAGGGAGATGAAGGGATAGAGAGAAGGGAAAGGAAAATGATCAATAGATACAGGAACTTCCTTAGATTAAAAATGAAGATTCTTTTTATTGGAAACATGAAGGCTGTATATATAAAGGCCTGCAAAGGGTTGCAAGGGCTCCTTAAACACTATCTTTTTCCAGAGAATGGACTTTTCCTTTGATGCTTGTATGAACATTAGTGGATCTAGAAATTCTCCCAGACTCTGAACCAGAAACTGTCTTCTTAATGCTGAAGATGAAGGACAAGAAAGCCCATAAACTACATATTGAAGCCCATTGCCTTCTATTTAGGGCAATATGGGCATTCTTTAGGGGAATTTCACAATGCAAGGTGTTCTCATTATCTTTTTTCATTTGGATGAGGAAAGTGGAGGGAACAGATTCTTCCTTCCTAGAAGTTTTGACCTTTTCATTCTTTCTTTCTATCTTTCTTGTTTTTAAAGATTTTATTGGGGAATTGGGGAAGGAGAACAGTGTTGGGGAATTGGGGAAGGGAAACAGCCAAGTTGTCCTTCAGTGTTAGTTGTGGAGGGTGCAGCTAGCTCAGCTCCAAGTCCAGTCACCATCCGGCTGCCTGTTGGCAGCTCACAGCCGCTCAGCTCGAGGTGTCTTGTTCAATCTTAGTTGCCCACCATCTCATGCGGGAGTCCAACAGGCAACCTTGTTGTTAGGAGCACATGCTCTCACCAGCTGAGCCATCCTGCCATCTGTTGGCATGTCAGCGGCAGCTCAGCTTGGGCACAGCTCACTGGCCCATGTGGGAATTGAACCGGTGACCCTGTTGCTCAGAGCTTGCACTCTTAACCAACTGAGCCACTTGGCCAGCCCCACTTTGTTTTCTTTTTATATTTTGGAGGATGGCAGGTTGGAAGATAAGTCCTAGGGGTAACAGTGGGGAGTCATCTAAGAAAAGAAAGTAGACAAAGCTGGCACATGAGCCAGAAGTCTTGGTCAGTTGGGCAGATAGATGTAGGTCATCTGTGCTCTACAAAGGAACTTACCTTGTTTCTCTTGTCAGGATCTAGAAATTCAGAGGATGCCTTCAAAGGAAATGGGATTATAACAAAACAAGATAGAAATATAACAAGACAGTTGCTTCTCTCTATCAGACCAACACACTTTCTGAATTGCATGCAATTCCAACAAAGGCATAGACTTCCACTAAAATGTCTGCTGGAAACCCAGATTACTTGACCCTTAACTAAGCAGGAAAATTTATCTGAAGGTTGTTCAGATATTGAGTACTGGGAGATACCACTTTGCCTTAAGCGACTGGGTACAAAGTGGACATCTACAGAGAGTGCAGAGCAGAAGCACATGCAAGGGCTGGCCCTGAGCATAGAAGACCCCCAGAAGTAACTGTGGGGACTTGGGGTGGGTGTGCTAAAGTCCTGAAGTTTGGCACTGAGGGCTTAGAACTAGCAACATGTGGGGCCAAAGCAATTTGATTCACTTGTATCTACAGGCTGTAGAGGTCTGGGGACAATCAGGCTATTAACAGAAAATTCATAATCTTTTAAAGGTTATGACCATTGTGGTTGATTTGCTGTAACATGAAAAACCTGAGGTCTGGACTCTATTCCTTAGTTGCATAGCTATTTTTGTCTAAAAACTGTCATGCCTGCTATGGCAACAGCATAATTACCTTATTTTTTTTATTCTGAGACACAATCAATTGTAAGACACATCTTCGTTTTAATAAAAAGTTTCTAGGAGGAAACACCTACTATATTGTACATTAGATTTTAAGATCTAAAGATGTCACAAAATATGCATTTTTGAATTGAAGAAATACAGCAGTCACACAGCAAACTACAAACAGTAATAGCTGTGCTTGATTCTTCTACTGGAATTCAGAATGGACCTTCATTTACAGTTTCCTCTTCCCTTTCTGAATGAAAAGACAAAGGGAAATTATCATTTTATTAAATATCTGCTATAATAATAAAAATAATGGAGATTTCTAATGTTTATTAGCTGCTTAAGCTGTATCAGGAAATATTCTGAGTGCTTTCACATATGTTATTTTATTTAATCCTCATAATAATATTGAAAGGTAGGTATTACCAATACTGTGTTTGGCACAGAGGAAGTAGGATATAAGCTTTGACTATTATTGCTATTATTGACTGACATGAGATTTGTATATTTCTATTATGTATGTCTTCCTGTCTCTGTTTACTTCAGAAAATTAAACTATTGGTGTTCAGTCATAAAAAGGAAACTACAAACAACCTGGGTTTTCAACGTTGAACATGGGAAGATCTTTGTCTTATTGTTTCTTGGAGTTTTGAATTATCTCTAAAATACTATATTTTCCCTTAAAATTTGCATTGCCTGCCAATGAGAATCTTTAGCAGGAGACTCCTTGGTATTTTCCCTATTATTTTGTTCGTATAATTCAGTTATTAAACTTGTGTGATATTTACTTACAATTTGGAAATTCCCTTCAGGGTACTGGTTCTTTTAGCCATTGATCAATTTACATATTTCTGGTTCCTTAGGCCAGGAGTGCAATTTTGATTAATAATCTATGAAAAAGAGTTATTACTGTTTTCTTCCCTTTCGCCCAAGCCAAAGAATCCCAGGGTATGTTTCAGCATTTATCAGTATTACAAATGAAGATTTAATATTGTTCACTGCATAGTTAATGGTTGGTCTTAATGCCTCTAAAAGGGGCAGTCAATTGTATTTACAAATTTATATGTCATTTTTCTGATGCATTTTTCAGTTTTCTATTTGCAATTCTAAGTGATAATTTTGAATACTGATTCTGAATATTAAAATATATTCTTTTGCAGTTGGGATTTCTGATAATTTCATTGGAAACTTCACAAAATGTTTTATGCAAACCCAACTATGCATATTTTAAAATGTTTTTGTCTAATGATGGGTTTTTTTTTGTGTGTGGAAATGGTATCACCCTGGCTGTTAGTATTCTCTCTCTCTCTCTCTCTCGCCCTCTCTCTCTCTCTCTCTCTCTCTCTCTCTCTCTCTCTCTCTCTCTTTTTCTTGGTAGTTTTGGCCAGTAGAATAGATGTATTTACAAATGAGAATCCGTGTGTACATGTGTCTGTATATGTGTGTGTGTGTGTGCAAGTGGGTGCCCATGCATGGGCATGCTCTTGTGTTGGATCAACAAGGAGAACTTCTGCATTTACTTTTAGCAGTAGAAGAAATTTTTTTTTTTAAAGATTTTTATTGGGGCGTTGGGGGGGATGGGAACAGTTCTGGGGAATTGGGGGAAGGGGAACAGACAAGTTGCTGTCGTTTTGTTCTTCAGTCTAGTTGTGGAGGACGTTGTTTCACTGGCCCAAGTTGGCA